>NC_060123.1:334472080-334837080 GCF_021461395.2 Schistocerca americana | reverse complement strand
GTACAGCACTCTAAACAGCAAATAACAGAATTAGGTAATGCTATGCAGCCAGTCTTCTTGCACACATAGACAACTTTTAAGGTGGGGATGGGATGCTGGAGAAGAAACGATTCGTGGACTGTTAATTCCATTCGTGCTTTTGCTTGATGTAATGGTTTTATTGCACTTGCAAAGTACGTGAATTCAGCTTGCAGTGCTCATACGATGGCGTTCAAATGTGTGTGAATTCCTAAGGGACCAAACTGCTTAGGTCACCGTTCCCTAGACATACGCACTACTTAAACTAACTTATGCTAAGAACAACACATACATCCAAGTCCGAGGGTGGGCAAAACCTCGGGCGGGAGGGACCGCGCAGTCCGTGACATGACGCGTACGATGGCGTTCAATGAGTAATACAACAGGTATATTTTCTCGGCCATAGTGTTGTGTTTGTTGTGGGGCATCGTGGAATATTCCCGCTTCAACTCCTATAGTTCCATGACGTTCAGATACGTTACGTTGCTGTACGTAGGTGCGTTTCGAGCAGAGAGCTATCGTTGAGTTTCTTTTTGCTGAAAACCAGAGTATCGCAGATATTCATATGCGCTTCAAAATGTCTTCGGAGACATGGCAGTGAACAAAAGCACGGGGAGTTGTTGGGTGAGGCGTCTGTCATCATCGTAACAAGATCGCGCAAACATGTCCGATCTCTCACGTGACTGCCGGCTGCACACAGCCGTGACTCCTGCAATGTTGGAACGTGTGGACACTCTTGTTCGAGGTTATTCACGGGTCGTAATAAAACAACTAGCTACACAACTGGATGTGTCTGTCGGGAGTCCTGACACACTCGTTCAGCAGTTGGGTACTCATGGGTGTGCGCCGGCAGGGTTCCTCGCCGCCTAAGCGAAGACCATAAAGATTAACGAAGGACCTTCTGTGGAACTGCTGGCACGTTACATAGGTGATCGTGACTTTTTTTTAACATCGTCACAGGCGATGAAACATGGGCTCATCTCTTCGACCCGGAAACAAATTGGCAATGCGTGGAGTGGCGCCAAGTTAAAGCCACACCCTCAGCCGGTAAATTAATGGCGACGGTCTTCTGGGACTATGATGTGGTTATTCTGTTTGATGTCCTCCCTCATGGTCAACGCTCAACTCTGAACTGTATTCTGCCACCCTCAGGAAACTGTACAATTGACATCAGCGTTTTCTTCGCCACAGAAATGCAAACGAACTTCTCCTTCTCCATGACAACCACAGGCCGAACACAAGTCTGCGCATCAAAGAGGAGAACAAATCTTCACTGGATTGTTTTCCTTCATCCGCCCTACAGCCAGCACCTCGCATCTTCTGATTTCCATTTGTCTGGCCCAATGAAGGATGCACTCCGCAGGAAGTACTTGGACGCTGGGGAGGTTATTGACAAGACTTTCGTTCCGACGTCAACCAGTAAGAGTGGTAGCATCCGGGCATACAGGCCATCGCAGTATGGCGGTGTAAGGCCATCGCATTAAACGGAGATTACGTTGAAAAATAGGATTGTATTGTAGTGTATGTTAACCAGGGGCCTAGAAACGACGGAGACGCTTCGTCCTCGCCGCAGCCGCAGTGGTCCACAACCCCACGACGAGTACCGCAGTCCACTTCACCCCTCCGGCGCCCCACTCCGAGCCCAGGATTACTGTGCGTTTCGGCCCCTGGTGGAACCCCCCCCCCCCTCCGCCCCCCCCACACCCCAGGGAACGTCTCACACCAGACGAGTGTAACCCCCTATGTTTGAGTGGTAGAATAATGGTGGTGTATGCCTACGTGGAGAACTTGTTTGCGCCTCAACCGCCGGCATAGTGTAGCTGAGGCGAAATAAGGGGAACCAGTCCGCATTCGCCGTGGCGGATGGAAAACCGCCTAAAATCCATCCATAGACTGGCCAGCTCGCCGGACCTCGACCCAAGTCCGCCAGGCGGATTCGTGCCGGAGACCAGCCGCTCCTTCCCGCCCGGAAAGCCGTGCATTAGACCGCACGGCTAACCGGAGGGCTAAAAATAGGATTAGTAGCCAAAAGAGTGAGCAATAATAAAGTGTATCGGAGGCCTGAATAAAACCCAACTACTTTCTGAAAAAAAATCGTTGCATTACTTATTCAACGCCTCTCGTACATTAGTGACTGGCCCATACTGTAAAGAAATGAGCATAAATCTTCATAGCAATACTGTTGTGTATGGACGTCAGTGAGTGATCATTTTGTAGAAGTGAACTGTGTCATAATACGTGAACGAGTAGTATATGGAGCAAGTTATGTAATTACGTCGTTTGTTTCGACTGATGTTCACAAGGATAGACATAATGTTTTAATTATCATCCCAAAGATTTGAAGTCTCTTTGCGGCTACATGTCTCAGTCCAGGTACACACTGAAATCCCCAGCCTACAGCAGAAGACCACTAGCGGAGCCGAAAGAAAATAACGCAGCCACTGTCAAACAGAGATAGGCTGCATCACTCTGGTTTGGTCCCAATAGCCGATTCCTACGACATTGCGGCGTGGCGATTTCATTGTGTACCTGCAGAGATATACCTGCGTACAAAAACAAACAAAAAATTCCGTAGTTTAATTTTTTCGATGTGATGATTGTAACTTTTTTATACCACTTGTAATAATTAAGATCTCCTTCGATAATGGCCATTGTGTTCAGAATCCTACTTTAATTATAATAACGTATGATCAAAGTAATGAAAAACACAACGTACCGTTCACCACCTTTTCCAAGTACGGCATCTGGGTCATTATAATGTCGAACGTCACATCGCCGTTGTTCTTTTTCAGTACGTCGTCAATTTCTTCTTGCACCTTCTTCTGGATATCCGGATGTCTAGCGAGCTCATACAGACAGAAGCTTACGGTGGTGGAGGATGTTTCGAACCCTGCGATGAAGAACACCCACGCCTGTGCTGCCACCTCCTTGGTCGTCAGCCTGTTACTTGTCTCTGTCAGGTACAAAATATGTTCGTAAACAGACTGTTACTTGTGCCATAAAACAAATCAGCTTAAAGATACGAACCACCATCTCACATTGAATCGTTAGAAGCTACTTCCTGGAAATTGGTTTCAGAATGTTCTTACGTCATAACAAACTGTAATACCAACAGTAATGATTGCAGAAAACATAGCTGTAACCCATATTATCTCTAAATTCGTAATATGGAGAAAATAATTCGTAGTCTTAAATATGATACATAATAATTTATACACGATGTTTGAAGCAATTAGTCCCATCCTCTTATGAGGCAGTGTTGGTGAAACTAAAAATAGGCGGTATAAAGGTATGTCCGTAAAGAAATATGGCTATGTTAAGATATGGGCTATTTTACTTGTTTCAAGGATGACGCTCATTGCTTATTTCTTACGGCTGACAGTCTTTGTACTTCCCCCACTAATGCTAATGTCAGTTACAACCAGTTTCTGACAATGACCGAGTCCTGAAGCGGAATGCTGAAGACGTGCAATTCGTAGATTGCACTGTGTTTACATATATGTTGAGTTCCACATGGTATTATTTAATAAATTAACATAACGACTTATGGTCAGGGTGAAATACTCGATCGATCACGGAATCAAATAATCTGTTTCGATTTAGTGTAATTGTTTCAGTATGTAGAATGAGTGACTGGAATCACGAGGCCACACATTTCACCAGAGTAATTAACAAGTGGTGTTTGCAAATTTACTCATGCTATTGGAGAACGTTACACTTGTAGAAGACCGTATGGAAGCCACCCAATTTTTCTTGATCTCGTAGGACAGTATGTTAAAGAAATATTTATTTTGCGGAGTTTCAGTAACAAGGCCTTTCCACTCACCTGACTTTAACCACTGATATTAATAATTTCATTTCATCTTCACCGAAGCGCAAGTCTCTGAAGGGACGTCAAACAGGAAGATTTGCGCCATTCGAATAACACCGGATGTAGTCAGCCGGCCATACGATCTGGTGCAACGCGCGCCAATCAGCAATGAACACAGCTTAGAAGAGCTTGTCTGCTATGCATGGGGCAAAATCTGATGGCAATCAGATGTATTCTCACAAATACGCGAATCTTTGTGTAAGTGAGCTGAAAGGTGGCTAAGAATAACTGGTAAACATGTCAAGGGTCAGTTTAAGATCGGGTGATTGTACAAAGTACTGAACATGCTGGGTTCACTGCTTCCATTCTCACCGTAATTAGTAACAAAAACACAAAAGTGTGTGCCTCATGCTCTCATTACTGTCATATTCACTAACATAATTTTACTTAAGGCGTTTGATGCGAAGGCCACGGAAATGTCGTCTATTACCTGGGCTTAATCCGCGCCTTGGGACACAAAAAGGAATTGAAATGATTGCTATATGAGCCACGGCATTATTCCACGACTTCTGATCTCTATATGCATTCAGTGTTTGGATCACTTTTTAAAAATATCATTGTATAGTGCAGTAGACACCAACTACCTACCTAAATCTTCAAGGTATGCAGTCAAATGTTGTCTTTTAACATGGATACAACTGGATGAGTGCTAGTAATGGCAGAAATATCTATTACTGTTCATTCAGAATAAGACGAAGGGAGTTCGTAGCACTAATTTCCTTATCATAGTGCCAATATCCTGCGTTGTATCTCAAAACCTCCCCACAATATGGCATGGAATGAGAGCAAGAGACACTGTAGATGGCGAAACCAAAACAACTAAAGTGGTGTATTGATAAATATTTTTCCAAGCACAACATCTTTAGGGAATTAAGACGCCAGTTATTGATCACTTGAATGAATTGCGGCATGATGAGAGACTGCTCACACAGTTGCTATCAATGAAGAAAGATTCTGTTACGAGATTAAGAAAGGGGATTTTTTTGTCCTACTACATATTCCTAGTGACACCTCTAGAGACGATGGAGCTGATAACATGAAAGCAATTTATTGGTATTAATATCATTCTTAAAGAATGAAGTGCCGTTGTGCGAGTACATTCTAGATAAAAATATTCACCAAAATTGTTACTACGACTGCGAGAGTGATACATGAATAATTTGTTTGACAATGTCTAAAGTAGTAGGGCTGAGCATTAAGGACTTAGAATAAAACTGCAGTAACCAATGATGTCTTAGTAATCTACAACATTAAATCTCATGTCATTGAATGAGATCTTTGTTGTCTATAATATGAATGAAAGCAGAGCAACAGTACGGTATATTGACACAAAAATGTTTTAAGCTGACACTGATAAATGTAAGATTTCTGAAGGTACCAGGATAAGGAGCTAATGTGGTTTCAGAGGAGCCAGATTATGGACAAAGGTGGCACCTAAAGGCTGAATCAGAAGGCTTACTGCATGCATAAACAAGCCTTACAAGCCACGTGAAGGCAACCTGCCTAGGGATGAGACCCTAAAATAAACACCTCTGATCTTCCAGGTTTCGGGTCCTGCTTTGGGGTGGTACCTAACGCTCGTAAATTTCATAGAAAAAAGCCAGACAGATCCAATAGACGCAACCAAGGCTAGGAAAAAGGCAAACGATTTGGCAGAGCCGATATATTGACGACTGCTGCATAGAATGTAAGAAGTCTCAACGTGAAGGAGCTTGAGTTATAAAGAAAGTATAAACAAAGAAACGTAAATATGGCAATGATTAGTGGAACTAAGAAAAAATGTAAAGGGCACCGAAGGTGGCTTGAGTACATACTGATGTGTAGTGGCATAGAACACCAAAACAGGGTAAGTGCTGGAATTGAACTATTAAGACAAAAAGTGGTAATAGACCCTCACATCCTTGAGATACGTAAATGAGAAAATAATTGATGCTCCACATTAAGACTGAAAGAGGTTATCTCACCCTGCTGGACTATACGCACCATGTGAATAAAGGGTAGACTATACAGAGTAGTTCTATCATACACTGCAGGATGAAATAGAAGAAAAGATTATATAACTCTGACAAGAGATTTAAACGCAAGAGTGGGGAATATGGAAACAGAAAATGTGGTAGGAAAACATGGAGAAGCACACCTTAACAAAAATGGAGTAAAATTTAGAGCATTCAGTAGCTACAACAAACTAAAAATTACAAACAAATTTTTCCAAAAAAGAAAGACACGAATATATTTGGAGTTCCATATAACTGAGATCACTAATAAACTATGTATTAGTCAGTGAAAAAATGAAGGGAATGGTACAGGATGCATGAGTCTACAGGGGAAGTGACAATTTAAAGATCATTTTCTACTCGTTAGTAAAATGATTCTGTGGCCAAAGTGGAAGAGAAACAGTATAAAGGAGACAGGATTTTAGAATAAGAGATCTTTATCAAAGACGGCTGACTAAGTACATGTTAGAAATACCAACAACAGAAGACATAGGCATAGCATGGAACAACATCAGACAATAATTTATATGAACGATATGGAATACAGAAAGAGACATTTAGAGAAAAACAAAATGCTTTTTGAATTTAATATAAAATGACTCAGAAGAATCAAGAGAAAAATAAAAATAACGACAGAAACCAAAAGCAGTAATAAGGATTGCTGGAATAGGTTTGTCACCCAAACAGAGAATGATGTGCTTGGGTGTACAGACTTTTGTTATAAATTGTTGTTGAGTAACCTGAATAAGATGGTGAGATATACTGTGAAGACAATTATAGCAGAAAGTCAGGGTTCGGTGGAAAATCATAAAAATCTTTAGTGCAATGATAATGAGTTGATGGAAGAAGAGGAGATGATGGAAACAAACAGCTTGATCCAATTCCAGAAATAATACTGCAATATCGATTTATGTACTTGACAAATACGTGCTGGCTTGGAAACAGGATACTAGAGCAGTGGAGGGGAACAAATCTAGTATCAGTCTTCAAGACAGGACTTACATCCAGCACAAAAGTAATGGAGGAAAATAACTGTCGTGAACACAGGATACAAAATATACGCTAAGATACTTAATGCTCATTTGCAACCCATAGCAAAGGCCAAGTTATCGGAAGTTCAGTGTGGGTTGAGGACAGAAAGATCTTGCTTAAATAATGTACACACAACAAAGACAATAATGCAGAAGTGTAGAGAATATAAGCTTCTGATATACACATCACAATCATCGATTTTAGAAAGGTGTTTGACAGGGTAGACAGAAATATACTATGGAAAATTTTCCAAAGACATGGGCACTGTAAACATTTTACATCAGCAATGAAGAGCCTGTATTTGAACATACAGATAGTGCTGCAGGAAGGACGAGAGCATCAGATATTAATTATAAATTGAACAGTAAGATTTAACTATGCCCTTTCTCTGATCATTGTAACACTATTATCGATTTCACTTTACTTATCTTATATAATATTTTTGTCCACTCGTGTTTAATTTAATCTCTGTAGCACCATATTCTTTGATGAAACATCTATGAAACTGTCTTGTTAATAATTTTTGTGACTATAGATAATGCATATATGTAATTTCGGAAGCAATGCTCTGCAAAAGTTCTGAAATATTAAAATTATTCTTGTAGAACTGGTTCGTGCATAAGGAAAGTTTCTTTGTGATCATGTAAAACCTGGACGTAAGTCCCTCCACAAAGAAACTGGCTTGGCAGGAACGGAAAAGGTGGATTCCGCAAGGCTCCTTCCTGGTGCAAGTCAGTTGGTGGTTAGCCTGCAAACTGTTTACAACTTTTGTGCTGAATGAGGCAAGAGGAGCTATAAGAGTAATGAATATTACTCCGGATGTGGAAGACTTTTGGCTCATTTTTCACGGCATGCATTGCTTAGCTCTGAACTACGAATATCCGGCACTAAGAAGAGAAATTCCAGAGCTTTTTATACAAAAGGAGGTGTGACGACTTTTCTGCCTTTTTTAGTTGACACAGAAGATCGCCATAGCAATCACCTTCGTCTCAAAACGAACGCTGTAAAATTGAATTAATCTGTTACTTAGTTTCTTACTAAAATAGTAACAGTGTTTCGTTCGAAGTTCATGTTGAGACCTATATTTTAACCTTAAGTCATTTACCTAGACAGGGTCTTTTACCAAGTGCCGCAAATGTTTCCAAGTATACTACTTAACTTAACTGAAAAGTAATTGCTTTAATGAATATCGTTTGATAACTTTTGTTGAGCAGGAGATTTCTTTAACATTCAGTGATTCTTTTTTCGGAAGTACACTAGGTGATTTTTATGGAACAATAGTTAAAGTTATACCGAAATGTAATTACAAAGGAAGATCAAAAGTATTTTCTTTAGATGTCATTCTTAGTACAGTATTAAAGTTATTTGCATAAAACTCTGATTCTTCAAGATAGTTACTGACTAATAAATTGGAAAGTCTAGCACATGGAAATCAATGTGCAGCTTTGTAACAGTGTTTACATTTTCACGTATCTGTAGTTAAGTGTTTCCTCATGTTGAAGTTAGTTGTGCCCCACCATCAACAATCAGTTGCATGTAATGGTCATTAACTTACATGCATTAAAGTATAAACAGTAAGTATTATTGAGACCCAGTTGTTGCCAAACGATTTCATGTTACTTCTGCCTAGTTCATATCAAATGACTGTTAAAATGCTTGCTAAGTTGTGCTACTGTTTGATATCCCATTTCAATATCAACTAAAGTCAATCCCTATAGTTAATTTTCTTCATGAACAGTGCAAGTACTTGGCACAAGTTTGGCTAATTAGAGTGACGAGCATTTTATTTTAAATAATTTGAGTTTACTTCATAACTAATAGAACTTTGGTGTGAAAGCCGTTTGTTCTGCTACTGCTAGTCATTCATGAAACAAAATTTGTCTAATACCTTTAGATTTCACAAAATCACTGTCAAACCAAATTCCTTTCAAAGGAGTAACATTATCCTCGTATTGCCAATTTAATATTAGTGTTATATGGTGTTTAACATACATTTATATGGCACCATTCGTATGTGGCAATTTCAGTTCCATCACAATGTGTTGACCCAGGAGAAACCAAACTTGTTAATATGCTGTTATCCGATGACGACCTGCTGCTTATGGACAAAAGAGAAGATGGATTTCAAAGAATGTTACATAAGTTGCACCTGTGCTCAACTCAATATAATCTGAATACTTCCACAAGCAAAATAAATACGATGGCATTCATAGTGAGAAACCCCTTAAAAGCCCAAATAAAGTATAAATAACCGGCTAATTGAACAAGACCCTAGCTACTGTGGCTAAAATATATCATTTGACGACAATACGAACATAAATATTAAATTAAACAAGTTCCAAATGATATGCAGCACTATAGGGAGAACATTAAAGAACAAAAGCTATAAAGACGTCCAGCTCAAATTCTATAATGTAATGGCTGTCCCTAAGCTGCTTAATGGAATGAGTCATGGATAATAGAGGGAGAGGGAATAAAATTTCTAAGATCTGTGAAAAGATGTTCTAAAGAAGACCGATTTATAAATAAAGAGACCAGAGAAGTGTTGGAAATATGCAACCTAAATGATAAAATACAGCTTCATAAAAAGTGGAAAGATTATCTGGACCATATGAGTGAAAGAAGACTGCCAAAAATTGCAAGTAGGTATAAGCCAGTCGGAGAAAGGAGTGTGGGAAGCCCAAGGAAAGATAAGAATAAATTATGTGAAACCAGGATAGGTTACGAAGGCCTGATCCTTGTTGGGAAGAAGAAGAAGAGAAGAAGAAAACGCTGAGAAAGGAGACTTACGTTCAGTACTCTGCTGCCCAGTGATTGAGAAGCTGTCATCAACGTATCCAATATTCTTCAACTGAACCATCAACTGGATGAAGTCCTTCCTAATGACGCCAGTCTTCTCTCGATGTTTGACTGTGTCATCAACGACGCGTGTAAAGTACTCTGCGATGTCCTTTGGTGTGAAGGGTATTGGCAGCAGGTTGCGCAGTTTGGGATTAGAGAATCCCAGAGCCTGAGTCAGGTAAGAACGGACAGATGGCTTGAAAAAGCGCCGTCCCCACTGGCGGAACTCCGCCTCGGGGTTGTGCTGGCTGTCAACGTCGATGCCGAAGGCGCAGGAAGCAATGACGTCGGTGGAGTAGCGGGCAATCAGCTCGCGGACTTCCACAACACTGCCCGCAGGTGTGACGTCAGCCAGAACCCGCGCGCATTCGAGCACTATGCCGAACATGGCGCGCATTTTTCCCGGTGTGAACGTGGGCGTCAGCTTCTGGCGCAGAGCCTTCCACTTGGTTCCTCCGAGGAAGAAGAGGTGCGCCATCAAGTGATCTGTCTCCTCATCTACATAGATGCCCCGGTCGGGAAAGTAGTTGAAATCCCTTACTATGATCGTTTTGATCAGCTCTGGATCCCTCACAACAAGAAGAGGGTTGTTTAATGAGTAAATACCCACGACGTCCTTCCCTTCTGTTTCAAAATAAACGTCTTTCATATCTTCACCCGGAGATTTCCTCATTAGTGTCGTGTTCCAGCCATTTCCTAGTGGAAAAGACGGCTCCAAGTATGGCAGACCCTTCTTTTTCCAGTAGGTGTAATTTATTTTGAAGGTAACGTACAGTACCGCAAAAACTGTTGACAGTACAGCCAACATTTCAGTCACCCATGAATCGAAGAAGATAGCCATTTTGGTTCCTATGGAGAAGAAAAAATGGATTAGAACATTAATATGATTGGATTATATGCATTACAATATTTACTATTTACATGACTTTGTGTTGCTCAAGCAACTGACCGCCACATTTATGTAAAATAGTAAAGCTGACTGTTAACTGTATTTCAGTGACTGTATTAGTTTATTGGTTTACATTCAGAATCTATATAAATAAAAATGTAAATGTTTGTTATTCCAGAATAGTGTATCCCTAAAAGTTCTAGACCGATTGCAAAGAAATTTTGACACAACGTTGCTTTCAAATACAGAAGTGTTTCTGGGTACCTATTTCTTTAATATATGGCATACAATAATGGTGTATCTTTGTGAGACTTTTTGTAAAAATGCATTCCTGTTATTAAATTTACATACGTTTACATACATACTTTGCGACAGTGAAAACTGAAAATAATGCAGTGGATCTCAATCTCTTCTTGCACAGTCTGATGGGCATAATTTGTCTAAAAGTAGTATCGAAAATCCGTCATTCAATGAGCGTTAGAACAGCTTAGTTTTCTACATTCATATACGCGCATATATATATATATATATATATATATATATATATATATATATTATCTTATGAAATTATTTCGTTAATTACAGTATAAACTCTCGGGTAATGACTTGGAAATGAACAAATCCGTTCGAACTAGTCACAATTAACTTACACGTTAATGTGTCTAAGCAAGTTAATGAAATGGTAAGACTAAATAAATGTTGCTAATTCTTCTGCCAACGCAGTGTTGGAATTCCATATCAGCAGCATTCTCTTGTTAAAGAGAGCCACATGTACCAGCACTACTCTGTTTCAGAGAGATTTTCTTTTCGGCCATCTTACATAATAAATTTCCTATTCAGGATATTTCTTTTAACTTTACCGTTTTGCATTCACTTATTATTATATTTGTCGAGTCAACATTCTTTTTCTGATATTTTTTTACCTCCTTTATGCTATTCTTTGTCACGTAGGCAGCCCATAGTGTTAAAACGTTCTGAATCATCCTTTTTTATTACTTCAAGGTTTATGTAATTTGTGAACTTAAGCACTGGCATTTTTTTACGTAGCACTGTTATTCCTGGTCTGAAATATTACTTTTACTGTCTCAATTATTTCTTCAAATAGGAATATTCCTCCTTTATTACCTTCCTTTTTATATTCTTTATTTAGCGTAGCGTTTTCCCATGGATCTGTTACTCCACCCTGTCCTTCTTAGAATTTAGAAGATATTACAATGCCTGATACCTTTTCTGGATCGACAGTTACAAAGAAGTTCTTTTATTTTTCTTCATTACATTTTCCATTAAGAAGCACAACATTAGAATTGTTTCCGCGGTGCCACTACCTTTTTGCAAAGCAAAAACCTATTAGAATTTTGCGTGTGGAAAACCCTCCAAGATCCGCACATAAACTTGCTACAAGTTTTCTCGCAAATGCCGCTGGCATCTGCATTAAAACAGCATAGAAAAACCTCTGTTCTGCACTATGGATAACTGTGTTATGACGTAAATACACTGCTCGGGGTTGCCGCCGGATCGTACTGTGTAAAACGCACAACATTTCATTGATGCAACAGCTCGACATATTCAGGTCGTTGTTGCTGCAACAACCACCGTCTGAAGATGTCGAACTGTTGCATCGACGAAATATTGTGCGATTTACTCAATGCGATCGGGCGGGAAACCCGAGCAGTGTATTTGCAACAGATTCGTCTGGAAAGAACGAAAAGTCACATCTGTATTGTGATCTTCGTGATAGAGGGTACTTACGTAGTTTCACTAATTTCCTTAACTTCCGTACATCTATGCCTGCATTTTATTTCTGCTCAAAGAGAGATTGTACATTGCTCTGTTAAAGACTGTTAAACTGTTATTATTATTATTATTATTGTGTATATTATTAAGCTTACATTACGTATTCAAGTTTACAGCGAGAAAGTAGTGTAACACTCATTTTCTCTTGGTACGTTAATCTTCTCATCAATTCCGTAGCATTCTCTTTTATAGCGTACTATCTGTTTACGCCTCACATCACACTTGAAATAGTCTCAGATCTTCGTGTACGCTTTTTAGTGGCGACTGAGACAATGTCTGAGTCAGTGCCAAAGAGGGCTGCACCAACTCCATTGAAAGCTGCACGTAACTGTGCAGAACGTTTGCATCTAGATCTACATCTACATCGGCGCTCCTTAAGCCACCTTATGATGTGTGTTGAAGTGTACCTCTATTATTTTACCCCTTGCCTGATGTGCTTAGGAAGAACGACTGTCGATAAAGTACTGTGTGAGTTCTGATTTTACTGACTCTTTTCGTCTTGGCCGTTACGCCAGACATATATGGGAGGAAGTAGTATGTTGTCCATCTCTTCTCCGAATGTTCGCTCTCTGAATATCCACCGTAGCCTACTCCGTAATACAGAACGCCTCTATTGTAGTGACTGCCACTGGAGATTGTCGAGGATCTGCTAAACGACTTCACGCTTGCTAATCGGTTACATGACGAAAGGCGGCACTCTTCATTGGATCTACTCTGGTTCTTCTGTTAAGTCTCTTTGGCAAGAAAGACGCCAAACTGATGAAAAATACCCAGTACCGAAACAGCATTTCTTTCACGTCGCGTGTGTCTTCTCTTGCATCTATGCTTTTATGAGTCACAAATGATAACAGCATATACGTGTACAGGTTTTTCCATAATAATCGTTCAGTTAAATTCTGTTTGAGAAAGCACAAGCTCTTACACATATGTGTTACTTGATGGTTCTGTTTTCAGCTGAAATGCAATGAATTGAGCGTATGGCATTGTTGGCCGGGAGGTCCCATTCGGGGGAGTTCGGCCACCGTATTGCAAGTCCTCTTCAGTTGACGCCACATCGGCGACTTGCGAGTCAATGATGATGAAGTACACACAACACCCAGTCTCCTGTCGGGAATCGAACCCAGGCACCCTGTGTGGTAGGTGGTAACGCTACCGCTACGCTACGGATGCGGACTGTTTTCAGCTAGTCAAAGTTCGTAGGCCAGATAATTTTGACCTATACGCTTCATTTATAATGTTTATTACGGAAAAGGGCCAAAAAAGCGATTTGAAGCCCTACAAAAATACAACAAAAATATTTTTGAAAAAAAACTGTAGACAATCCACTAATCAGTAAGATAATCAGTGACAGAAAAAAGAATACAACTTTCCGAGTCTAGGGTTACATCTGGACAAAGTCTACTGCTTCCATTTCAGTAAAAATATTCCAACAAACGAGGCGGAAGTAAAATACCTGAATGTGAATGCTGTTCTGCCTCACATGAATTTCTATTCAGAAGATTCGTGGAAGGGATCACAACACATTTGTGACGTTCCTACCGATTGCTTACTACACGCACTGTGGCTCATGCTCATGTCATTCGTCATAAAGAGAAACAGCGAAAGTACTGCTGTGGTGACCTGGACTTGCACGGGAACAAATGTGCGGGATGAAGCGCCAAGTTTGTGCAAGTGTTTTTTGAGCCACAAAGAAGTATGACACCACCACGTAAGTTTTCCCAGTCACTTGAGTGTTAACATAAGGCGAAACCTCCCTCGAAATGCGCACTGACGTATTTTGTTTCACTGAAAAAATACTTGATACTCTCCACACAATAATATCACGACGTTGCTCATGCGCGCGCTTGTGTGTGTGTGTGTGTGTGTGTGTGTGTGTGTGTGTGTGTGTGTGTGTGTGTGTTTGAATTTTTGCGGACAGTATTAACTTGGGAGAAAATTTGGCTGTCTGTTTTTGACGTGAAACTGCGCCACTAAAATTTAAACAACGAAATTAAACATATTTACATCATAAAACACATAAAAACTTTTATGATATATACTCAGTGACTCACAATCAAGAATTAATTATCATACAAACAGAAATGTCTGTAATAGGAAAAGCTATAGCTGTCTAAAATAAAAAAAAATATTTGTCTAGTTAGACAAAAGACTACGTAAACTGGATTGCAGTTTTATGACGTCCCCTTTTGCTTAACCGGCTGGGTGGTGACAAAGTTATTCTACAACAAATATACTTCAAAGACGTATAAGTATCAGTTTAGTGGAGCATGATGTATGAGAATTCCATGGCAGTTGACCCAAAGTAAAGAAAGAATTACCATTCTAACCCACTGCTGCTACATATGACACCTGAGCTGAATTTTGAAAAGTTTGTAGTCTGTTTTTACAAATCAGACACGAGCAAACGATTAACGACATTATTTTCCGCGAGAATTTAACTACAATTTATTAATCAAACTGAAGAATAACGAACGTAATCTACAGAACTTGGTACTGGCCAATATGAACTGCGTCTCTTGGTTTAATGTCTGCACCACAAACCACCCAAGACGTTTCCCGGGAAGTGTAACCGCCTGCTTTATTGGTATCACATTATATATGTGAATACTCATAATCACACATCACTCAATATTCTCCGGCTGGCTATAGGTCTGTCAGCAGTAAATAAACAATTTAGGTGCTTATTCCTGCTGAATCAATACTCTGCGACCGTAAATGTCATACAACTTCCAAAAAATTTGACTGAATAGGCCCTATACGCCGCACAGTGGATAATTATTTCACATTTTTATGAAGCTGATGAAGAATAATACGTAAACAATTGCATAGCGAACGTGATTGACGCATATCTTTAGCGCAGCAAAAACTGGAATGTTGTTGTTGTTGTGGTCTTCAGTCCTGAGACAGGTTTGATGCAGCTCTCCATGCTACTCTATCCTGTGGAAGCTTCTTTTGTGATCCCTTGATGTCTCAGAACATGTCCTACCGACCGATCCCTTCTTCTAGTCAAGTTGTGCCACAAGCTCCTCTTCTCCCCAATTCTATTCAATACCTCCTCATTAGTTATGTGATCTACCCATCTTATCTTCAGCATTCTTCTGTAGCACCACATTTCGAAACTTCTATTCTCTTCTTGTCTAAACTATTTATCGTCCACGTTTCACTTCCATACATGGCTACACTCCATACAAATACTTTCAGAAACGACTTCCTGTCACTTAAACCTATACTCAATGTTAACAAATTTCTCTTCTTCAGAAATGCTTTCCTTGCCATTGCCAGTCTACATTTTATATCCTCTCTACTTCGACCATCATCAGTTATTTTGCTCTTCAAATAGCAAAACTCCTTTACTACTTTAAGTGTCTCATTTCCTAATCTAATTCCCTCAGCATCACCCGACTTAATTCGACTACATTCCATTGTCTTCGTTTTGCTTTTGTTGATGTTCATCTTATAACCTCCTTTCAAGACACTGTCCATTCCTTTCAACTGCTCTTCCAAGTCCTTTGCTGTTTCTGACAGAATTACAATGTCATCGGTGAACCTCAAAGTTTTCATTTCTTCTCCATGGATTTTAATACCAACTCCGAAGTTTTCTTTTGTTTCCTTTACTGCTTGCTCAATATACAGATTGAATAACATCGAGGATAGGCTACAACCCTGTCTCACTCCCTTCCCAACCACTGCTCCCCTTTCATGCCACTCGACTCTTATAACTGCCATCTAGTTTCTGTACAAATTGTAAATAACCTTTCGCTCCCTGTATTTTATCCCTGCCACCTTCAGAATTTGAAAGAGAGTATTCCCGTCAACATTGTCTAAAGCTTACTCTAAGTCTACAAATGCTAGAAACATAGGTTTGCCTTTCCTTAATCTTTCTTCTAAGATAAGTCGTAGGGTCAGTATTGCCTCACGTGTACCAACATTTCTACGGAATCCAAACTGGTCTTCCCCGAGGTCGCTTCTACCCGTTTTTCCATTCGTCTATAAAGAATTCGCGTTAGTATTTTGCAGCTGTGACTTATTAAACTGATAGTTCGGTAATTTTCATATCTGTCAACACCTGCTTTCTTTGGGATTGGAATTATTATATTCTTCTCGAAGTCTGAGGGTATTTCGCCTGTCTCATACATCTGGCTCACCAGATGGTAGAGTTTTTTCAGGACTGGAATAAGTAGATAAATTTTAAAAAAATAACGTAAATCAGTAACTTTTAGTGACTAACACGCGGAGCCGTTCATTTGGAAACACTGTCACACGGTTAATAACCGATATTCTTCGCAGTAAAAAGTTGGCAGGTGGGGCAGTATAGGAACCACTCTAGGCGCGCAGTCCGGAACCGCGCGACTGCTACGGTCGCAGGTTCGAATCCTGGCTCGGGCATGGATGTGTGTGATGTCCTTAGGTTATTTAGGTTTAAGTAGTTCTAAGTTCTAGGGGACTGATGACCACAGTAGTTAAGTCCCATAGTGCTCAGAGCTATTTTTTTAGGAACCGCTTATGAAATGCATTTCAGCAGTGTAAGCAAATAAATTTGAGCGCATTCAGAAAACAACAAGCGAGTTTGCATACACTAGACGGTGAACAGCAAGCCCTGGGCAAAGCCTAGTGTCGACGTCCACGAAGACGTAACGTTCCAGCACTGAAGCAAAATTTCTCTAGTTAATTCCGAAGTACAACGGTGCCCATAAGCTACGAACGAAAACAAAGAGAGCGGGCAATAGATTCGGAGTTCCACGTAACTACGATTAATATTATCCCGTGCCCAGTGCCAGTAAAATGTTGTAGCCACTAGGTAGCTGTATAATGAACGCAGGAACGCATGATAGGACAGTTACTACCTGTCTTGTCAGTTCGTAAAGCATTTGTTATGCGGAAGAGAAACCTGGTTTTATACTAGACCCACACTTGGAAATTTTAAATAAAATAAAAATTAAATAACTTTGAGAATATATGCCGTAAATATCGCCATACCACCAGAACTGAATTGCCTCCTGCGTATTGGTATTTCATCACTTGAATATGAGTGCGGTAATTCTCACTAACAGCAAAGATAAATATTTTCATCCCATTTACATAGTCCATTCTGATGAAACGCTACATTTTATGACAAATTTTTAAAGTATGTATGATGGAACACCGTAGCTTCGAATTTTATTCACTAACTGACAGCTTGATTAAATTGTTTAAGCAATGCTCCGATTCCAATTTGATGCAATGGTAATAGAAGTACATGCATACGTATGTTTAGTACAAGCGAAAGAAAACGGGCGAGAGTGCAAACGAGTGGCTCGCAGAATGAAAGATGCTGTGATACCAGGATAGGCCAGTACTTGCCTGTAGCCGACGCAGTTGCTGTTGGGGACCACTGTGCGATGGATTCTGCACGCAGCTTATATACGCGGCTCAAGGTTCATCTTTCGCGAGTCTCGTTCTCCACGTGACTAAGTACGACATGTGGAGACGCCCGCGCCTCAGCAGCACTTAAAGCCTTACATCTGGGCGCAGTTCAAGTTCTGCGCACGTGGCTGACAGCGAATGCAAACACCTGTGCTGGCGATTCGCCACGGTTACACCCGCTACTGAACTGCTTTGCAAGGTCCGTTTGGGTGCCTCCTGTGATGTCGCACATCCACATCTGAGCTCCTCAAGCCGCCGTACGGTGTATTGGGAGGGTACATGGTTTACTAGCACCATCTTACCCTCTCCTGTTGTGTTTGTAGATGAAGAGCGAGAATACAAAAGAATCTCGTGTGCTACTATGAATTCGCTCGATTTTACTTAATCTCTCCATCACAAAACGAGACTGCGACTTAATTACAATACTGGCCATTAAAATTACTACACCAAGACGAAATGCAGATGATAAACGGGTATTCATTGGACAAATATATTATAGTAGAAGTGATATGTGATTACATTTTCACGCAATTTGGGTGCATAGATCCTGAGAAATCAGTACCCAGAACAACCATCTCTGGCCATAATAACGGCCTTGATACGCCTGGGCATTGAGTCAAACAGAGCTTGGATGGCGTGTACAGGTACAGCTGCCCATGCAGCTTCAACACGATACCACAGTTCATCAAGAGTAGTGACTGGCCAGGGCAGCAGTCGAACATTTACTGTATCCAGAAAGGCCCATACAGGACCTGCTAAAATGTAGGGTCTCGCAGGGATCGAATGAAGGGTAGAGCCACGGGTCGTAACACATCTGAAATATAACGTCCACTGTTCAAAGTGCCGTCAGTGCGAACAAGAGGTGCCTGAGACGTGTAACCAATGGCATCCCACGCCATCACGCCGGGTGATATGCCAATATGGCGATGACGAATACACGCTTCCAATGTGCGTTCACCGCGATGTCGCCAAACATGGATGTGACCATCATGATGCTGTAAACAGAGCCTGGATTCATCCGAAAAAACATTGTTATGCAATTCGTGCAACCAAGTTCGTCGCTGAGTACACCATCGCAGGCGATCCTGTCTGTGATGCAGCGTCAAGGGTAACCGCAGCCATTGTCTCCGAGCTGATAGTCCACGCTGCTGCAAACGTCGTCGAACTGTTCAAATGGTTCAAATGGCTCTGAGCACTATGGGACTTAACATCTGTGGTCGTCAGTCCCCTAGAACTTAGAACTACTTAAACCTAACTAACCTAAGGACATCACACACATCCATGCCCGAGGCAGGATTCGAACCTGCGACCGTAGCAGTCGCGCGGTTCCGGACTGAGCGCCTAGAACCGCTAGACCACCGCGGCCGGCGAAGAACTGTTCGTGCAGATGGTTGTTGTCTTGCAAACGTTCCCATCTGTTGACTCAGGGATCGAGACGTGGCTGCACGATCCGTTGCAGCCATACGGATAAGATGCCTGTCATCACTGCTAGTGATATGAGGCCATTCGGATCCAGCACGGCGTCCCGTATTACCATCCTGAACCCACCGATTCCATATTCTGCTAACAGTCATTGGATCTCGACCAACGCGAGCAGCAATGTCGCGATAAAATAAACGGCAATCGCGATTGGCTACAATCCGACCTTTATCAAAGTCGGAAACGTGATGGTATCGGTTAGAAACTTTCCTCATGCCAGCACGTTGTAGGTGTCGCCACCGACGCCATCGTTGTGTGAATGCTCTGAAAAGCTAATCATTTGCATATCACAGCATCTTCTTCCTGTTGAAACGTCCCCTTTTGAACAATTATTCATGACTGTGCTTAAACTGACACACAATATTTTGTTAGCGCAACGCAATCTGACTTTCAAAATTCCCTACAAAAGAATGGCCCTGACTAACATTAAACTATACCTTTCACAAATCACTTATCTCACAAAAATCTTCGCTGCTCAAGCTACTGCAATACAGCCAGCGCCCCTACTGCCGGCTAAATAAAAGATTCAAACTATGAAAGGCACTAACTACTGATAGGGATAGTTAGCAAATGAAAGATATTAATAGAGAACAAAC
This sequence comes from Schistocerca americana, assembly GCF_021461395.2. Classification (NCBI taxonomy): domain Eukaryota; kingdom Metazoa; phylum Arthropoda; class Insecta; order Orthoptera; family Acrididae; genus Schistocerca; species Schistocerca americana. The sequence continues at coordinate 334,817,163 of NC_060123.1, read as the reverse complement.
AATGTATTTACCTTGATATCATCATATATAAATATAGCAGTTCATGACAAATTTCAAAACTCCGCCATCTCTCTCTCCACATCCACCACTGCTGGCGGCTCACCTCCAACTGCGCAACGCTACACGCTGTTCACAGCCAGCTGCCTAACACTACAATGGCGAGTATTACAACAATGCAAAGCAGCCACAGACTGCCCACAGCACAGCCAGTGATTTTGATTTTCATACAGAGGTGGCGTTACCAATAAAAAAACCTAAACAGCCTACTTACATAGCCCCCATGCTCCCCACAAAAAAAATTTTACAAATTGGATTGGGCAGTGGCCAATACAGATTTGAAAAAAATTTTTCATTATTACAATAACAAAGAAATCAAATGCACACACTTATTGATACAATGTTGGTCAAAAGCTAAAAATTTCTCACAGTCCATAAAGACAGTCCTCATCATTCGTCACAGTAAAATTGCAGTGTTTTTCTCAAAGTCTGAGCAGTAAAAGAAAATGCACACGGAAGTAGTGGATTTCCATGCAGTCTTGAAGAAGTAGTGTTGTCCTTCCAACGGAAAGACAGTGCTGACTCTTGACATGCTGACAGATAATGGGCCACAACAGAGCAAACCCACAGCAGAGTCAGTCGTAGTTTGGAAGAATATTGGTAGGTAGGTCATCACAGAGCAGACCCACTGTAGTCCTGGTAGAGAGTATGGTATTGGTGGGCCACCAGAGGTGCAGACCCACTGCAGACCTTGTAGAAATAATGGCGTTGGTGGGTCATCAAAGATGCAGACCCACTGTAGTCCTTGTAGAAATAATGGCGTTGGTGGGTCATCAAAGATGCAGACCCACTGTAGTCCTTGTAGAGATAGCCAGCAGCCATCTGTTGTGACTGTGCAGGTGCACAATCACCATTGAAGAGTCTTGCGGATAATATAGCAAGTCCATAACCACCACTTGTGCACTCACAAAGTTTTTGGAATTGTCTTTAGAACTAGCAATGCTGTTATCCAGTCCCTTGCTGAATTATTAACACACGTGCAAACACTAACAGTCCCAACTTCTCACATATTGTCCATATACTATGACCAACAGAAACGTGTGCAGTGAAATGTAACTAACAAGTTAATAATATCATGAACTGGTGACAATTACAATTTTGTAACATAAGAATACAATAAAGGTACAAAATACATCATTAAAAACATAACAATGTAGATAACATTTGTAGTAAAACAGGCGTTACAAAAGAATAGAAATAGACATATACATCAGTGTTACAGGAATTATGACATGAGTACATACATAAAAGATCAGAATAACTTTCGAAACATCAACTTCACACATGAGCATTAACACAAAACAGAATAAATAATGTTTAAACATCTTTACAAAGTAAATAACACATTATTAATGCCAATTGTATTTGAAGATAACAGTATTCCTCATCATAGTGAATGTAACTTAGTATTAGAAGAGAAAAATGTTCTATGAAACAGTACACAGAGACAGGAAGAAAACAAATACACATGGGTACACAAACATATAGTGGGATAACACAAAAGGGAAAGGACAGGGTTTGTTTTACTGCAGTACTTTGCATTTGCATGGAGATCTCCCTTTGTTCATCATTATTCCCAAAAAGTCCTATCTAAGCCTGCTTTCTGTATTCTGTTCATATTTCTTTCAAAATAATTATTTCTGATTGTACAATACTCATTTGGGCCCAAATCGTTTTCATATAAGTTCGCAATGCATTCTTTACCTATTCTCCATAGTCAGTTTCTTATCCAGTCTACCCCCTCTTAAGCTAACTTAAATCTACTGAGCTCAGATGCTAAACTAAGGAACGAGGCAGTGCAGCAGCACAAAATAAGTAACACAAACAACAATGACCAAAAAAATGGAAAATTGCAAAGCAAGCTACAGTAAATCTAAATTACCAAGCAATGCAACATTACAACTAATATGAGCCAATGTGCAGCAACAATAAAAATAAATGAGTAGTAAAATTGGCTTAGCAGAGTAACACAAAGTCAAATTCAGTAACACTACGCCTGGCAAACAGCAGTAACTTATACCTAAACATGACATAGCTCAAACAGAAAAAATATTACAGTAAAAACAACAATGCAGATAAGGGAAATGTATATTCACATCTTGATATCTATGTAATTAAAGTGGTGCACCACAACAACTGATTGTAAAAAGAAATATTACCATGTACTTGAAAAGAAAATCATGTGTTACTGTTACTAGTTCCTTCTTATTGTTCTTTCCTTTCCAAGTGCTCCTTTTTTAAAGAATGTGGATCATAACATAATTATTTAATAGATCTGTTGACAGAAAGTGTTCACATTAGCAAATGCATTTCATTTTATAAAAGCAATGCTGCAACACAGCTGGAAACCAGATATCAAATGAAATAAGCAACTATGAAAAGCAAAGCATAAAAATATCATTCAATAGTCATGTGACATTTCATAAGTTAGTAGAAACTCTCTCAACTCTCGTAGAAAGACGCTTGTCATAATCAGGTGTGCAGATGTAAAAATATTTCTCGTCATTTCATTAGGCATTTCAGTAAATATCGTAAATTAAGAGCTAGTGTAATCATATGTTTTCAAGTTCGACCGTGTCGTTCTTGCGATGCTTTCTACAAAGGAATGTCAGAAGCGAGGTTAATGGCGTCCCCTTTTTTTTTCTACCTGTGCCGCTGAAAGGCTAATGGCTTTTTTTTTCGGGCAGCTGTCGCCCAGGTGGGTGCCCGCGACGCATTACGTGCAGGTGGTCACTTAACTTTCTTACGGAAATATTTACGACAGCAGTTTCCGCTACAGTGACAGTCTCACATAAAAATATTTCACAGGTCAAGAATTAGCGTTGCAAATCTGTAGAAAGAAAATCCTATAAATATAAGTGTCCAAAAAAATTTTCGCCGGCATTGTGATACAGTCACGCATTTACACACACATTTCATAACTCTTAAAGTACGATTCTCGGTTTCCAACATCCTTTTTCACAAGTCAGCGTCCCTAACCACTATTCATTACTCCTTACCTTATTCGTCGACAGTTCTTCAATATTGCATCATAACAGATAAGTATCATAATCAAATAACTCATATAGCATCAGCCTATTAATCATAAACATACCTCAGCAGCATAATACACATCGTCGTCGTAAAAATAACATCATAACACCTCAGTCAAATCTCAAAATCGTCGTAGCTTCCTCCAATAATTAAAAAAATTCTCTGCTCATGTCAAAAGTGTCATCTGCCTCAAACGTACTTTAAAAATCATGAATCCATACCAAATACATCATTCAAAGCTCTCATAGTATCACAATGGTTCCAAAAAAAATATGAACAGTTCACTCAGTACAGACAAAATACAATTTCGTAAGTGTGAAGTAATCCAACTCTGTAATTGCGTAAACATATGTCACTGATGTAATAAAAAAAGTTTATCTCTCAGTTACATGATCAGATAGCTGTGTAATTTGTGTGTTAGAGAAATATGGTACCGATGTGTAAAGTTGTATACGCAAATACCATGTTAGCTAGGGTTCCTTGTGGTTGCCACACACATGGTACACAAAGTAAGCGTGTACCCCCCTGAGGATAAATGTAATTATACTCCCAGGTGTTACAAATTACAGCAATGGAATGAAATGTATCACGGAAAACTTTCTTTGTAATTAAAAAAATATTTAAAAATAAGTGTTTTAAGTATAAGATTGATCACTCAAATGCGTGTACTGTAGCGCTAAAGTGTGCATCTTGTCGCAACATAATCTCTGTGGAAGTGTCGTAGTTATCGTCCTCCGAAAGCTAAGTTCTGCAGAAGTCAATGTACTTACCACATGATAAACAAAAGTGAAATGCTTTGCGTATAGATATCGTAGTTATTATGCTTATTGGCGTGATGAAGAAAGTACTGTACAGTAACGTATTGTTATGCCATGAAAAAGGCTGTCTCATTGTTGCTATACCACAAAAGTTACTACTAAAACATGTTTTTCTTCCTAGAAGAATTCAGAAAATTGTGCAGATATAAAACAGATACACTGCAAAAGCAACATTGTAAATTGTCACTCATTAGTAGCGTCGTGATAACATCGTGTAGCTGTCACATAAACTAACCACTGTGTCCTCTGGTATCTCACAGAAAGTACTTTAAACCCAGAATGTATTTTCAAGTAAACCAAAATGTTGCATTAAAATCTCATTAGCAGTACCAGTATGTGTCCTAAGTATGTAAGCCTGATAGTCGTTACGTAATCGTGCAACTAACAAGCAATAATGTACAACTAACAACACTGTGTCGTCTGTTCATTATAGCAATGCATTCGTAATTTCTGTTTAAATAAGTTCTCTTGGTTCTTGACTGGATATTTCACTTCAAACATTGTTACATGTTAACAGATTCTAAATCTGACAAAGCATACTAGAAATGTGAAGTGAAAAGTTTTATGGCAAAGACAAAGTTAAAAAGCAGATTATCTTTCAATAAACGGTTTTACATGTGAAATGTGGTGTAAACCTTTACTCTTCCTAGTACGCAGAGTTTCAACTTCAATGCAATTGTCATGCGGTATACGTCGGCAAAGAATACTGGAATTTTTCTCAAGGTTAGCGTCTATGTTATTTTTCTCTGAGCCACCTGGCGCACGTGGGTGCCTGCGGCGCGAGTCATTGTCTGTCTCTTTGTTGCCGCGCGTCGTTACTGGGATTAGGAGGCCTAACTTCCACAAATTCGCCTTGCCGAGAGGGCCCAGCTCTGTTTAAAGCTCGCCAGTTCTGATGGAATTCAGGTCTGTCGTTTTGTCGGTAGTTTACACAGTTTCTTTCGTGTCGGTCACGTGGTGGAGAATTTCTCCCTGAATCGTAACTCTGCGCCGAACTGTTGCGTCTGAAGTTATTCTGCCTACCTTGATAATACTTGTTTTGGTTCCCATATTGTCTGTTTCTCTGATTGTCTCTGTGATAGTCATTACTACGGAAATGCGATCTTTCTCTGTAACTATTATTACTCTGCCAACGGTTGTCGTACGGGTGGTGTCTATTTTGGTCACGATTTGTGTTGTGGGAATAACCTTGTCGCGTCCAGTTATTATCGAGGAATTGTGACGGATGTGACCTGTAGTGATTGTTTTCCTGTTTTCGCATCCCGCGACGGTATGTGTCAATTTCCAGTTCTTGTAACAGTCCCTGAAATGCTTCAATGTCGTCTTTGCAACGTCCTGCTAAAATAATATGTCGTAAATGTTCAGGCAATTTGAGTAAGCAAATGCGGATGAGTTCTGAGGGGCTGTATGGGTTTGAAAGATATTGATTCTTATGCAACATGTCTTCAAAATATTTGACAAGACTGGAAAATTCAGATTGTTCAAAGTGTTTCAACATCATGATGCTATGTTTTACACGGTCTTGTGTAGCTTGAGACCAATATGCTGAGAGGAAGGCATGGTAAAACTCTCCTTCACTGTGGCAATCGTGAATTACCGATCGCATTCTTACAGCTGGTTCATTCTCTAAGTAGCCACACATAAATTCTAATCTGTGTTCCAACGACCAGTTGGGAGGAAAACAATGAGAGAATTGATGGAGCCATGCTTGTGGATGAATGTCGTTCCCAGAATTCTTAAATGTTTTGAATTTACGTGTAGTAATGAACAGCTTATAGTCAAAGTCATCATGTCGGCGAGTCGCATATCGGTCATTGTTACGTCGTTTCGGCGGTTCCATTTCAAAATTCGGTGCACCTTGCCAATTTCTTTCATAACTTCCGAAGTGTCCTGTGTTATTATTTTGTGGTTGTTCCGTATTTCTAAGTCCCTCTTCCCGTATTGGAGCGCGAGTGGCCTCTGAAATACGTAATTCTTGTATTACCTGAGTCAACTGATCTTGTACTTCCCGGATTTCTCTTTGGTGTTGCGTATTAATTTGATTCTGATTTTGTTTGAATTTCCTAATTTGTTCGCATTCTTCTGTGTCATTAAAGACTACCGGTTTTGTGTCGTTCAGATTATCATCTACCTTCGTAGATAAGTTAGTGAACTGATCCGAAAGTTCGGCTACTTTCTCCGATAGTGAACACATTTCCTCAATGTGTTTTTCTGAACCAAGTTTCAGATTGTCCATTTGTGTTGAAATCGAATCTACTGTGTTCTTTAAGTTTTCCTGAGTTTTTGCAAGTTGCGTAACCGAACCGGTAGATGCAACTGAGTCAAATTTAGCTTGCAAGGTCTCATGATTTTCATGAACAATAATTTGCAGTTCTTTTATGGCTGCTTCGTGATTCTGTAATGCCTTTTCATGCCGCGAAAAAATAAGTTGAAAATGCTCACAAATTTGAGTTTTTACGTCATTACAGACTTTTTGACATTTCGATTCAATGTTATGTAACTCAGTAGTTAAATCTTCACGCGTTTGTTCAAGAGTTTGTTCCAATGAGTCTAACTTTTGAAGCTGTCGCTGTGTTTGTCTCTGATTTTGTTCCAGTGTGTCTAACTTTTTAAGATTTTGTTAGACTGTGTCTAACTTTTTGAGATTTTGTTCCACTGTGTCTAACTTTTGAAGCTTTTGCTGTGTTTGTCCCATTTGCTGTATTAATTGTAATAACAATGCATTGGTGTCTGAAACAAGTTCCTCAGTGCTTTTCGGCAGTGAATTTACACCGGAAACATTCACATTTTGACAAGCAGAAAATGTGTCTTGACTTATTTGGGAAAACGGTGAGGATCCAAAACCTGAATCTACAGTATTTGCAAGATCGTGTCGTGTCATTTCGGCTTCCTGAGGCGAGCTGTTGCCGACCGATCGATCGATAATGCTTCCCTCTTCACTAATTGTTTCACTGCCTACGCCATTGTTTGCCGCCCGCTCAATTTCCCTATGCGCAATTACCAAATTACTACTCTGAACATTAGTTAATTCATTACTCTGCAGCGCTAACACACTGCTTTCATTTTCACTGTCATTTCTCAGTTTACTTTGGAACCTAGTATTACGTTTTTCACACGCCATTATTGTCACAATATTTCACACGATAACACAGAAAAGCACAATTTGAAGTGCAAAAATAGGAGAACACATTAACATAGCACTGAAAATAATATCTAGTTAATTGCAAGAGTAGCTGCGAAATACTTGGTGCAAATCTACATGCATGCCACAACTGTTTTACTGTACAACAATGAATGGCTACAACTACAAAGAAGATTCTCTCTACAATTACGCACTAGCAATAAACAAAAGCTACGCTAAATACACAAACTACAAGAAAAAATCAGAAGATTCCAGTGAGGTATCCTAGGCTAAGGGTCGACATATGAAACGTCCCCTTTGAACAATTATACAAGACTGTGCTTAAACTGACACACAATATTTTGTTAGCGCAACGCAATCTGACTTTCAAAATTCCCTACAAAAGAATGGCCCTGACTAACATTAAATTATACCTTTCACAAATCACTTACCTCACAAAAATCTTCGCTGCTCAAGCTACTGCAATACAGCGAGCGCCACTACTGCCAGCTAAATAAAAGATTCAAACTATGGAAGGCACTAACTACTGATAGGGATAGTTAGCAAATGAAAGATATTAATAGAGAACAAACAATGTATTTACCTTGATATCATCATATATAAATATAGCAGTTCATGACAAATTTCAAAACTCCGCCATCTCTCTCTCCACATCCACCACTGCTGGCGGCTCACCTCCAACTGCGCAACGCTACGCGCTGTTCACAGCCAGCTGCCTAACACTACAATGGCGAGTATTACAACAATGCAAAGCAGCCACAGACTGCCCACAGCACAGCCAGTGATTTTGATTTTCATACAGAGGTGGCGTTACCAATAAAAAAACCTAAACAGCCTACTTACACTGTCCGTTAAATTTCACGTCTGTAGCACGTCATTTTCCTGGTGTAGAAATTTTAATGGCCAGTAGTGTATAAGACCTGGGTGGGCTTTTGTAGAACTTCGTTAGAAAAGTTAAATGCTGGAAAGGGGTGTTTCAGACATTCGCCAGGTAAGTAGAGGAAACGAATCGAAAATCTTTGCCAGAACCACGGACTGGCCTTTGAAAATAGTTTTTTTTCTTTTTTTTTTACTCTTCTCATTCTCCAGTCCTAGAGGTGGAGTGGGCTGTTCGATATTAAAGAATCGCCATTATATTCAGCCAATTATCATCAAATAAGCTGATAGTGCGACAAATAGGGAATCCCAATTGAGAATAAATGGGAGTGCGCTTACCAGTTCCGGCACGCGCCTTACAACCAAGCGAAACCTCACGAAGACCTTGGTCGGAACCGGGGGATCGGAACTTCCCGATGAGGCAGAGACCTGAAGCTTTCATCATAGATCAGAAGAGGGCGACAGTGTAAGATAAATTCGCTTTTTTTTGTCTGGTGTAGGGCGGAGGGCGCTTTGTTCTCCTGTCCGGTCTAATGTTCAGTACACATCAATTTTAAACTAACTATCGGTTTAGCTACAGACTTAAAACTTTCAACATGGCTTGGAAGCGGATGCAAAGCTATATTAATTCGATTTCTTGTCTGGTGTGTAGCGGAAGGTGCTTTATTTTCAGCAAATCAAATTCAAAACCTTCTGCTGCATTCTGTCAATTTCAGTAAAGTATTGAGCAAGTAAAGGAGACATCTTTTCAGCCTTGTGTTTCGATGCGTCAGTGCCTACGTTGTTAAACGAAACTTCTTTCAATTGCTTTATGCATTCCGACATGGAGTGTGGCGCGAGAATATTTTTAACGATCCCTGTAGCATTGGTCCTGGCTGCAGACTGGTTTGTGGTGACTTTGGAGTCAGGATACATTGCATAATTCATTTTCACGGTACAGTCAAGAGAAATGAAGTACTGATGGTTCAAATGGCTCTGAGCACTATGGCACTCAACTTCTGAGGTCATTAGTCCCCTATAACTTAGAACTACTTAAACCTAACTAACCTAAGGACATCACACACATCCATGCCCGAGGCAGGATTCGAACCTGCGACCGTAGCGGTCTCGCGGTTCCAGACAGCAGCGCCTAGAACCGCACGGCCACTTCGGCGGGGGAAGGACTGATGATGCTTGACAACGTTATAAGCTGTTGTTAGTTCTGCAACAGCAATGAACAATTCTTCGTGGGTATCATGAATGTAGAAATAGGCTTTGATGTCGACGCTATCGCCCGTATATTGGTATGATTCTTAATAGAAATGCGATGCCCCACATTTGGCGTACCGCAGCGAGTTTCTGAGATGAAACTGCTACAAATCTCACACAACATTCCCCGTTTCCGTAAGTCCTTTCTTGACGAAAGGTCATTTTTGTGAATCATCCGAGAAGTGACATTTTCTCTTTCCATTCTCAGAGGTTTCCGTAAGGTATGATAAGTTTATTGGTCGGTGAACAGTCGATAGTAACACTTTAGTAATCGAAGTACACATCGCTATACAATTCACGTCCAATATACCCGCAGCAAACACTTCAGACATTACTTACCAACTTGCAGACGTTGATCGTATTACATTTTAAAAAAAACCGACTTATCAAATCGCTATTCAAATGGGAACTGCCAGACTTTTCCGCGCGGCGCTGCTACTAGAGAAGTCCGATATTTTCTCGAATCTAGAGGGTGCTTGCATCGTCGACACAGGGTACGCAACAACCAAGACCATCTATGAGACGACCATGTCAGCGTAAACTTATTGACAAATAAAACTAGCTGAGGCAGCAGTTACAGCCGGCCGCGGTGGCCGAGCGGTTCTAGGCGCTTCAGTCCGGAACCGCGCGACTGCTACGGTCACAGGTTTGAATCCTGGCTCGGGCATGGATGTGTGTGATGTCCTTAGGTTAGTTAGGTTTAAGTAGTTCTAAGTTCTAGGGGACTGATGACCTCAGCTGTTAAGTTCTGTAGTGCTCAGAGCCATTTCAGCGCATTTACATGTTTCACTAACATAAGGCATTGCTTCGGTACTTGAGCCAATCTCTTAACAGTATTTTGCAAAATCGGGACAAAACTGAGTCTTGTCGGAATGTTGGAACAAGAAGGTCCATAACGCTGACGGTTCCAATTTATCGGGACGGGTGGCAACTCCAATGGGGCATAATCGTCTTTCGTTGACGTCGTTGTCCCAGTGTGCATATATCTTGTGTGAGTGTGTGTGTTTTATTGAAAGAGTGCAGTGTTGTCGACGAAATTTCAATTCATACTGTAGTCAATAAGTAGCATTTTTGCATATTAATTCAACTGCGAACAATAACAGTAACCACTGAGCAAAACACATGCAGCATGCTCGTAGATAGAAGAAGAAGTTAACTGTTTCTTGATTTATATTGGAACATGATCTTGAGGAATTTTAAGTATAAGGTTTTACGCTGGAAACAGAGCCATTCGAACATCGTCTTCTAACACGTAAAATGGCGCAGTGATTAGCACACTCGACTCGCATTCTGTGCGACGCCGCTTCAAATCCGCCTCAAGTCACCCCGATTAAATTTTTGCGTGATGTCCCGAAATCGCACCAGTCAAATGCCGAGATGGCTCCGTTGAAAAGGGCACGGCTGATTTTCTTCCCCATCCTTCCATAATCCTAACTTGTGCTCCGTCTCTAATGACAGCACTGTCGACGGGATGTTAATCTATGATTTTCCATTTTTTTTTAAGTAGCATCTCCCAGTGGAGTACGTTGGACAATTATGTGTCGGCCTCTGCGACTAAACAAACTCGTCATAACATAAGTTTGAAAGGTGGAAGACGAGCTACTGGCAGAATTGAAGCTGTGGGGACGGGTCGTGGGTCGTGCTTCGGTAGCTCGGAAGGTAGAGAACTTGCCCGCGAAAGGCAAAGGTCCCGAGTTCGAGACTCGGTCCTGCACACAGTTTTAATCTGCCAGGAAGTTTCATATCAGCGCACACTCCGCTGCAGAGTGAAAATCTCATTCTGGAAGCATCCCCCAGGCTGTGGCTAAGCCCTGTCTCCACAATATCCTTCCTTTCAGGAGTGCAAGTTCAAGGTTCGCAGAAGAGCTCCTGTGAAGTTTGGAAGGTAGGTGACGAGGTAATGGCAGAATTGAAGCTGTAGGCATGGATTGTGAGTCGTGATTGGGTAGCTCAGATGGTAGAGAACTTGCCCACGAAAGGCAAAGGTCCCGAGTTCAAGTCTCGGTCCGGCAAACAGTTTTAATCTGCCAGGAAGTTTCATATCAGTGTGCACTCCGCTGCAGCGTGAAACATCTCATTCTCTTCATAACATAGCTCGCAGCAGGCCTTTGAATTACGTCTTCCGATAATCCTACCTGGTATGAGCCCACTGAATAGCATTCGCAAATCAGAAGAACGAAGGATCTTTAAGCGACCCTCTTCGTGGATAAATTTACATCCATAGGACTCTTCCGATGAATTATAGCCCCGTGTGTGTTTTCTCCACCACTTGATTTAAGTGACCTGTCTACAAGTCTGATCTTCTCATGTTATTATGGGGATATTCAGTCTTCTTCAGCCAGAATCCACAAGCGAATCCATAACACGATAAAAGGAGGATGAATGTTTAATGTACAGAATTTGCCGGCCGCGGTGGACGAGCGGTTCTAGGCGCTTCAGTCCGGAACCGCGCAACTGCTACGGTCGGAGCTTCGAATCCTGGTTCGGGCATGGATGTGTGTGATGTCCTTAGGTTAGTTAGGTTTAAGTAGTTCTAAGTTCTAGGGGACTAATGACCTCAGAAATTAAGTCCCATAGTGCTCAGAGCCATTTGAACCATTTTTGTACAGATTTAACCTTGTACGTGCACCGTTTGTTACGGTCCTGTGATATCTGTATTTCATTCCCTATTGAAACGTTAATTTAAAATGTAAAACAAGATTAAGAATCGCAAATAGTTGCTAAGAAATGGGCGAACGGCAATAGGTGAAAAAAACCTGTGACAGAGATAAACTGTTGGCGCAACATTACTCATCACATGACAACTGCTTACCACCCGCAAACTAACGAGCTGACTGAACGCCTTAATAAGACCTTGGCCGACATGCTATCAATGTTCGTCAATGTTGAGCGGAGCAACTGGGACGAAGTGCTACATTTCGTGATGTTCGCCTACAACACCGCCAAACATGACACCACAGGATTTACGCCATTTTTCCTGGTGCATGTGCGTGAGGCGACTACGACGATGGACACTGTGTTTTCGTTACATCCTGAAGACGTGGACGACGACTACATCGGCCACGTGTTAACCAGAGCTGAGGAAGCTCGGCAGTTAGCTCGACTCCGCACGCTGCAGGCTCAAGAAAACGATCCCCAAAGGTATGACGCGAGCCACCGCCCTGTTGTCTACCAGCCCGGTGACCTGGTCTGGATCTTCACTCCTGTTCGGAAGGCTGGTCTCTCTGAGAGTTCCTCAGGCGCTACTTTGGACCTTATAAGGTTGTAAGACAATTGTCCGCTGTTATGAAGTTGAAGATTTTGACCCCGACACAAGACAACGAAAGATCAGAGATAAGGTCCATATCCTACGAATTAAGCCCTATAAGGATCCTGCAACCCAGGGTAAATTCGAAGCTCCAGCGACACTCAACAAGCGGAAAGGTGACGAAGAGCGTAGCGGCAAAAGAAGTTCTAAGAAGATCACCGGCAGGGCGAGAATCAGTCATTGGGAGTATGCAGGACCGATGACTCGTTCTCGGACTAGGACGACGTATCACCGAGACGCTGTTTTCTTAAAGAGGGAGCAATATCGCAGAAGAGGCTGAGGGGCTCCGTGGTGTAGTGGTTATGATACTAAACGGTTGCATGGAGGGATGGGGAATAGGATGTAGGTGGTGACCAGGTAAAGATAGCTACTCAAAGTGGTGGCACTAATGTGCATTTCGTGCAAAACTCACAGGGACTGCACAGTTTTAATTTTTATAATCGGCTCGAGTACATTCTAGAAGTATCCACAACTGTCAAAAATGATTGTACTGGCATGTTCTGTAGCCGTATATATACTGAATGTGTTCTGGTCGGAGGCAGTTGTCTCTGCACTCTTGTACGGGCAAGTGCTGAATAAACCTTCGTTAAGTGAAGTTGGTGTTCGTCATTCATCTAATTACACCTTCTTCTACATGACAGTATTAATACAAGTAGTTGCTTTCTTAGTAGACAGAGAATTTCGAATATTGGTAGTTCTATAAATAGTTCTGCTGGTGTAGGTGAATTTAGATAAAGTGTATGGCTTTTTCCAGTAACTGCAAAATTGTACCGTGAGTAAGAAGTGTGTGCTCTGTCGTAGGTTTGTGTGTAGTGGGTTACTGTGTGGCATTTGTTCAAAGTATTTTCATAGAGGCGAATGCCGTGGGGAGCCAGTGAGCAGTTTAGCGAGATCCTTTCCTGGGAATGCAGAATCTGTATTAGAAATAAGTTGCTAGAGGAGCAGGAGTGTAAGATCTGTGCCCTTCAGGTGCAGCTGCAACGCGCAAAGGAGGAACTAGATAGGTTGAGGAGGATGAAGGGTGGCAGGGAATGGGAACTGGAAGTTGGCAAGAAGGCAGCTAGGAGGAGGAGATATTCAGATAGTTATACTTTGCGCATATGCGATAGATTTGACCAACTGTCAGTAGCTTCTTGTAGCTGTAGATGCAAGGAACATGCAGCAGTCCTCAGCAGTTTGGAGGCCTAGGCCAGTTCCAAAGTCTAACACAAAGAAGAAGGTTCTGCTGTTGGGTAGTTTGCACAGTACAGGTGTGGGCCAGCAGTTGCAGGAAATGTTGGGGAGTGAGTACCAGGTCACCAGCATTGTGAAGCCTAGTGCAGGGTTGGCTCAGGTGACTGACAGCACAAGGGAGTTATCTAGGAACTTTACAAAGGAGGTTCAGGTATTGATAGTGTGTAGAGCAGGGAGCAGTGTTGATAGGGATGGGGAATAAGATGTAGGTGGTGACCAGGTAAAGATAGTTACTCAAAGTGGTGGCACTAATGTGCATTACGTGCAACTGTTTCAGCGTCATGATCAGCCTCATCTTAATGTGGCTGGGCGCATTAAAATGGGGCTGGAGAGGGCGCTGATGGCAGAGGGCATGGGTCACCATTCAGCAGTGCCAGTTGAGTCTATCAGTAGATCGGGTTTTCACTAGGCATGACCTCTGCACCTCAATAGGTATGTTAAGGGGAGGTTGGCAAAGCTTATAGGTGACAGTGTAGTGGGTGGTGGTGGAATCACTCATGGAAAAATTCCTGTAGTAGTTGGTGCTAGAGCTGCAACTTTTTTAGGCTGATGTTAGCTGATAGGTATACCTGCTTAAAGTAAGTCCCTCTAACTAAGGGCTCATCAGTATAGAAGGAATTAGCATATTTCATCAAAATATAGGAGGTATTAGAGATAAAGTTAGTGAACTGCTTATAGATGTTGACTCTGAAGTTATTGGTATATCAGAGCACCACTTAAATAATTAGACAATTCAGAAGCTTCCTTTACAACGATACGGATTAGCTGGCTGTTTTTCAAGGAGTTCCTTGTGCAGTGGGGGAGTGGCTATGTACGTAAAAACAATATTGTGTTTGAGTCCATAGACGTATGACGGTTCTGCACTGAACAGATATTTGAATGTTGTGCAGGGACATTTCAATTTAGTGAAACAAAACTTCTAATTGTTATTGTTTATAGGTCCCCTAACTCTGACTTTGGAGCATTTCTGCTCAAACTAGAGAAGTACCAGAAATTAGTTATATGTGGTGACTTCAATATAAATTTTGTATATGATGGTGCAAGAAAAAGGATGTTGGTAGATCTCTTAAATTCATATGACCTGATGTAGACTGTGTTTTTTCCAACTAGGGTGCAGGGGAACTTTAGCACAGCGGTAGATAATATTTTTATTCATTCTTCATTACTAGTTGGGCATTCTGTTAGTAAAAGGGTGAATGGTCTTTCAGACAGTGATGCACAAATTTTAACACTAAAAGCCTTTTGTACTCAAAGAAATGTCAGATATAATTACAAACTGTGTAGGAAAGTTAATCCAACAGCAATCGAGAGCTTTTTAAACCTTGTCAAGGAACAAGAGTGGTAGGATATTTATAGTGCTGATAGCATAGATGATAAATACAATGCTTTCCATAACAGATTTGTAATGCTCTTTGAGAGCTGATTTCCATTAGAACATTCTAAACGGGGTACTAGGAAGCAAAAGGAGGCCTAGGAGGCTGACTAATGAGATAAGGATAACATGTAGAACAAAGTGAGAATTATATAAAAATGTTAGAAGTAGTCGCAATCAGGCTGCAGTAGCCCATTACAAACAGAACTGTAAGGTGTTTAAAAATGATATTTGGAAGGCAAAGAGTATGTGGTATGCAAATAGAATAGCTAATTCACAGGATAAAATTAAAACCATATGGTCAGTTGTGAATGGAGTGCCTAGTCAGCAGCACAAGGTCGGCAATATAAAGTCAGTTCATAGTAAAAATATTTCTGCTACTGATAAATCAGATATATGTATAGTATTTAACAATCATTTTCTCAGCATAAAAATACAGTTTCTACAGGGAATCATGTAACATTCTTGGCAAATGCCTTTCTGAGATTGATGTCTGAAATACTCCTCTGTTATACAGCCAAGGGCGAGATTGAGTCAATAATTAAATCACTGAAGACTAAGGACTCTCAAGGATATGGTGGAATGCCTAGCAGAATATTAAAGTTCTGTGCTGCACATGTTAGTCCTGTATTTACCCATATTTGTAATTTTTCCTTTAGGAATGGTCAGTTTCCTGAACGATTGAAGTACTCAGTAGTAAAGCCACTTTATAAAAAGGGAGAAAGGGACAACAATTTTAGACCTATTTATATGCCATCAGTGTTTGATAAAGTTATTGAAAGGGCTGTGTATGTAAGGATAATTGATCATTTGGTATCACACGATTTGCTATCAAATGTACAGTTCGGCTTTAGAAGTCGTTTAACAACTGAAAATTCTATATCCTCTTTTCCCTGTGAGGTACTGGATGGTTTAAACAAAAGGTTTCGAACACTAGGCAATTTTTTTTTTTAACTACGGCATTTGATTGTGTTGATCACAAAATATTGCTCCAGAAGATGGACCATTACAGAATATGGAGAGTTCACTTCTTACTTTAGCAACAGACAGCAAAAGGTGTAATTCACAGTGTTGAGATTGGCTGTGATATAGGGTCTGAATGGTGTACAGTCAAGTGGCGGGTGCCCCAGGGATCAGTGCTTGGGCCACTCCAGTTCTTTATTTACATAAATGATATGTTCTCTGGTATTATGGGTAACTCTAAAATATTTCTGCTTGCTGATGACACCAGACTAGTAGTAAATGTTGTGTGCAACACAGGTTCGGTTTCAAATAGTGCAGTTCATGACCTAAGCTCATGGCTTGTAGAAAATAAACTGACGCTAAATCACGGTAAGACTCAGTTTTTACGCTTTCTAACACACAATTTAACAAAACCTGACATTTTAATTTCACAGAATGGGCAAACGATTAGTGAAACTGAACAGTTCAAATTTGTAGGTATTCCGATAGTAAACTGTCATGTAATGTCCATGTTCAGGATCTTGTCAAAGACTTAATGCAGCCATTTTTACTATTCGAACGGTATCTGAAGTGACTGATTGTTCGACACGAAAATTAGTCTAATTTACTTACTTTCATTCGCTTTTCTCATATGGTATTATATTTTGCGATAACTCTTCCCATTATAAAAGGATATTTTTTACTCAGAAACGGACGGTTCGGGAAATAAGTGGTGTAAGTTCACGAACCTCTTGTCTACCCCTGTTCAAGAGTCTGGGTATTTTGATATTGGCCTCTCAATATGTATAATCCTTACTGTCATTTCCTGTTAACAGTATTAGCTTCATCCCAAGAATAACCCTTTCGGTCATGAATTATTTTTTTCCCGAAAAAAAAAAATCATGGCTTTGCCATCCAGTCCTTCGAATTAAATTATGATCTTTCAGATGTATAAAATATTCTGAGGAGCCTCTCTGGGGGGGGGGGGGGGGGATACACCACGTCCCCAAATGAGGACATTGTGTCCTAGTGGGTGCAGTATAAGTCGAAAACTCAAATCTTTTTATTTGATTTTTATTTCACCAAAATATGTAAATTACTCAAAGCTTACTTAATGGTTATATACATAAAGTATGGTTTTGCCCTTGTGAAGAATGATAATCAAAGTAACTTTTTTTCTATCCAGACATAAGTGAAGGTTACATTTTACACAATAAAATTTGGTTTTCACCTTGCAACCCGGTTCCTTGCACCTGTCAAGCGATGTTTTGTCACTGACCACAGGAAGATGCTCAGCGTTGTCCAAACGATCGTCAGCTTTGGGGCGCACTTCCACATTGACTCGGTCTGAAGTACTTGGAGATAGCATTGGACTCTCACTAGTGGGACACCCCTTTTTCCTGGCAGTTGGCCTATCTTTGACCACACTTGCCCTAAAGTGAAGCAAATCAAGTGTCTTATTTTTAGAAATACCTAATTCTGATGCGTTTTTCTTGTACTCAGTCCATGCATTTACACATGCAACATCAACTGCATAAACAAACATGACTGTCGAAAATCGTGTTCGGTTTCAAAAGCAGCTAACTTCTTGAATGAGGTTTTCACTCTGCAGTGGAGTGTACGCTCACAATCTTACTTCCACCAGTACCTCGTCGCCTACGTTCCAAACTTCACAGAAGTTCTCCTGCGAAACTCACAGTACTAGCACTACTGGAAGAAAGTGCATCGCTGTCTTCCACCTTTTTTAAATGAGCACTTCGTTTTTGGTCGTCCACTCTTATTATTTCCTCTTGGCTTTTGTACATGTTGTATATTACCCGTCTCTCCCTATAGCTTATCCCTGTTTTTCTCAAAATTTCGAACATCTTGCACCATTTTACACTGTCGAACCCTTTTTTCAGGTCGACGAATCCTATGAATGTGTGTTATTTTCTCTTTAGTTCTGCTTCCATTACCAACCACAACATAAGAATTACCTCTCTGGTGCCTTTGCCTTTCCTAAACCCAAACTGATCGTCACCTAACACTTCCTCAATTTTCTTTTCCGTTCTTCTGTATGTTTTTCCTGTCAGCAATTTAGATGCACGAGTTGTTAAGCAGATTGTGCGATAATTCTCGAATTTTTTATCTCTTGGAGTCTTCGGAATTATGTGGATGATATTTTTCCGAAAGTCGGATGTTATGCCGCCAGACTCATACATTCTACCCACCAACGTGAATAGTTGTTACCACTTTCCCCAATGATTTTAGAAAGTCTGATGGAGTGTTATCTATCCCTTCTGTCTTAATTGATCTTAAGTCCTCCAGAGGTCTCTTAAATTCTGATCCTAGTACTAGATACCTATCTCTTCTAAATCGACTCCTGTTTCATCTCCTACCACAACAGACAAATCTTTCCCTTTATAGAGGTCTTCAGTGTACTATTTCCACCTACCCTCTCTCTCCTCTGCATTTAACAGTGGAATTCCCATTGCACTGTTAATGTTACCATCCTTGCTTTTAATTCCGCCAAGGATTATTTTGACTTTTTTATATGCTGAGTCAGTCCTTCTGGCAATCATTTCTTTTTCCATTTCTTCACATTTTTCATGCAGCCATTTCGTCTCAGCATCCCTGCACTTCCTATTTATTTCATTCATCAGCGACTTGTGTTTCTGTATTCCAAAATTTCACTGAGCATTTCTGTACTTCCTTCTTTGATCAATCAATTGAAGATTTTCTTCTGTTACCTATGGTTTCTTCATAGTTACTTTCTTGGTACCTATGTTTTTCTTTCCAACTTCTGTGACTACTGTTTTTAGAGATGTCCATTCCTTTTCAACAGTACTGCCTATTAAGCTAGTCCTTATTGCTGTATCTGGAGCCTTAGAGAACTTCAAGCATATATCATCATTTCTTAGTACTTCCGTATCCCACTTCTTTTCTTATTGTTTGTTCCTGACTAATCTCTCAACTCTTTCGTGTTTGTTGCGACACATACGTCCCATTGACATCGGACAGCATTTAAAACACTGGGGGGCGAGTTGCATACTTCTGCATAGTCCCAGTGATCACTGGGTGGCCCTACAGTGCTTTTATGTAGGGATATTGTAATACTCATATTTCAAAGAAATACAGTTCTTCTGTAAATGTTTGTGCTAATAAAAGCACCCCATGTGGTTTACAACAATTACCTATAATTTTCATTACAGAAGCTGCGACACAGCTATGTCCTGGATTTTTTATTTTCACTGCCAGATAACCCGGAATACCCAGAAATTGATGTTGATGACGATGATGTTTACGAATACATTTCCTTTTGTGATCATTTGTGTACTCCAAGCAACTCACTAGAAACACGGACAAACAGTTTTATAGAACAGATTGGTACCAACGATGTATTGCATCCTGATTCGTTGATAGACGAAAACATTAGTGTTGGGAGTGAAACTGAAGTGAATTATTAACAAAATGATGAAGCTGTAGAATGTATAGATTCTGACTGGGATGATGACATCACACATTTTTACCTTTGCTTGAACCAAAACCAACAACAAACTTCACTTTGACAGACAATAAATTTGTGTATTTCGACAAGTTATTTGACGATTCTGTAACGCTGCAATCTGCTTTCAAACAATTCTGTATGCCAAACAGAAAAATACTGCACAGTGAAAAGAGCTAACGAACTAAAAGCTCTTTGGACGCGATAATAGTAATGGGCGTTCATCGGTTACCTGAAGTAGCCAGTTATTGGAGCTCAGACCCATATCTAAATGTAATCGCTATATCTAATGTTATGCCACTTACTCGCTATGAAAAAATAATAGAGAACTTTCACTGCAATGATAATTTGTTTCAGCTAGCAAAAAATGATTCGAGTTATGACAAGTTGTATAAAATCAGACCATTTATATCGGCACTAAACAAAATCTGCTTGTACGTTTATCGCCCTTCTACTTAACTAGCTGTTGATGAGTCAGTGGTAGCATTCAAAGGTAGAACAAGCCTTAAACAGTACATACCCATCAAAAGAGGCTACAAAATTTGGTGCCTAGCTGATTCAGACATAGATTTCATTACAAATTTCGAAGTTTACACAGGTGAAACTGATGCCTGTGGAGGGGAATTCAAAGACCGCCTAATGTGCTAAATAGTTGTATTGGAATTAATTCTCCTTTCAATTGCAATAGAATTGTTGTTTTTGACAATTTCTTTACAATGCTTAGACGAATGAAAATACTGAGAACAAAGGACTTCACAGATGTGGCACTGACAGAGGAAACAGAAAAGCACTACCCAAAATTTTGTCGAGTAAATTACCTTGTTTAAGCCACGCAGAATTCACATTTGCTGTTAAATCTGGTTTATCTGATGTTAAGTGGCACGATATCAAACCGGTCTACCTCCTTTTCACTGCTCATAATGCGAGAGATGATGCACTTACCAGAGAAAACTAAATGATTAATCAACACTTAGCATTTCATATCCTGAAGTAGCACATGTTTATAATAATGCTATGGGTAAAGTTGATCGTTTTGACGAGCTAAGATACATGATTATCAGGCGATCACTGAAATGGTGGCAGCGACTGTTTTATTTTTTGGTTGACTTAGCCATTGTAAACTTTTATACTCCAAAGAGCCAGAGAAACTGGTACACATGTCTAATAACGTGTAAGGCCCACGCGAGCGTGCAGAAGTGCCGCAGCACGACTTGTCATGGACTCGACTAATGTCTGCAGTAGTGCTGGAGGGAACTGACACCATGAATCCTGCAGGGTTCTCCATAAATCCGCAAGAGTACGAGGCGGCGGGGATCTCTTCTGAACAGCACGTTACAAGACATCCCAGATATTCATGTCTGGGGAGTTTGGTGGGCAGCGGAAGTGTTTAAACTCAGAAGAGTGTTCCTGGAGCTACTCTGTAGCAGAACTGGACGTACGGGGTTTCTAATAGTCTTGCTGAACTGCCCAAGTCCTTCGGAATGCACAATTTACATGAATGGATGCAGGTGATCAGACAGGATGTTATGTACGCGTCACTGGTCAAAGCCGTATCTAGACATATCAGGAGTACAATATCACTTCAACTGTACACGCCCCACACCATTATAGAGCCTCCACCAGCCTGAACAGTCTCCTGCTGACATGCAGGGCCCACGGATTCATGAGATTGTCTCCATACGTACACGTCCATCCACTCGATACAATTTTTAACGAGACTCGTCCGACCAGGCAACATGTATCCAGTCATTAACAGTCCTATGTTGGGACCAGACGAGGCGTAAAGCTTTGTGTCGTGCAATCATCAAGAGTACACGAGTAGGCCTTCGGCTCCGAAAGCCTATATCGATGATTTTTCGATGAATGGTTCGCACTCTGACACTTGTTGATGGCCCAATATTGAAATCTGCAGCAATTTGCAGAAGTGATGCACTTCTCTCACGTTGAAAGATCTCTTCTGTTGTCTTTGGTCCCATTCTTGCAGAATTTTTTTCCGGCGCAGCGATGTAGGAGATTTGACGTTTTACCGGATTCCTGATATTCACGGTGCACTCGTGAAATGGTCGTACTGGAAAATCTCCACTTCATCGTTATCTAGGAGACTCTGTGTCCCATCGCTCGTGCGCCGACTATAACGCCACTTTCAGCCTCACTCAAATCTTGATAACCTGTCATTGTAGCTGCAGTAACCGATCTAACAACTGCGCCAGACACTTGTTGTCTTATATAGGCGTTGCCGACTGCTGCGCCGTGTTCTGCCTGTTTACATATCTCAGTGTTTGGATACGCATGCCTATACCAGCTTCTTTGACGCTTTGGTGTATATTACTTAAACTCTCACGACGAAAAACAAACCAGCTGTCATTTCGAATGAGATTGCCAAGAGAGGTGACGAAAGGATTTTCACCCAGAGTGATGAAGGGTCCATCGTCTGTTTTCTGTTCCAGTAAAAGTCGTGTCGCTACTGTGCCAGAGAAAGTCAGGCGTGTGAATGTCGGGAGTCATATTCCAAAAGAACTAAAGATCAGGAGGCGGTTTAGGTTTTGCAGTATAAAATAGACTGAAAAACGGAAGAAGTATGTTGTTCTCCCTGTAACCCACCACTGCGTATTTCACTTTGCTTTCACTAATTTCATGTAAAGTAAATAATGTGCACTAACTTGTACCTGTAATGCGCCACTCTGTATTTAGCCTTGGTTTCACAACTTTCATTTAAAGAAACTAATGTTTACTAATTTGCAAAATGTATTTTTATTGGAAATAAGAACGGATTCAACACGTATATGTAACGGCAAAAATGACACATTTATTACCCAGTTGAACAAAGTTAAATACTGGTGCAAGTAAGGCACTTGTAAGTGCTGTATTGAGTAATAGTGATATAATTCTGATGAAAATCGGTCCCAGAAACGATCAATGAGACATATGCATCCAACGTTCTGTTTTGGAAAAATGATATGTGTTAAACTTTTTGAGTAACTTATTTGTAATCCTGGCCCAAATCAGACTGTAACAGCAGAGGTAACTTAATAAATTCTAAAAAATGAGTAAAAACCACGAGAGGATTAAATTTCAACCTACTCTTCATCACTGCTACATTATGATCTGAGTCTATATCTGTACCTGGGTACGCCTTAAAATCCAGTATCTCATTTCAGAATCTCTGTCTGACCGTGATCAAATGTAAGTGTAATCTTCCCGTATCATCCGGCCTTTTCCAAGTATATCCACTCTTTTTGTGATTTTTGAACAGAATAGTCGCCATTACTAGCCGAAACTTATTACAGAACTCAATTAGTCTTTCTCCTCTCTCATTCCTTGTCCCAAGCCCTCATTCTCCTATAACTTTTTCTACTACTCCCCCCCCCTCCTCCACCTTACAACTAGTCCCCCATGACTATTAGATTTTCATGTAATGTATTACACTTTCAGCATCCTCATATACTTTCTCTACCAGTTCATCTTCAGCTTGTGATGTCGGTGTATACCCAAACTATCCTTATCAATGTTGGTTTGCTGTTGATTCTGGTAAGAACAACCCTATCACTGAACTATTCAAAGTAACACATCTCTGCCCTACCTTCCTATTCATAACGAATCCTTCTCCTTTTAGTGCATTTTCTGCTGCTGTTGATATTATCCCACACTTATTTGACTAGAAATGCTTGCCTTTTTTCCACTTTATTTCACTGACCACCGCTGTTTCTACATTGAAATTTTGCATTTCCCCTTTCATATTTTCTAGCTTCAATACCACGTGCAACCTTCTGACAGTCCATGCCCCGACTCGTTTAACGTTATCCGTTCGTTGGTTATTCAATCTTTTTCTCATGGTCACCTCCCCCTTGGCAGGCCTTTCCTGGAGATCCGAATGGAGGACTCATTTAGAGTCTTGTCAATGGAAAGATCGTCATGACACTTTTTCACTTACAGATCACCTGTCCTGGGGATAAATGTTATGTTTCTTTAATGCAGTGTTTTCCACTGCCTTCTGCATCTTCATACCGTCGTTCATTGCTGATTCTTCCTCCTGAGCCTCTGTCCGCTCCTCCAGCCTCTTTGACAAGCCCCTTGGCAGAATGCGGGTGACTTCTTGTGCCAGAAGACTAGAACGTTAATGATGATTATTAATCAAAAGCGAGGCGGGTAACGAACCCGTGACCGAGAACGTTTTGATTAGTAGTCAAAGACGTTACCACTAGACCACAGGTGAAAAGGCCAATAAAACCGCCAGGGGGAACAATGCCCAGTGGCATTCGCGGAAGGTCCGCCCACACACCTGCGAAGGACCGTGCCAGACAATCAAACCGGACAGTATTTTGAGGAAAAGCTGCCTTGGCGCCAGCCAACCCATCAAAATGAGGATTATATCCCCAGAATGTGCAGGGATAACAGACTGTTTCCAGTGAGCTGTGTGTGGTCGGGGGTGCGAGCCGTTTTTATGGCAGTCTCAGACTAACTGGTATTGTGGAAAGAACTGCAGGCAGTCAGAATACGCCGAAAAACCGGGCCGTTAAGATAACGTCTTAGAAAGTGGAGTGGGAACAGAAAGTTTTTGTTCCTCCATTGAAGATCACAAAACACCAATACCGCGCCCAGAATCTGTCAAAGCCGAATACTGAAGGAAATGTAAAAACGGCTGCCACTGGTTCACATAAATAATTTTTAAATTGTAGGAAGGAGTAAAGCTGTGGTTGCAGAGTTCCTTATTGGCCAGCACATGAATGTGGACAGAGAGATGGGATGATTAGGACACACTTTGGAACGCCAAGTCCAACGAATTTTGTAACTTGTTAACCATCTGAAATCCTAATAAGGACGGTGCCCATTGAGTCGTAAAACATCTGCTTAATGGTCGGTTACTCACAATATTTATCATCCAGCCAATCAAAATTAGTTGACGCCAGGAAAATACAGAGAAGAAAGTCTTCCTTCTCGACAAGTTACTTCTTATTTCAGCGTCTTGATGAGCGGGCTTCGCTTTTAAAGAATTTCTCCAGGCTTGTTGTGGACGAGAGGCTTTCATCCTCTGAGCTGTTCTTGAACAGAAGTTGTTGCTGGAGAGGCAATGACTGATTTTGCAGCAACTTCAGCTGCCGTCTGGTCTGCAGTTTATGAGTATCGTGAGATCCAGCCACGACAGCGAGGCGATCTGTAAGGAAATTCGAATCAGTTTTAACGATATTCAGTAATTTCATTTTTCATTCTGAGGACTTGTTTGAAGTTCGAGATTCCACACGCTTTCAACTCCGGCAACAGATAACGTCTGCATATAATTCTGCAGTATTTCCTATGTTGTGAGGGTCCACATGTACGTGGAGCTCATTTTGTAATATATTTAATGAAAAATGACATGAAATGGTTATCACATGCAGAAGAGATTCTATCTTTGACACTACTGAAACAAACATGTTGCCTGAGGGGCAGAATAGATTGTAAGTAGGGGCGCGCAGAGTGCAGTAGCAGTAGCCGTTGCACTCTGCTAAAGGTAGGACGTAAGACTTAAAGCTAGTGGCTAGCTGTGAGAATTTAGCTGTTGGCCTATGGACGCAGCATAATACACTTTTGTAAAGTAATGAAATTTTGTATATTTAGCCTTAAGTACGCAGCAACGCAATGTGGCTTTTGCTAATTCTATCAGTACTGACCCTTGAATGTAGGAACCAAGTATCTTCCATCTCATTTTATGTGTAGGTTGATTAGGTATACCCGATTTGTAATATTTTGTGTGTTTTGTAATCCTGACACAGACAAGTTAAATTTTGGACTCTATTTTGTTATACGATGTTAGACTTTTTGTCGTGTAACAATCCAAGTGTCTTTAATAACGTCAGTAAGTGAGAGTCGTAGAACAATTGAGAAGCTCACTGATTTTGAAGTTAATGTAAAATGTTTCGTATTAAATTTCGTAAAGGAGAAACTTTATTTTGAATACAATTTTCCAAATGAAGAATTCGGTCTTAGCATATCCTGTTATCAGTACCTTATCCTCTACCATGTCGTGTGACATTCTTCGTATGACGCTGTTTTATGGCCAGCATTGAACTTAGCTGAGTCAAGATAGAGTATTTTGTATGGCTACTGTGGTGAGAACAGAATACCAAGATTACTTCCGTTGCGACTTAGGGGCTACGAAAATTGTATTTCATTGTTTATTTGCATAGGGAACTTTATCAGTTTATTGCACAGGGCCATAGAACTCACGAGACTGAGTAAATTTCAGAGGGACCAATTTCATTATTAGTATTACATACTGGTTTTCCAGATTAAGTGGTTAAATTTTTCTTTGGATTACAGCAAAATTGATTAAGCACACCATTTACTCAACAACACAACACACAGTAAATTTGGATAAGACAAAGTTATATTAAGTAAAGAACATTACACTTGTAACAAACTTTACATATTATTAAAGAAAGTTGCACTTGGCGACAGCTCTGCCAGTCATTCGCTTTGTGAATTCTTTGATATTAAAGTAGTCCGACTCTTTCCTCAATCTCTCTGTAGCAATAACAGAAATTACATTCTTTAGCGCAACACAGTTTACTAACTTGTATAAATTTTTTCCACAGTTCATCGGCATTGTTATGCTCCTTGTTTTCCATTGATTTCATTGTTCCGTATTTTTTTGTCTTTGATTTTGTACCCAGTATTTCATTTACGATGTCGCGCAAAAGTGTTAAGGTTCCGGCGTGTAATCCGACTATTACAGACACCGAAATGGACGGCTTTCCTCTTACTGACAACAATGTTGAGAATGATAGTGACCACTGTGCGGTGCAACAGTTGCAAAGCACCAAAGATAACGTGAGTCCCGCTTCGCCAAATAATGAACAAATTCCTGACACTATAATTTCACTCACTAATTTGACCAGCAATCAGACGGTAGATTCCGGTATTGCGGACGCCACTGATCTGCACATGACTGATGTGCACAACTCAAAACTTGATTGTTTACGCAAGGAGGTCAGTGATTTACCTACTTTTCACACAATTAATCAGATTGCCAATAGTATGTCAGAGGAATCAATAGTGTAAAGTACTCAGTCTGTTTGTAAAAATCCGTCAGATTCCGCAAACGGTAGTTACGCAGATAATGCAACAAACGAAACGTCCATGATTGTAGATGATGTCTCCACATCACAAAGCGCAACGCAGGTGACACTCGACGCATCATTTCCAAGTAATATGGAAGCGATGTTTCAAAACCTCATGCACATGTTCAGTGAACGTTTTAGTAAGACTGATGAAATGGTTGTTAAACTAAATACTCAGTTCAATGCACGGTTTAATAAAAATGATGAACAATTTTCCATTATACGAGAAATACAAGGTGACACCACCACTCACTTCTATGAACGATCTAATAAAAATGATGAACAATTTTCCACCATACGTGACGAGCTTAAATCGTACACAAAAACTACTGTTAACCGTTTCACACAGGTAGATACAGACGTTAACGGCAGTGAAAAACGTCTTTCCGATAAGACTAAAGCCATAGCCAGGCAGTGCGCTGACAGAACCAAACCTTTGAGAGATGACATTAATGCTTTAAGATATCAATGTAGTGAAAACTATAAAAAGCTTGCAGATGCAATCCAATCAGTTAATGAAAGAATAGATCAATAAGACATTCGATTACATGCACGTCTTAAAGTTCACACCGAGACTTCACAAAAGAGAGACTTTCTCCGTAAATACACGGACGAAAACAATCAGTTTTTACAGCCATTAGCAGTAGAAAGACAGGAAGTAGAATAGTAGTTGCTCTCTAGTCTTACAACCCTTGTTGACGCTAGTCTATACATTCCGTTACAGAAGAGGTTAACAGAGTAAGACAATCACAGAACCAAATACAGGCAGACGTAACTGATTTCACAACCGCTGTTGACAGGCGAATCCAGAAAATTGAAGAAAAGTGGACACAGATGACATGGAGTCGTTAAACTCCCGTCTGGAACAATTAGAGCTGGTGCAGGTACCTGACACAATGAAAGCAGAATTAAAAAAGATGAACAAAACTACGCGTAAATTATAGAAGCAAGTCGAAGCTTTAGATTCAAACAATTCCACACACATTCTTACGCAAATGGAAAGATATGATGAGCTATCGGAAAGATAAGAAACACTTGAAAATCAAACCAAAAATAAATCTTGACGACACAGCTCCCATTCCGTTCACCAAATCTCAAGAATATTAGTACATGCAGCAAACATTAAACCAGCTTGGTACACATAACAATTCGCTACATAGGAAAGTTAACAGTTTGCATCAGGAAGTAGACAAAATGGCTCTGAGCACTATGGGACCTAACATCTGATGTCATCAGTCCCCTAGAACTTAGAACTACTTTAACCTAACTACCCTAAGGACATCATACTCATCCATGCCCGAGGCAGGATTCGAACCTGCGACCGTTGCGGTCGCGCGTTTCCAGACTGAAGCGCCTAGAACCGCTCGGTCACAACGGCCGGCGAAGTAGACAATATCAGAAAATTTTCTCCACGTAATCAGTTTCAAACTAACGTGCAACAGCAACAGCCACCTATTTTTCAGCCTCACAATAATATGAGCGGACTACAAAGAGTGCGTGACTTTGATACAAGACAGTCATCTCATAATCAGTTCATAACAGCACGATCTGCATCCCCTTGACTGGGTGCAGCAATTTTCATTTTCGCTACCACCAAACTGGCCAGTGATACACAAGCTCGGATTTATCTGTAGCTTTTCAGAGGAGAACCTTCGATGTGTATGAGACCCATAGCAAGGCAATGTCACTCAGTCGAAGAGTTCCAAAATGCATTTCCATCTGCGTATTGGTCGGAAACGACTCAGCGAGGCATTAAAGACCAGCTAATGAGTTTACCCAATTTTGAACACTCCAGTTTAGCAGGTGTCACCCAGTTTTTTGAATATATCGTTCAACAAAACCAGTACCTGACCCAACCGTATAGCCTATCTGTGCTCATACAATTACGCATCTCAAAACTTCCGCACTCATTACGAGTTTCCATTCTCAGTGGACAGCAAAAGGAAAGCATTTAAGCTTTCAGGGACTTTTACAATTATTAGAAATTCAGCAGTCGGACTACTTATTTGTCAATAAAAACTTTAGTAACAACAATCGAGGTAACAACTCACTCGGTTACAACGAGCTATCCCGCCCATTCCATATCAAGAGAAATGAAAGATTTGGTTCCGATAACGATTTTCATGAACATTTTAATAATAGACAACATTTTGACAACCAGCATACTCAGCAGCAGCAACTATATCAGAATTTCGACGCCAACAATCACACTTTCCACCCGCAATTCTTGCCGCAGCCCGGAAATATCCAACAATACGGTCGACAAGCCCAACCGAAGGTCAATGTTGCATCGCCCAGCTTTGCCAGTATAGCCCAGTCTAGTAATTTTACGCAACCGCAAGGGAATAACTTTTCCCACAACAATCAATGCTCGCAGTCGCTTTGAAACGATCAACAAAGAAATTTTCACGACAAGCATGAAGAGAATAATCAACAATTTTAGCTTAATTTTGGCAGCAGCATCTTTCATCACAATCAGCCCCAGCAGTCTCAGTTGATTCTTATTGAACCTAATGTTCGTTTCCATCCAACGCGGCATTCTGCAGACCAAAACAACTATACAGTACATATAATCGAACCATCAAAGCAATCATCTGCCACCAGAGTCAGCCCACTAGTAATGCTTGACTACAAGCTACCGACGCTGTTCAATCGGAAAACGTGCAGTGCAGTTCTTCTACTCATAATACCTTTCAGCAAACTCAAAAGAATATTTCTCATCCCGATGTTGAAAGTAAAATCGGTTTGTACTTATTTTCTACAGTGATCGACTGTTTCACCAATAACACTGATAAATGAAACAGCATTCCAAAAATCCAAGGCTGACAATACCTATCCCACATTTCATTCTAATTTCTGGATCGTTTCTCTCTTAACAATCGATGTCATCCTTGAAATGGATTTTCTTGTCGAACATGACGCTGTTATCAACTTTAAGAAGTCATTGCTTATACTGAAATCCTATATGCTACAACTATCTGTCACTTTTCAGAATACTTTGTCAGCTAAGGAGCAATAAATTAACAGAGTAGAGGTCATATCAGCACCTAAGAATACTAATTGGCATACAAAATTCTTTACAGACATGTATTTCCGTAGTAACAATCTCCCTGGGGAAGTAGATTATGACATTGTACAGACGATCAACAGTAAGGTGAATGAATGTAAAGCTTCGACCGACGAAGAGCGCCAACAGTTGCAAGATATTCTTTTACAGCACTCTAAAGTATTTAATAATGTACCCGGAATCATCTCCAGTTTTTTTTACGAATTTCAGGGCAAAACATTATTCCATTCCGTTCATCTATCGAGATCATGTCAAGCAAGAACTTCGGGCCATGTTAGACCAACGTATACCCTCTTCACGCTGTCAACAAGAAAGATGGCTCACTTTGCCTTTTGTTGAATTCACGTCAGATCAACGAAATCGTCATTACTGAACCCGATCGTCCGCAGACCTGGGAGAGATCATACAAAAATTTCACTGAGCGTCGATCTATTCTACAATGGATCTAAAATATGGATTCTGGCGAATTCATCTGCAGCCTAATTGCAGAAAATACACTGCTTTCTTTTGTTTCTGTAACTGCTATCAATTTTTTAAATTATCTATTAGCTCTGGTGCTTTCATCAGTGCGATTCTTTCTTCCATTCATTCATTCATTCATTCTTCCAAATTAATTAAAAGACAGAATCACCACTTACATTGACGATATTCTAATTGCAGAACCTTCTTGGTCGGAACATAATTCTGTTGTTCGCATGCTATTGCGAACTTTTCTTACAGAAAGTGTTGCCGTGAACCTCAGTAAATCTCATTTTGGCAAGGCTTCCATTAAGTTTCTAGGTCACGTAATTTCGGCTGACGGCATTACGCCCGATGCCGACAAACTACAATATTCTATCTCCGAACTCGAAACATTATGTGTTGCTTGAGCTTTCACTAAATTTCGTCACTTTCTATATGGCTGACACACAACAGTACACGCAGATCACAGAGCAATTCCGTTTCTTTTATCAGCTAAATTCACACATGACAGACTCAGTCGTTGGAAACTTTATTTACAGGAATCTGATTTTACGATTGTCTACATCGCAGGAACTCAGAATACTGTAGCAGATGCACTTTCTCGCTCACTGTGCAGTAACCAGCAAGAAATCGCCGCTAAATTTTGTCAAACAAATTTCAGCCTTCTCTATATTAAACAAGTAGCTTAGCTTTTGAAAACTTTATTTCAGCATCATTAAAAGACATAGCCAGAGAGCAGAGCAAAGACGACGTCTGAAAAAGAGGTCAAATTTCTGTTGCGTGACACGAGCCAGACAACAATCAGAAATTACTACACCGTGCACAATACTACTCTCTTTCCGCCGCGCTCGCCATGACAGCGATAACTGGTCTCTCTTCATATCTGAAGAACTTGTCAGTAAGTTAATCTGGTATATACACTTGAGTTACGCCCATTATGGTGCTCGCAAATGCTTTTTGATACTATGACAGAACTGTTACTTCACAAACATGGAAAAGCATACTCGACGAGTCTGGTGACTTGCAAAATTGTCAAAAGGCTAAATATTCCCCAATATCTCACATTGCCCCTCTGTACCCCATTGTACCCATGAAATTACGACATATGGCAGCTGTTGATCTATTTGGACCCGTTCCAAGAACTAGATGTTTCCATTACATATTCCTTGCTGTAGAACTAACTTCGAAATTTGTATCTTTCACTCCGTTACGAAATGCCACTGCTACAACTGTTTCTAATGCTTTCGCTAAACAATTTTTCCTCTTGTTGGACATGTTCAGAAGGTAATCTCCGACAATGGATCGCAATTTCGATCAGTAATATGGAAATGCATACTGCAAGCTAGAAATATTACACCCATTTTTATCTCCAGATACCATGCTTCTTCCAACCCATCAGCGTGCATCATGAAAGAGATTGGAAAACTTTGTCGTATATACTGTCACAAAAATATGTTGATTGGGACAAGCACATTTCAGATTTTCAGGACGTCATCAATTCTATAACAAACGACTCCACTATGCTTTCGCCGCATCTTGTGTTGAAAAATATAGATCCACCTAATAAAATTCATGAAACTGTTTCTTTTTCTTCTACAAGAAGATTACGTCACCACGAAATTATAGACATCGCACTTAACAATATGAAGCGTGCAGCATAACGCCACAAACGTCAACAAAAACAGGTGAATAACCCCCAGAAATTTCACATTGGACAAAAAATATTGGTACGCACTCACTACCTATCCAACAGAGGAAAGCGTCGTTACAGTAAATTTGAACTTTTATGTTCTGGACCTTTTAGTATACGTAATCTTCCCCATCCGAATGTGGTTCACATTGAAACTTTACGAACGAGAAAATCAAGAGGCAATCATCACATCAGCAACGTCAACATTTTATAGAATAACTTTTTCTTTGGTTTATTTCACGTAGCTAGATAGAATTTAGATGGTTACATACCACGACTATTTATTTTTTTGCCTTTTTGATTTTTATAAATCTTTTTTCCTATTTTCCAGGAACTATACTAACCGTCAAATTTTTTACAGATGTGCTTATTTATATTTCCAGCTTTCAATTATGCTTATTCTGATTTACATACGAGTGTAAATAATATGACGCAACACAGATCTTTTTATCTGATACATTTTCCATGCTTATACAAATTCTATTGGTACCTCGTTTTCAAGATTCCTTGAGTATTCAGCGTTTCATTGGGTGGCGACGTGCCCGGTAGGGAGAATCTTGCAGGTTGGTTCTCTTATCATAAGCCAAAGCATTGCACATTTTTCTGTTTTCATAGGCGTGTACATGAAAACAACAACTGAAAGAGACAACATTTATTTTGATATGTGTCCAGCGGATAACATCCCTTTTGTGGCCTGACCGCTGTAAACTGTAACTCAAACATTTTTTATGTATAATAAGAATTTGTGTCATTTTTGAATAGAGCCTCTATATACGAGGTTAAGTCAATTATTATCCGCAAAGTAGTTATAAAATTTTGTTGTAATCAATAGGAAACGTACAAGAACATCATTTTTCGACATAGTCTTCTTGTGTTTCAACGCACTTGGTCCATCGTTGTACAAGCTTCTTGATGTCCTCATAAAAGAAGGTTCGCGGTTGAGCTGTGAGCCAGGAATGCACCGCTTTTCTACTGCTTCGTCCAAGGCAAATCGACGGCCCCTAATGCCTGTTTGAGTGGACCAAACAAGTGATAGAAGGGACAAGATCGGTACTATGGATGGTCCAGTACTTCAAATTTAAGTTTCCGGAGCTTTTCTGCAGTGTGGGCAGCAGTATGAGGACGGGCAATGTCGTGTAACAACACAACACCTTTTGGCAGCAATCCTCGGCGTTTGCTTCGAATTGCAGGCTTTCGCCTGGCAGTAAGCATCTCACTAAAACGTACACTGTTTATAGTTGTGCTCCTTTCCCCATAATGCTCCAGTACTGGACCTTGTGCATCCCAAAAAAAAATCGTAAGCATCTGTTTTCCTGCGGACGGTTGGGCCTTGAACTTTTTCTTGCACGGCGAATTTGGATGTTTCCATTCCATATTCTGCCGTTTACTCTCCGGCTCGTAATGATGCATCCGTATGTCGTCACCAGTAATGATCCTGTATAAGAAGTTGTCGCCTTCGTTACCATAGCGATCCAAATGTTTTTTGCAGATGTCCAAGAGCGTTTGTTTATGCAACTGTGTGAGTTGTTTTGGGTCCCATCTTGCACAAACTTTATGAAACCCAAGTCTGTTGTGGATATATTCGTAGGCAAAACCGTGACTAATTTGCAGACGGTGTGACACTTCATCAATAGTAAATCGTCTGTCTAAGAGAATCATTTCACGTGAGCGCTCAATGTTTCTTCATTTGTGGCGGTAAACGGTCTTCCGACACCTTGTGCGACCATTTCCGAATTTTTCAGTCCACTCGTAGACACTCCGCTGTGGCAAAACACTGTTCCCGTACTGTACCGAAAGTCTTCGACGAATTTCGGCCCCTGATACGCCTTCAGACCACAGAAAAGGGATCACTGAACGTTGCTGTTCTTTGGTGCAAAGAGACAACGGAGCAGCAATGATTAACATCACGACCGCGATAACGAAACTAACCTATCAGCTTGATAATTGTAAAGATATAACAACAAATAAACAAAGCATGCGTGATCAACGTAAAACGACAGTCCTACCAAAATAAAAATATAACTTAATTGTGGATAATAATTGACTTACCCTCGTATCTTATGATCAGTTATTTCTAATGCTATTTTGTCTTTACTGATACCATGTAATGTGCTATTTTTTATGGTACTATGCTGAAGTGTATGCTATTGTGTAATGAATTATCGCTACATTTTTTGTTAGGTTAGTCACTCTTTGCACTTTATAATGTTGCCATGTTTCATTTATGCCCAGTTCTATGCTATATTTTGCATCTCTTGTACTTGATGATGTGACTGGTTTACTTGCTTTCACCTATGTAGAGTTAAGAAATCAATGTACCTTGTAAAACATGTCCATTACATGTTTTCCATTTTGTATATTTTTCAAACCCAATGTACCAAAGTCTCATTGTATCCAAACGAGACATTATGCCCATAAACAGAAACACATGAAAGTGCAGGACATAAGCAGCTTATATGGAATTCTAAACACCGTTGACACTTCTCACACTGTTTCCTCGCACGCCTAATCATTTTCCTCGCGGTCTACTAGGTAAATGAGGCAGATTGCCTATAAAGATTTAGGATTAAGGATATTTTTCTTGCATTATGTGTTAGGTATAAGAGTATTGTTCGCTCAGTGTTCATGACCTGAGCTGCATCAATTTTATGGAATAATGATGGAATATTGATGTTTAACAAGTGTTCATTCCATAGCCAACAGTGGGGGTTATATTGACATATTGATTTTTTTCATAATGATATTCTATGATGTTAATATATATTTTGTGTAAGTTGTATTCTTTCTAGGAAAAGCTGTCTTGCCTTGTGCCATATAATAGGAGATGTTTGTGGGAGACTGTTACAGAAGCTTTACACCTAAAAACAATTTTTTCACCATTCCGTATGAGATTGGTTATGATACTGCCTCCTTATGTTAGCCTGCATAACTGCCCCCTTTTTTTTGTTTTCCAGGTTAGTAATCACATTTACAGGTTCCACTATTTCGTCAGTTCACCCTCATCTTTGTAATTTACCTCTTTATTTACTGTGACATTTTAAATGTACCTAGTCACTAAGGTATATGGGTCTTTATACCCCTATCTTTCTGCTTGTATATACTATAATCATATTTTTTCTTTGCTTTGGCCATAGCAGCTCTTGACTCAGGACGAATGACGATTACTGTTAATCATTTTCTTTACAGATAAAGTGCACTGCCCTTATCAATCATTCCCATATCCTTTCCTGTAGATATGCACATTGTTAGAGGTATAGGTCATTTAATAGATGTTTCTATGAAGCCCTGGGGGTGCTACACAACCTATAAATATTGTGTCATTACCATATGATTCTGTTTGTCTAATATGTGCTCGTACAGGCCATACAGAGCCATAGTTTTAAATAATATTGTTATTTATGCACTTTGTTCTTGTAGAAAGGCACGCCGAGTGAGGTTTGGTGTTTCTGCAATGTAAAACTGGGCCACCTTGAGCCAGAAAGATGCTTTGTGTCACATTAGCAAATAAGATCGGCATTTATTTCATGTAGAACCAGGCCACTGTGAGCCTCAAGAACATTTTTCTCACCTTCTAGTTATTAAGGTCACCAATTATTTCTTTGTAAAACTTGGCCACTTTGAGCCACAAATATAATGTCTGTAAGTTTTTACAGTTACTAAGATCAACATTTATGTATGTAGGAAAGCAACGTGGCACTTCTGGGTGATATTTTCTATTCAACTGTTTTAGGTATTAAAATTTGCATATATTACATGTACTAGGCCACTTGGAGCCACAATCCGTTTATAGCTTTTAAGACCAGCATTTATGTGTGTAAGAATGCTGCTTGGAGTCTCTGGTGATATTTTATCTACAGTTGTTTTAATTACTAAGACGTGCATGTGTTCCAAGTATAAGGCCACCTAGAGCCATTCTGTTCTTGATTTTACTGTTAGGTTTTCTTAAGTAATTGTTTCACAGCATTGCATAAACAATGCCACTGAGAGCCAGCATTCTAATTTCCATGCATTTTATGCGAAGTTTGTGTAAGCATTTATCTCAAACGGCCATTGAGAGCCAGGAACTTTAAATTTACACTACCATATTAGGTAACTATGGACTCATGCATAATCTATAATGGCCACTTGTAGCCAACCTATGACCTTCCAATAATATGTATGCTTTATATAATGGCCACATGCAGCCATACCATGAGTATTACCTTCATAAATATTTTATCACGATATTTTCTATGTAAAATGAGCTTGTAGCCATCTCACTGTTTTTCTAATATGTGTAACCACTGCTATATGCATTGTGATAGGCATATAGAGCACTATAGGTCATTTTGAAGGATTATCTGTTAGCAATAATATTGTCTTGCCTTGTTTGCTTAAATCTTTATGTCTTGTTTATTTAGTATGTATGCTAGTACTGATGTATGCAGAGACAGACTGATGTCACATTTCTTGAGAATTATTATACTTACAAGCAGACTGTTGCCACACTTATCATGAAACTTCCCCTTTTGAACAATTACAAATGACTGTGCTTAACCTGACACACAATATTTTTTTAGCGCAACGCAATCTGACTTTCAAAAAATCCCTACGAAAGAATGGCCCTGACTAACATTAACCTATACATTTCACAAATCACTTACCTCACAAAAATCTTCGCTGCTCCAGCTACTGCAATACAGCGAGCGCCACTACTGCCAGCTAAATAAAAGATTCAAACTACTGAAGGCACTAACTACTGATAGGGATAGTTAGCAAATGAAAGATATTAATAGAGAACAAACAATGTATTTACCTTGATATCATCATATATAAATATAGCAGTTCATGACAAATTTCAAAACTCCGCCATCTCTCTCCCCACATCCACCACTGCTGGCGGCTCACCTCCAACTGCGCAATGCTACACACTGTTCACATCCAGCTGCCGCTGCCCAACACTACAATGGCAGACAACAATGCAAACTAGCCACAGACTGCACACAGCACAGCCAGTGATTTTCATACAGAGGTGGCGTTACCAATAAAAAAACCTAAACAGCCTACTTACATAGCCCCCATGCTCCCCACAAAAATTTTTACAAATTGGATTGGGCAGTGGCCAATACAGATTTGAAAAAAATTTTTCATAATTACAATAACAAAGAAATCAAATGCACACACTTATTGATACAATGTTGGTCAAAAGCTAAAAATTTCTCACAGTCCATAAAGACAGTCCACATTGTTCATCACAGTAAAAATGCAGAGTTTTTCTCAAAGTCTGAGCAGTAAAAGAAAATGCACATAGAAGTAGTGGATTTCCATGCAGTCTTGAAGAAGTAGTGTTGTCCTTCCAACGGAAAGACAGTGCTGACACTTGACATGCATACAGGTAATGGGCCACAACAGAGCAAACCCACAGCAGAGTCAGTCGAAATTTTGAAGAGTATTGGTAGGTAGGTCATCACAGAGCAGACCCACTGTAGTCCTGGTAGAGATTACGGTATTGGTGGGCCACCAGAGGTGCAGACCCACTGCAGTCCTTGTAGAAATAATGGTATTGATGGATCATCAAAGATGTAGACCCACTGTAGTCCTTGTAGAAATAATGGTATTGGTGGGCCATCAAAGATGCAGACCCACTGTAGTCCTTATAGAGATGGCCAGCAGCCATGTGTTGTGACTGTGCAGGTGCACAATCACCATCGAAGAGTCTTGCGGATAATATAGCAAGTCCATAAACCACCACTTGTGCACTCACAAAGTTTTTGAAATTGTCATTAGAACCAGCAATGCTGTTATCCAGTCCCTTGCTGAGTTATTAACACACGTGCAAACACTAACAGTCCCAACTTCTCACATATTGTCCATATACTATGACCAACAGAAACGTGTGCAGTGAAATGTAACTAACAAGTTAATAATATCATGAACTGGTGACAATTACAATTTTATAACATAAGAATACAATAACAAAGGTACAAAATACATCATTAAAAACATAACAATACAGATAACATTTGTAGTACCGGCTTTACAACAGAATAGAAATAAACATATACATCAGTGGAATTATGACATGAGTACATACATAAGAGATCACAATAACTTTTGAAACATCAACTTCACACATGAGCATTAAACAGACCAGAATTAATAATGTCTAACATCTTTACAAAGTAAATAACATAGTATCAGAAAAATTCTACAATGTAACTCATATCCGCTAAACACATAAAGACAGGAAAAACACAAATATACAAGAGTACACAAACACATAGCAGAATAACACAAGAGGAAAGGGCAGGGTTTGTTTTCAGTGTAACATTTGGTACTGCAGTCCAACCTAAAACTTCATTCCATAGATCTTTCGTCTTATTTCAAAATTTGTTTCCACCAAAAAAATCCTATCAAAGCATGCTTTCTGTATTTATATGTTCACATATTTCTTACCTCATTATTTATTTCCAAGAAAATCCTACGTAAACCTGTTGTCCCTAAACCCTACTTTTTTGCTCATATGCTCTTTCAAAATACTTTTTTTGGCCAAACCATTTTCTTATAGCTTCTCAATGCATTTCTTCCAATTCATCACATCTCGTTCCCTCATATAGCCTACCCCATCTTAAGCTAACTTAAATCTACTGAGCTCAGATGCTAAACTAAGGGACGAGGCAATGCAGCAGCACAAAACAATTAACACAAGCAGCAATGACAAAAAATACAGATTGGCAAAGCTAGCAGCAGCAAATGTAATAACTTATATCAAAACATGACATAGCTCAAGCAGAAAAAAATATTACACTAAAAATGGCCTTGTCTAATACCTATGTCACATCTTAACACTAGAGTGATGCATCACAATTTATTCTACAAAAGAAATTACCAAGTACTTGAAAAGAAAATTATGAATGCAGTTCCTGTGAAGGTAAATGTCGCTTTGTGCTCCCTCATTTTTTTGAAAAAAATTGTTATATACTCGATCTGTAGACAGAAAATATTTATATTAGTACATCTATAAAATTTTATTTTAATCAATGCTGCAGTACAGCTAGAAACTAGATATCAAATGAAATAAGCAACTATGTACAAAGCAAAGCGTAAGAACATCGTTCAATAGTCATGTGGCATTTCATAAGTAGTAAAAAAATCTCTCATCTAGAAAGACAGTAGTCATAGTCAGGTGTGTAGACAAACTACACTCCTGGAAATTGAAATAAGAACACCGTGAATTCATTGTCCCAGGAAGGGGAAACTTTATTGACACATCCCTGGGGTCAGATACATCACATGATCACACTGCCAGAACCACAGGCACATAGACACAGGCAACAGAGCATGCACAATGTCGGCACTAGTACAGTGTATATCCACCTTTCGCAGCAATGCAGGCTGCTATTCTCCCATGGAGACGATCGTAGAGATGCTGGATGTAGTCCTGTGGAACGGCTTGCCATGCCATTTCCACCTGGCGCCTCAGTTGGACCAGCGTTCGTGCTGGACGTGCAGACCGCGTGAGACGACGCTTCATCCAGTCCCAAACATGCTCAATGGGGGACAGATCCGGAGATCTTGCTGGCCAGGGTAGTTGACTTACACCTTCTAGAGCACGTTGGGTGGCACGGGATACATGCGGACGTGCATTGTCCTGTTGGAACAGCAAGTTCCCTTGCCGGTCTAGGAATGGTAGAACGATGGGTTCGATGACGGTTTGGATGTACCGTGCACTATTCAGTGTTCCCTCGACGATCACCAGTGGTGTACGGCCAGTGTAGGAGATCGCTCCCCACACCATGATGCCGGGTGTTGGCCCTGTGTGCCTCGGTCGTATGCAGTCCTGATTGTGGCGCTCACCTGCACGGCGCCAAACACGCATACGACCATCATTGGCACCAAGGCAGAAGCGACTCTCATCGCTGAAGACGACACGCCTCCATTCGTCCCTCCATTCACGCCTGTCGCGACACCACTGGAGGCGGGCTGCACGATGTTGGGGCGTGAGCGGAAGACGGCCTAACGGTGTGCGGGACCGTAGCCCAGCTTCATGGAGACGGTTGCGAATGGTCCTCGCCGATACCACAGGGGCAACAGTGTCCCTAATTTGCTGGGAAGTGGCGGTGCGGTCCCCTACGGCACTGCGTAGGATCCTACGGTCTTGGCGTGCATCCGTGCGTCGCTGCGGTCCAGTCCCAGGTCGACGGGCACGTGCACCTTCCGCCGACCACTGGCGACAACATCGATGTACTGTGGAGACCCCACGCCCCACGTGTTGAGCAATTCGGCGGTACGTCCACCCGGCCTCCCGCATGCCCACTATACGCCCTCGCTCAAAGTCCGTCAACTGCACATACGGTTCACGTCCACGCTGTCGCGGCATGCTACCATTGTTAAAGACTGCGATGGAGCTCCGTATGCCACGGCAAACTGGCTGACACTGACGGCGGCGGTGCAGAAATGCTGCGCAGCTAGCGCCATTCGACGGCCAACACCGCGGTTCCTGGTGTGTCCGCTGTGCCGTGCGTGTGATCATTGCTTGTACAGCCCTCTCGCAGTGTCCGGAGCAAGTATGGTGGGTCTGACACGCCGGTGTCAATGTGTTCTTTTTTCCATTTCCAGGAGTGTATTTCTTGTCATTTCATTAGGCATTTCAGTAAATATCAGAAAGTACGATATGTTTCCAAGTAATTAGCGTGTCGGATTTGCGATGCTTTCTCTAAAGGAATGACAATGGCCAGGATAATGGCCTCCCTTTTTTTTTCCCTTCCTGTGCTCTGAAAGGCACGCGCCAATGGCCCTCTCTCCAGGCGTCCGACACAGCTGGGTGCCCACGACGCATTACGTGCAGGTGGTCACTTAACTTTCTTACGGAAATATTTACGACAGCAGTTTCCGCTACAGTGACAGTCTCACATAAAAATATTTCACAGGTCAAGAATTAGCGTTGCAAATCTGTAGAAAGAAAAACCTATAAATATAAGTGTCCAAATAAAATATTCGTCAGCATTGTGATACAGTCACGCATTTACGCACATTTCATAACTCTTAAAGTACGATTCTTGGTTTCCAACATACTTCTTATTCCTCATATACGGTAGCAACATCTTATTGATCATAAACATATCTCAACAGCATAGTACACATCGTCGTCGTAATAATAACATCATAACACCTCAGTCAAATCTCAAAATCGTCGTAGCTTCCTCCAATAATTTCAAAACCTAAAAAAAATTCTCTGCTCATTTCAATAGTGTCATCTACCTCAAACGTACTTTAAAATCATGCTCCCTTACCAAATACATCATTCAAAGCTCTCATAGTATCACAATGATTCCGAAAAAATATGAACAGTTTACAAAGTACAGACAAAATACAGTTTCATAAGTGTGAAGTTACCCAACTGTGTATTGCGTAAACATGTGTCACTGATGTAGTAAAAAAAAGTTTATCTCTCAGTTAAATGATCAGATAGCTGTGTAATTTGTGTGTTAGAGAAATATGGTACCGATGTGTAAAGTTGTATAAGCAAATACCATATTAGCTAGGGTTCCTTGTGGTTGCCACACACATAGTACACAAAGTAAGCATGTACCCCCCTGAGGATTAATGTAATTATACCCTCAGGTGTTGCAGATTACAGCAATGGAATGAAATGTATAACGGAAAACTTTCTTTGTAATTCAAAAAATCTTTAAAATTAAATGTTTTAAGTACAAAATTAATCACTCAAATACGTGTACTGTAGCGCTAAATGTGCGTCTTGTTGCAACATAATCCCTGTGGATGTGTCGTAGATATCGTCCTCCGAAAGCTAAGTTCTGCAGAAGTCAATGTACTTACCTCATAATACACAAAAGTGAAATGCTTTGCGTATAAATGTCTTAGTTATTACGCTTATTGCCGTGATGAAGAAAGTACTATACAGTAACGTATTGTTGTGCTACGGAAAAGGCAGTCTCATTGTAGCTATACTACAAAAGTTACTACTAAAACCTGTTTTACTTTCCAGAATAAAACAGAAAACTGTGCAGATATAAAACAGAAACACTGCAAAAGCAACATTGTAAATTTTCACTCATTAGTAGCGTCGTGATAAAACCGTGTAGTTGTCACACAAACTAACCACTGTGTCGTCTGGTATCTCACAGAAAGTACTTTAAACCCAGAATGTATTTTCAAGTAAACCAAAATGTTGCATTAAAATCTCATTAGCAGTACTGGTAAATGTTCTAAGTATGTGAGCCTTATAGTCGTTACGTAATCGTGCAACTAACAAGCAAGAATGTACAAATACAACACTGTGTCGTCTGTTCACTACAACAATGCATTCGTAATTTCTGTTTAAAAATGTTCCCTAGGTTCTAGACTGGATATTTAACTTCAAACATTGTTGCATGTTAACAGTTTCTTAAGTCTGACAAAGCATACTAGAGATGTGAAGTGAAAAGTTTTATGGCAAAGACAAAGTTAAAAAGCAGATTATCTCTCAATAAACGGTTTTACATGTGAAATGTGGTGTAAACCTTTACTCTTCCTAGTACGCAGAGTTTCAACTTCAACGCAATTATCATGTGGTATACGTCGGTAAAGAATACTGGAATTTTTCTCAAGGTTAGCGTCTATGTTATTTTTCTCTGAGCCAGTCGGCGCACGCGGATGCCTGCGGTGCGAGTCATTGTCTGTTCCTTTGTTGGCGCGCGTCGTTATTGGGATTAGGAGACCTAACTTCTACAAATTCACCTTGCCGAGAGGGCCCAGCTCTGTTAGAATCCCGCCAGTTCTGATGAAATTCACGTCTGTCGTTTTGTCGGTACTTTACATAGTTTCTTGTTTGTCGGTCATGTGGTGGAGAATTTCTCCCTGAATCGTAACTCTGCGCCGAACTGTTGCGTCTGAAGTTATTCTGCCTCCCTTGATAGTATTTATTTTGGTTCCCATATTGTCTGTTTCCCTTATTGTCTCTGTGATAGTCATTACCACGGAGAGGTGATCTTTCCCTGTAGTTATTACTACTCTGCCAACGGTTGTCATATGGGTGGTGTCTGTTTTGGTCACGATTTGCGTTGTAAGAATAGCCTTTTCGTCTCCAGTTATTGTTTCTGTCATCACGGAATTGTGACGTATGTGACCTGCAGTGATTGTTTTCCTGTTTTCGCATCCAGCGACTGTCTGTGTCAATTTCTAATTCTTGTAGGAGTCCCTGAAATGCTTCAATGTCGTCTTTGCAACGTCCTGCCAAAATAATATGTCGTAAATGTTCAGGCAGTTTGATTAAGCAAATGCGGATGAGTTCTGAGGGGCTGTATGGGTTTGAAAGATACTGTTTCTTATGCAACATGTCTTCAAAATATTTCATAAGACTGGAAAATTCTGATTGTTCGAAATGTTTCATCATTACGATGCCATGTTTTACTCGGTCTTGTGTGGCTTGAGACCAATATGCTGAGAGGAAGGCATGGTAAAACTCTCCTTCACTGTGGCAATCGTGAATGACCGATCGCATTCTTACAGCTGGTTCATTCTCTAAATAGCCACACATAAATTCTAATCTGTGTTCTAACGACCAGTTGGGAGGAAAACAATGAGAGAATTGATGGAGCCATGCTTGTGGATGAATGTCGTTGCCAGAATTCTTAAATGTTTTGAATTTACGTGTAGTAATGAACAGCTTATAGTCAAAGTCATCATGTCGGCGAGTCGCATATCGGTCATTGTTACGTCGTTTCGGCGGTTCCATTTCAAAATTCGATGCGCCTTGCCAATTTCTTTCATAATTTCCGAAGTGTCCGGTGTTATTATTTTGTGGTTGTTCCGTATTTCTATGTCCCTCTTCCCGTATTGGAGCGCGAGTGTCCTCTGAAATACGTAATTCTTGTATTACCTGCGTCAGCTGATCTTGTACTTCCCGGATTTCTCTTTTGTACTGTGTATTGATTTGATTTTGATTTTGTTTGAATTTTCTTATTTGTTCATACTCTTCTGTGTCAGTGAAGGCTACGGGTCTTGTGTCATTCAGATCATCATCTACCTTTGTAGATAAGTTAGTGACCTGATCCGAAAGTTCGGCTACTTTCTCCGATAGTGTACTTATTTCCTCCATGTGTCTTTCTGAACCAATTTTCAGGATATCTACTGTGTCCTTTAAGTTTTCCTGAGTTCTTGCAAGTTGCGTAACCGAATCGGTAGATGCAACTGAGTCAATTTTAGCTTGCAAGGTCTCATGATTTTCATGAACAATAGTTTGCAGTTCTTTTATGGCTGCTTCGTGATCCTGTAATACATTTTCATGACGCGAAAAAATAGGTTGGAAATGCTCACAAATTTGTGTTTTTACGTCATTACAGACCTTTTGACATTTCGATTCGATGTTATGTAACTCAGTGGTTAAATCTTCACGTGTTTGTTCAAGTGTAGTGTCTAACTTTTGAAGATTTTGTTCCATTGTGTCTAACTTTTTGAGATTTTGTTCCACTGTGTCTAACTTTTTAAGATTTTGTCCCATTTGTCTCTGATTTTGTTCCATTTGTTGCATTAATTGCAATAATAATGTATTAGTGTCTGGAATCTGTTTCTCTACGCTTTTCGGCAGTGCATTTGCACCGGCAACATTCACATTTTGACAAGCAGAAAATGCGTCTTGACTTATTTGTGAAAACGGTGATAACCCAAAACCTGAATCTACAGTATTTGCGAAATTGTGTCCTGTCATTTCGGATTCCTGAGGCGAGCTGTTGCCGACCGATCGATCGATAATGCTTCCCTGTTCACTACCTGTTTCACTGTCTACACCATTGTTTGCAGCCCGCTCCATTTCCCTATGCACAATTACCAAATTACTACTTTGAACATCAGTTAATTCATTACTCGGTGGCGCTAACACACTGCTTTCATTTTCACTGTCATTTCTCAGTTTACTTTGGAGCCTAGTATTAC
This sequence comes from Schistocerca americana, assembly GCF_021461395.2. Taxonomy (NCBI): domain Eukaryota; kingdom Metazoa; phylum Arthropoda; class Insecta; order Orthoptera; family Acrididae; genus Schistocerca; species Schistocerca americana. Next base: position 334,772,423 of record NC_060123.1, on the reverse strand, counting down.
GTTTTTCACACGCCATTATTGTCACAATATTTCACACGACAACACAGAAAAGCACAATTTGAAGAGCAAAAATAAGAGAACACATTAACATAACACTGAAAATAATATCTAGTTAATTGCCGCTGCGAAATACTTGGTGCAAATCTACATGCATGCCACAACTGTTTTACTGTACAACAATGAAAGACTGCAACTACAAAGGAGATTTTCTCTACAATTACGCGCTAGAAATAAACAAAATCTGCACTAATTACACAAACTACAACAAAAGATCAGAAGATTCCAGTGAGGTATCCTCGGCTAAGGGTCGACATATGAAACTTCCCCTTTTGAACAATTACAAATGACTGTGCTTAACCTGACACACAATATTTTTTAGCGCAACGCAATCTGACTTTCAAAAAATCCCTACGAAAGAATGGCCCTGACTAACATTAACCTATACGTTTCACAAATCACTTACCTCACAAAAATCTTCGCTGCTCCAGCTACTGCAATACAGCGAGCGCCACTACTGCCAGCTAAATAAAAGATTCAAACTACTGAAGGCACTAACTACTGATAGGGATAGTTAGCAAATGAAAGATATTAATAGAGAACAAACAATGTATTTACCTTGATATCATCATATATAAATATAGCAGTTCATGACAAATTTCAAAACTCCGCCATCTCTCTCCCCACATCCACCACTGCTGGCGGCTCACCTCCAACTGCGCAACGCTACGCGCTGTTCACATCCAGCTGCCGCTGCCCAACACTACAATGGCAGACAACAATGCAAACTAGCCACAGACTGCACACAGCACAGCCAGTGATTTTCATACAGAGGTGGCGTTACCAATAAAAAAACCTAAACAGCCTACTTACAATCATTATACTGTACAGAGCTGACATCTCATAATGTACAGCACTATGGCTTAGTCCAGTTCATGGTTTTATTAGGATTTTGCATCTTTACTGTTCACTGTTCCCACATTTGTTAGAACTTGACATTTAGCAACACTCTGTATAGGCTGATTTAGAACTTATGTAGGCATTTTGCTACACTTATTACTATAGATTAGACTACCTCACGTGTTTTACTGCTTCCCACCTTCCATCATCCACTTTCCTATGTCTCTACTCATGGCATTAGAGCTATTCGATATCAGCTTTCATGTTTAGTGTGGCTATGCACAATATGGATCGTTAAAGAATCTTCAATTTCAAATGTAGTGACGATGATGATCGTCACAATACTGATGTACTGAGAACAACAAACATGGGGTGTTGGTAAATATGGTGCCAGGTACCAACTGTGCCTTTGTACTGGAATGAGACCAGGTTGACTTGTTTAGCTGTCCTTGGACGCTGTACCAACCTACTAGAGCTAACGCTCAGATGTAAGACTGCAAAGAAGTGGACTTTATAAAGCAGCCAGGTCTGCATGGTTATAAGCTTCAGCCAAGCACCAATTTTTCCTCAACCATTTTCCCACTATTTTCTTGACGACTAGGGATATGCTTTACTCTTAGTTTCACTAATGTTATTCATTTTCTAACAACATGATAGAACATTTTGTTTATGAGGTGACCAGACTTTATGTTTAGTATTTATGCACCAGAGCACCAGTTTGCTGAAGAGCTCAATAATTTGTACTGTCTTTAGCATTATATTGTAATGATTATGTAATACCTATTATTCATACTGTAAATTCTGATGTAAAAAAATTTCTCTTCATTTGGTGTCCATTCCACATCCAAACCATATGCGAATTTAACAAACCCCGTTGGAGGGTTATGTGAGAGGTCCACTTGTACATGGAGCTCGATTTTGTAATATATTTCATGAAAAATGACATGAATGCTTATCAAATGTAGAAGAGATTATATCTTTGACACCAATGAACCAAAGATGTTGCGTGAGTGACAGAATCGATTGTGAGTAGGGGAGCGCAGAGCGCAGTAGCAGTTGCCATTGCACCTTGTTAAAGGAAGGATGTAAGACTTTAAGCAAGTGATTGGCTGTAAGAATTTAGCTGTTGGCATATGGATGCAGCATAATACACTTTTTTACGGTAATGAAATGTTGTATATTTAGTTTTAAGTATGCAGCAACACAATGTGGCTTTTGCTAATTCTAACAGTACTGACCCTTGAATGTAGGAACCAAGTACTTGCCATCAGATTTAATGTGTAGGTAGATTCGGTATGCCCGATTTCTAATATTTTGTGTGTTTTGTAACCCTGATACAGACAAGTTAAATTTTGGAAACTATTTTGTTAAACGATGTTAGACTATTTGTCCTGTAACGATCCAAGTGTCTTTAATTATGTAAGTGGGAATTGTAGAACAGTTGAGAAGTTCACTGACTTTGAAGTTAATGTAAAATGTTTCATATTAGATTTTGTGAAGGAGAAACTTTATTTTGAATACAATTTTCTAAATGAAGAATTCGGTCTTAGCATATCCTGTTATCAGTACCTAATCCTATACCAAGTCGTGTGACATTCTTTGTACGAAAGTATTTTATGACCAGCATTACACTTCGCTGAGCCAAGATTGAATATTTTGTATGTCTACTGTGAAGAAATAGGATATCAAGATCACATCCGTTGCAACTCAGGAGCTAATAAAATTGTATTTCATTGTTTATTTGCATAGGGAACTATCAGTTTATTGCATAGGGCCATAGAACTCACGAGACTGAGTAAATTTCAGAGGGACCGATCTCATTATAGGTATTACATACTGGTTTTCCAGATCAAGTTGTTTAATTTTTCTTTGGATTACAGTAAACCTGATTAAGCACACCATTTGTTCAACAACACATCATACAGTAAATTTGGATAACACAAAGTTATGTTGAATAAAGAATGTTACACTTGTAACAAACAGTAAATATTGTTAAAGAAAGTTACAATCTCTATTCACTAACCTGTACCAATCACGATACGACTTTTGCGAGTGTAAATTTGTTCTCCAGATATGCATTTATTCCTCCTCCCACCCCCCATGAACCATGGACTTTCCCCATGGTGGGGGGGCTTGCGTGAGACTGTGATACAGATAGACGGACCGTATATGCAACCACAATGGAGAGGTATCTGTTGAGAAGACAGGCAAATCTGTGGTTCCTGAAGAGTGGCAGCAGCCTTTTCAGTAGTTGCTGGGGCAACAGTCTGGATGACTGACTGATCTGGCCTTTAAACATCAACCATAGCGCCCTTGCTGTGCTGGTACTGCAAACGGATGAAAGCAAGGGGAAACTACAGCTATAATTTTTGCTGAGGGCATGCAGCTTTACTGTAAGGCTGAATGATGATGTCGTCCTCTTTGGTGAAAGATTCTGGAGGTTTCATTCGGATCTCCAGGCGGGGACTACTTTGGAGGACGTCGTCATCAGGAGAAACAATACTGGTGTTTTACAGATCGGAGTGTGGAATATCTGATCCCTTAAACGGGCAGGTAGGTTGGAAAATTTAAAAAGAAAAATGGATAGGTTAAAGTTATATATAGTAGGAATCAGTGAAGTTAGGTGGCTAGAGGAACAAGACCTCTGGGCAGGTGAATACAGGGTTATAAATACGACATCAAATAACGGCAATGCAGGAGTAGATTTGATAGTGAATAGAAAAGTAGGAACATGGATAAGCTACTACGAACAGCATAGTGAACGCATTATTGTAGCCAATAAGCCCATCCCTATCACAGTAGTACAGGTTCATATGCCAACTAGCTCCGCAGATGAGGGAATTGAAGAAATGTATGATGCAATAAAAGAAATTATTCAGATAGTTAAGGGAGACGAAAATTTAGTAGTCCTGGGGGGACTGGAATGCAATTGTAGGAAAACGATGAGAAAGTAATAGGTGAATGTGGACTGGGGGTAAGGAATGAAAGAAGAAGCCACCTGGTAGAATTTTGCAAAGAGCGTAACTTAATCATAGGTAACACTTGGTTTCAAAATCATGAAGGAAGGTTGTATATGTGGTATCGATAGCTACGATGCCACAGCGTAGGTGCACGCTCCCAGGTTGGCACACCGAGAGCGGATGAACTACGCCGACCACAGCGCCCTCTAGCCGGCGCTATGGAGCTCAACGAGTGCCGCCCTACTGTCTCCCCATGTCATCAAGTGCAGACGGCTGGGAAACATCGCTTCAGCTTAGCTTGCTATACAGATTTTGCATCAGTTACGACGGGTCTAAGGCATCGCACCTAAGTGCTCATCTGTATCACGTTACGTATTCAGCTGTGTACTTCGTTTTGGGCTATAGTAAACCTCTTTAACTTTACTTGCAGTACCGAAGTGCTTTACCTCACCTGCTCCTACTCGCTTCCTTCATTCGGTCTACTATACATATGTCCGGAGCAGAACCACGAGCCGCCTTCCAGGCGGAATACAAAAGAAATGCCGACGAGGATGCTTTTTCTCCTATTACCTTAGGTACTGCTTTAGCTTACTTGTGAATTCACTGTGTGAATCAGTGTATGATTGCTTCCAACCCTTCGCTATAAGACTTTATTTTGTGTCCACAATACCTTCGCCACAGGAACAGGCTCTGCTGTCTGATCTTGTTCGGTTTCCGGCTCAGCAAATGACATAGCTGCTTGCTGCTGTAAATGGACTGCTCACACTACAAACTGCAGCTACTACGGCGCCTTCGACGCCACCGCCTATAAAGCCGACGACGCCTCCGGCGCCGCCATTTCGTGCCTTCAGTTCTGACGTTGAACGCTGGCCAGAATACATCGCCTATCTCGAGGCATACTTTGCCACATACAACGTACCAGGTACAGAACGGCTTGCCTGTTTCATTGCCTACGCGAGTGTAGTGTTATACAGTGTGCTCGTTAAATTGTTTCCCACCACCCGCCCAGAAACTAAACCTTACGACGAAGTGATTGATGCATTCAACTCCCACTTCCCTGACAATGTAAATGTGGTAACTGCACGCTACAAATTGTTTCGTCTCAGGCGTGGTCCCACTCAGTCAAATAAATCTTGGTTGGCGGACCTTCAGGGACTAACTTCTGACTGCGACTTTAATTGCTCCTGTGGATGCTCATATGCGGATATCACGATTAGAGACGCTATTGCACAGAATGTGATGGACCACCGCATCCACGAGCAAATCTTACGATTTAAAACCCGTCTTTTCAGGAAATAGTGGACGTGCTAGACAGACAATATACATTAGAAATGGCTACTTCCGCGTTCGGTGTGTGTACTGTTTGCGCGGTACAACACATACCCCCCGCCCCCAGTCCCCGACATCGGCATAGAGAGCTGCACCACGCCTCTCACGCGGAAGCTAACACGTTTCCTACCAGGCACCCACTCACGGGACAGTTGCCCATCCAGTCAAGCACAGTGCTATTTTTGTAATAAGAAAGGACGTGTGCAAGCTGTGTGTAGCAAGAGAAACTCTTGATTCACAACCTGTTTCCCGTTCGCGTGACTCGCGTGGGTGTCATCGGAACGGAACCGCTGTGATCATGATACACATCAGCCTGTGGACGTTCGTGCCATTTATTCACAGCCTTCTGCTTCATGTGCTTCTACAGCTCGTTGTGTGAATAAACAAGTTTTTGCCAGACACTTCCTCTCGCATTCAGCACGATGCGAGAAAGCTTTTTGTGTCTTTGAACATTTGTGCACGTTCTGTTTTGAATGCAGCTGGACAATGGTGCGTCTGTTTCTTTACTGAACAGATCAATGTATGGCTTGCTTGGTTCGCCCCCGCTTCGTCTTTCGCATTCCACGCTGACTGCATTTACTGGACAGGAAATATCAGTGCTCCGGGAGTATAGTCTGCAAGCCACGTATGGTGCAACGACACGTACAGTGTCTTTCTATGGGCTCCACTCTAGTGACGCTATGAACACTTTTGTCATTTGCAAGACAGTGATGTCATTTAACCAGTTTCTGCTTAGCATTGGGCTTCGCCTATAGTGTGTGTGAAAAGACCGAACCGTGGTCTCTGTGTTTGTGCTCACTAAGTCTACAGTAAATCCCCAGAGAGTGGTTGCTACGTTCCCCTTACCGTACCCTGAAGACATTTTTCATAAGCTTGGTGCGGGAAAATTCTTTTCCACGATTGACTTGCGGGACGCATACTTTCAAATTCCGATCGATCAACAGTCGCAGCGCTATTTTGCGATCAACACTCACCTTGGATTGTTCAAGTTACGCTGTTTTGCGTTCGGTTGTGCTTCGGGTCTTGTTATTTTTCAGTCCTACTTGCAGTTGTTGTGTGCCACAGTCCCTGGTTGTTCCAGTTATCTGGACAATATGGTCGTATCAGGTCGCACCCCTGATGAACATTTGCAGAATTTGCGTGCCTTATTTACTTTAATTTTGCAGGCAGGACTCAGGTGTAACAGAGACAAGTGCAATTTTTTTCAAACTGAGATTCAATACTTAAGACATGTGATTAACGGACAGGGTATCCACCCCTCACCGTCGCATATCCGTGAGATTAGAGACTTGCCAGCACCCAGTATCTTGAAAGAGCTTCAGTGTGTGTTGGGCAAAATTACATATTATGTTCGTTTTATCCCTAATGCATCGCAGATTTCAGCGCCTTTGAATCGCCTTAGGTGTAAGAACGTTCCTTTCGTTTGGTCTTCGGAATGTGACGATGCTTTCCACAAGCTCGAATCTGCTTTGTTGAGTGATCACTGATTGATTCCTTTCGATCCATCCAAACCAGTTGTTTGAGCTGTCGACGCATCTTCTCACGGCACCGGAGCGGTTGTCTCGCACCGCATTAATTCAGTCGACCGCCAGATCGCTTTTCCGTCTAAGTTGCACAATTCTGCCCAGCAAAACTATTCTCAAATCGAGAAAGAAGCTTTAGCTATTGTATATGGAGTGAGAGTTCTATGATTTTTTGTACGGTCGCAAGTTCTATTTGGTCACCGACCATAAGTCTTTGACGACGTTGTTTTACCCATCAAAGCCAGTTCCAGCCAGTACTGCACAAAAGTTGCAATGTTGGTCTTTGCTTTTATCTAACTACAATAACGAAATTTTGTTTCGGCCTACGACCCAGCATGGCAATGCCGATGCCTTGTCTCGCCTCCCTGTCGGTCTTGACAAGTTTGATTCTTCCGACTTGTCATGCGTGTTCATTGATTCGCTGGATAAGAAATTAGCTGATACTTTTCCAGTGGATTTTCGTCGCATTGCTTCCGCGACAGCCGCCGATGCCTCTTTGCAGATTATTTTGCAGTATATTCGTACCCAACGGCCTCCGTCTGCTATGCAGATTCGTGATCCCCCTGTTCGACGTTACTTTGAGCAACCTCACAACTTGTCTGCACACCACGGTGTTATTTTGTTACGAACTGACAATGATCAGTCTCGTGTGATTGTACCTCGTTCGTTGCAGTCGAAAATCCTCCGATTACTGCACGCTGGTCATTGGGGTATAGTGCAGACGAAGCAATTAGCGAGTCGTCACTGCACTTGGGTCGGTACTGATAAACAAATTTGAGAATTTGCATGCTAATTGTCGATCCTGCACGGAGAATCGTTCTGATCCCCGCTAGCGCTTCTTTGCGTGGCCGACTCCTACTGTGTCTTGGCAGCGCGTTCACATTGAGTTTGTGGGTACTTTCTGGGACTCCCGCTGGTTGGTAGTTATTGATGCATGCAGCAACTTCCCTGTATTTGTGCCTATGTCTTTTACTACATCTGCCAGTACTATCCGGACTTTAACGTCTATTTTTTGCATTCAGGGCCTTCCTGAAGTTATTGTCCCCGACAATGGCCCCCAGTTTGTGCCCTCAGAGTTGGGAGCGTTCTGTGTTGCTAATGGCATTCGCCATCTGACCTCAGCTCCGTTCCACCCCCAGTTGAGTGGCGAAGCAGAACGGTTTGTGCGCACATTTAAGTCACAGATGAACAAGTTGTGGGCACTATGGACTTTACTTGCTTCCTATTGGCTCCCAGCCGCGCCGTGTCCGTTCCCCAAAGGAACTGCTACACGGCCGAGCCCATCGGTCAACTCTTGCAGCTATTGCACCCATCGCTGCGCGCTCCCGCTGCTTAGCTTCATTCTGGCTTGGCGCTGCATGCTTTGGTTTTCTATCGTGTTTTCTCTATCAGACGGCGCAGGGAGCAGTGGCGTATTCTTCGCCAGCTTGGCCATGACTTATTTGTCATTTCAAGTCCCTCTGGCACTTTCAAGCGACACCGGAACCAGATACGTTTCTGCCGTCCTCAGTTTCCTGCCGCTGGTTCTTTTCTGGCAGAATTGGATGCTTCGTTGCTTCCGCTGCCACAGCCCGTGACTCCTCTGGTGGCGCCTCCACCACTTGCAGCTGCGGCACGGGCGCTCCTGCCTGCGCTGGCGCCGGTCCGGTCTGCTGCGCCGGGCGGGCTCCTCTCGCCACCGCCACCGCCCCACCTGCGGCTGCCATCGCCTGCGTGTTCCTCAGTGGTGCTGGAGCTGGTGGACGCTGAGCCTGCCATCATGCCGTTGCCGCCGCCGTCGCCCATGGAAGTCGTTGCTCCGCCTCGTCATCTGGCGCAACAGAGGGGGCGGGCAGCGGAACAGCCAGGGCGTGCCACCCAGTGCCACCCACCCGCGTGCTAGAATTGCTCACGGGGCGGGGGTGGGAGGGGATGGGGGGGGGGGGGGGGAACGCCCCGTCGTAAACCTGCCCATGACGCGCACCGCCACTGACTAAGCTCGAATGAGGAGACGGAACGAACAACCTCCATGGGCGAAGGCGAGGGCGTCGTTGGCATGACGGCAGCCTCAGCGTCCATCGGTTCCGGCACTGTGGAGGAACACGGCGGCAGCAGCCAGAGGTGGGGCCGTGGCGGCGGAGAGAGGCGCCCGCCCGGCACAGGAGACGGCAGCGGTGGAGGTGCGAGTGACGGGGCCGGCCGAAGTGGCCGAGAGGTTCTAGGCGCTACAGTCTGGAACCGCGCGACCGCTACGGTCGCAGGTTCGAACCCTGCCTCGGGCATGGATGTGTGTGATGTCTTTAGGTTAGTTAGGTTTAAGTAGTTTTAAGTTCTAGGGGACTGATGACCACAGCAGTTAAGTCCCATAGTGCCCAGAGCCATTTGAACCATTTTTTTGCGAGTGACAGAGGCACCGTCGGTGGAGTCGTGAGCTGAGGTAGGAAGCCGTGAAGCCTCCAATTCTGCCAGAAAAGAACCAGCGGCAGAAAACCGAATAAGACACAAATGGATCTGGTGCCGGTATCGCTTGATAGCGTCGGAGGGACCAGAAATTAAAAACAAGGCGCGGCCAACCTGGCGAACAATGCGCCCCTTCTCCCAGCACTGCCTGCCAGAGAAAATGCGACAGAACACCAAATCATGCGGCACCAAGCCAGAACGAGGCGAAGCAGCAGGAGCGTGCAGCGAAGGGTGCAATACCTGAAAGAGGGCCGATGGGCGCGGCCATGTAGCAGTTCTGCTGGGGAGCGGTTGCCTTGCAGCTGTGAGCGATATGAAGCAAGGAAAGTCCACAGCGCGTGCTCGTGAGTGCGTGGTGGGGCGGCCACTTGCTCATTAGCACCTTAAACGTACGCAAAAAGCGTTCAGCCTCGCCGTTTGACTGGGGGTGGAACGGGACTGAGGTCAAACGGTGAATGCCATTAGCAGCACAGACTGCTTCAAACTCGGAGGACACAAATTAAGGGGCGACTGGCGGAGGCAGTAACTTCAGGAAGGCCCTCAATTCCAAAAATATGGTGTACGCATCAATAACTACCAACCAGCGGGCGTTCCACAAAGGAAGCAATGTGACGAAAATCCACTGGAAAACTATCAGCTAATTCCTTATCCTGCGAATCAATAAACATGCATGACAAATCAGAAGAATCAAACTCGTCTTCGGGACAGATAGGGAGGCGTGACAAAGCATTGGCGTTGCCATGCTGCTCCGTAGGCCGAAACAAAATTTCATGATTGTAGTTAGACAAAAACAAAGACGAACATTGCAGCTTTTGTGCGATACGTGGGCTGGAACTGGCTTTGATGGCTGAAACAACGACGCCAAAGGCTTATGGTCGGTGATCAAATAGAACATGCGACCGTACAAAAAATCATGAAACTTTGTCACTCCATATACAATAGCTAAAGCTTCTTTCTCGATTTGAGAATAGTTTTGCTGGTCAGAATTGTGCAACTTAGATGCAAAAGCGAACGGGCGGTCGACAGACTTCATGCAGCGCAAGAGAGCTGCTCCGATGCCGTAAGAAGATGCATCGACAGCCAAAACAATTGGTTTGGAGGGATCGAAAGGATTCAAACAGTGATCACTCAGCAAAGCAGATTTGAGCTTGTGGAAGGCAGTGTCACATTCCGAAGACCAAACAAAAGGAACGTTCTTACGCCTAAGCCGATGCAAAGGCACTGCAATCTGCGCTGCATTAGGGATAAACCGAACATAATATGTAATTTTGCCCAACGCACACTGAAGTTCCTTCAAGTTCCCAGGTGCTGGTAAGTTTCTAATCAAATGGCTCTGAGCACTATGGGACTTAACATCTGTGGTCATCAGGCGTCTAGAACGTAGAACTACTTAAACCTAACTAACCTAAGGATGTCACACACATCCATGCCCGAGGCAGGATTCGAACCTGCGACCGTAGCAGTCGCGCGGTTCCGGACTGAGCGCCTAGAACCGCTAGACCACCGCGGCCGGCAAGTTTCTAATCGCACCGAGATGTGACAGTGAGGGGTGGATAGCCTGACCGTTAATCATATGTCATAAATACTGAATCTGTTTGAAAAAATTGCACTTGTCTCTGTTACACTTGAGCCCTGCCTCCAAAAGTATAGTAGAGAAGGCATGCAAATTCTGCAGATGTTCGTCAAGGGTGCGGCCTGATACGACGATATCGTCCAGATACTTGGAACAACCAGGGACAGTGGCACACAACTGCTGCAAGTGAGATTGAAAAATAGCAGGAAGCTAAGCACAACCGAACAGAAGGTGGCGGAACTTGAACAATCCAATGTGGGTGTTGATCGCAAAATAGCGCTGCGACTATTCATCGATCGGAATTTGAAAGTGTGAGTCCCGCAAGTCAATCGTGGAAAAGAATTTTCCCGCACCAAGCTTATCAAAAATGTCTTCAGGACACGGTAAAGGGAAATGTAGCGACCACTGTCTGAGGAATTACTGTAGACTTAAAGTCAGCACAAATAAAGAGACCACCGCTTTGTTTCTTCACACACACGCCGTAGGTGAAGCCCATTGCGAAGCAGAAACAGATTCAATTACACCACTGTCTTGCAAATCCTTAAGTTCAACAACTACGGCGTCGTGCTGCGCGTGTGGTACTGGGCGTGCGCGCCATAAAATAGGCATGGCATTGTCTGTAACGAGAACATGTCTCTGGCACAACCGAGGCCATCACAAAAGAATTCAGTAAAATCATCTCATAATGCGGCAACACTGTCTCCATGGTCAGTATCGTTGATGCAAAGTACATTGTCCTGAATTGCGAGGCCAAAAAAGTTAAAATGCGTCCATGACAAAAATATTCATAGCATCACTAGAGCGGACGACATGGAAAGACACTGAACGCGTCTATGCACCATACGTGGCTTGCAAACTACACACGCCGAGCACTGGTATTTCCTGTCCAGTAAATGCAGTCAGCGTGGAATGCGAACGACGAAGCGGGGGCAAACCAAGCAAGCATTACATTGATCTGTTCAGTAAAGAAACAGACGCACCAGTGTCCAGCTGCATTCAAAACAGAACGTGCACAAATGTTCAAAGTCACAAAAAGCTTCCTCGCATCGTGCTGAATGTGAGAGGCAGTGTCTGGCGAAATTTGTTTATTCACACAACGAGCATTAGAAGCACGTGAAGCAGAAGGCTGTGAATAAATGGCATTAACGTCCACAGGATGATGTGAATCATGATCACGGGGGTTTCCGTTCCGATGACGCCCACATGAGTCCCGCGAACGGGAAAGAGGTTGTGAATCGGAGTTTCTCTTGTTACACACAACTTGCACATGTCCTTTCTTATTACAAAAATAGCACTGTGCTTGATGGGATGGGCAACTGTCCCTTGGGTGGGCACAAAAGCAGTTCGGACAAGATTTCACTGTCTTAGTGGGTGCCAGGTAGGAAATGTGTTCACTTGCGCGTAAGCGGCGCGGTGTAGCGCTCTGCCGAGGCCGGGGTGGAGGGAATGTGTTGTGCCGCGCTAACACTACACACACCCAGGGTCACGTCGAACGCGGAAGTAGCCATATCTAATGTATCTTGTCTGTCTAGCAAGTCCACTACTTCCTGCAAACCTGGGTATTTAAATCGTAAGATTTCCTCGCGGATGCGGTGGTCCGCCACATTCTGTGCAATAGCGTCTCTAATCATTATATCCGCATATGAGCGTCGACAGGAGCAATTAAAGTCTCACTCAGAAGTTAGTCCCAGAAGGTCCACCAATCTAGATTTATTGAACTGACTAGGACCACGCCGGAGACGAAAGTATTTGTAGCGTGCAGCTATCACATTTACACTGTCACGGGAGTTCAATGTATCAGTCACTTCATCGTAAGATTTTGTTTCTGGGCGTGTGGTGGGAAAGAATTTAAGAGGAGGAGGAGGATATTAGCGTTTAACGTCCCGTCGACAACGAGGTCATTAGAGACGGAGCGCAAGCTCGGGTGAGGGAAGGATGGGGAAGGAAATCGGCCGTGCCCTTTCAAAGGAACCATCCCGGCATTTGCCTGAAGCGATTTAGGGAAATCACGGAAAACCTAAATCAGGATGGCCGGAGACGGGATTGAACCGTCGTCCTCCCGAATGCGAGTCCAGTGTGCTAACCACTGCGCCACCTCGCTCGGTATAGAATTTAAGAAGCACACGGTATATCGCAACAGCTTCGTTGGCAATAAGAAAGGCAAGCCGCTCTTTACCTGGTATGTTGTATGCCGCTAAGTGTGCCTCGAACTGGGAAATGTATTCTGGCCAGTGTTCAATGTCAGGATTGAAGGGACGAAATGGCGGCGACGGAGGCGTCTTCGGCGGTACCGGCGGTGGCGTCGGAGGCGCCGTAGTAGCTGCATGTTGTAGTGTGACCAGTCCATTTACAGCAGAAAGCAGCTGCATCATTTGCTGAGCCTGAAACAGTACAATATCAGACAGCGAAGCCTGTTCCTGTGGTGAAGCCATCGTTCATTCAAAATAGGCTTACAGCGAAGGGTGGAAGCACTCATACACTGATTCACACAGGGAAATTGATAAAGCTAAAGCGGTACCGAGAAAAAAAAAAACACATAAAAGGAGAGAAAAAAATTCAGTCACTTTTCGTCGCCAATGATCTTGTATCCCGACTGGAAGGCGGCGTGTGGGTCTGCTCCTGAAATCTGACAGAGGCCGAATGAAAGGAAGCGAGTAGGAGCAGCTGAGGTAAAGCTTTCGGTACTGGAAGTAAAGTAAAAGTTGTTTTCCTATAGTATAAACATATGAAAACATATTACAAAACTATAGGTGATGTGCGCATAGGTGTGCAGCCAAAGTCCAGATCAGAAAGTCTCAGTAGTTTAAGTTAAGCTACAGCGATGGTTCTCCGCCGTCTCCTCTTCATGAACTGGGAGAAAGTGGAGCGGCGCTCGTAGAGCTGCACAGCGTCGGCTGGAGGGCGCTGTCGTTGCCGTGGATCGTCCACTCTCGTATTGTCAACCTACTTTGTGGCATCGGAGCTATCGATACCATAGTTGTCATTTTAATTCAGTGATCAATGGCTGAGTTTTTCGTAGCACACTGAAATGAAAGGGCTTTTTATTTTATTTTTATTTTTTTGAAAAATCTTTGTGTGAAGCTGCGACAAACTTCGACTCTTCTGTTAATTATTTTGAAACTTCCCCATTGAATTTAAAGAATCACTGCGCTGGTAAACTTCTGCGTCATTTGATACTGAAACAGCTGATCAAAACTCAACGTACTCAAACACTTTACTTATTCTGATCATGACTAAACTAACACGCAAAATTTTGGGGTAATGCAATCTGACTTTCAGTAATCCCTACAAAAGAGTAGCCCTGACTAACAATAACCTATACCCTTCATCAATCACCTCACAAAAATCTTCGTTACTCGAACTACTGCAATACAGTGAGCGCCAATACTGCCAGCTAAATAAAAGATTCTAACTACTGAAAGCACTAACTACTGATAGACTCATAGTTAGCAAATGAAAAATTTTGATAGAGAGCAAACAATGTATTTATCTTATTAGTATTCGAATGTCATAATATGTAGATATATATAAATTCTTGACATTCACTTTGACAGATTTCCTTTTTCTGACGGACACACGTCCAGATCGTCCGATCATATTAACATCTCAAAATTCTGGCATCTCTCCCCCCACATCCACCACTGCTGGCAGCTCACCTCCAACTGCCCAACGCTACTAGCTATTCATGTCCAACATCCCAACACTACACTCGTGAATAATCCAACAATTAGTCCAACCAGCCACAGGCTGCACACGGCGGAGTCATTGATTTTAATTAATACTGAGCGCTACGTGGCGTCACCAACATAACTTAAACAGCCTACCTACAATTTCGAATTCTTTAGTTTCATCAACGGTGCCTGAACACTATTAATGCAGTCAGATTTGAATTGTAAGTGTCTAGTCTTGATTTTTGTACTGGTAAATTAATTATTTTACCTATGCACGTTATTGTCAAATTATATGCGGCAGAGTGACATGCAATTAAATTCAGAGCTTCACCTCATTTTTAACAAAGGGAACAGCCACCACAAGTTCTAAGATTCATTGGACACTTCGTTTACTTGCAGCTATCACAGTTGTGTCATCCGCAAACCTTAAGCTTTTGTATATTTGTTTACTTCCTGTACAATAGTTTTAGTTAGCTCTGATTTCTTGCACGTTCTTTGTAGATGCTGAGTATAAATGGGGACAGATTAAATCCTCCTAAAACTCATTTAACAATTCTTCATTCTGTTGTGTATGCAATCTTGTGTGAAACAACCTTCAGTGAAATTAAAAGCAAGGGTCGTAGCGTTAAGAGCACAATGGGAACTTGACTGTTAAATGCAAAGGAGAGAGCGGAATGATAGAAAGAGTTCACTGGAAGCCTCCTTTGGTGATGATGTTGTGCGAGAAAAATCAGGAGTCAAAGGGAATAGACAGAGGATCTAGTATTACAGTCAGAATTTAAAAGAGCTTTTGGAAAGCAGAAGGGATAGATAACATTTCATGGGAATTTCTAAAGTAATTGGGGGAACTGGCAACAAATCGACTATTCACAATGGTGTGTAGAATGTATGAGACTTTTTATATACTATCTGGCTTTCAGAAAAACATCAGCAACAAGATTCCAAAGATAGCAAAAGCTGAAAAGTGCGAAAAGTATCGCTCAATCAGCTCAACAGCTTATGCATCCAAGTTGCTGACAAGAATAATATACGGAAGAATGGAAAAGAAAATTGAGTATCTGAAACTTCCGGGCAGATTAAAACTGTAACACCGAAACTCGAACTCGGGACATAGTTCGAATCTGCCAAGAAGTTTCATATCAGCGCACAAATCGCTGCAGAGTGAAAATTTCATTCTGGAAGCATCCTTCAGGCTGTGACCAAGCCATATCTCTGCAATATTCTCTTTCTTCCAGGAAAGCTTGTCTTGGAAGCTTTGGAGGGGAACTACTGTGAAGTTTGGAAGGTAGGAGATGAGGTACTGGCAGAACTAAGGCTGCGACAAGGGGTAGTAAGTCGTGCTTGGGTAGCTCAGTCAGTAGAGCACTTGCCCGCAAAAGTCTTGAGTTCGAGTCTCAGTCTGGCACACAATTTCAATCTGCCAGAAAGTTTCATGTCAGCACACATTCAACTGCAGAGTGACAATTTCATTCCGGGAATCGAGGATCTGTTAGAGGGCGATAAATTTGGTTTTAGGAAAGATAAAGACACCAGAGAGGCGGTTCTGTCGTTGTGGTTAGTCGTTGAAGCAAGACTGAAGAAAAATCAAGCCATGTTTGTAGGATTTATTTGTTAGACAACATAAAATCGTACAAGATTCTCGAAATACTGAGAAAAATACAGGTATGTCTATAAGATGATCATGGGTGAGCACCAAATATTACGCTTACAGCTCGTTTTCTGCAATGAATACTTTCTTTCTCAAAGATGAGTTAACCCAGGACATTGTCCCATATGACATTATTGAATGAAAATATGCAAAATATGTCAACTTCATGAATTGTCTTTCCCCAAGAATTGCAATGTCTCCAAGCACAAATGTGGCTGAACTAAGTTGTTTTAGGAGTACCAAAAATTTTGTTTTTCAATTTAAATTCTCATAATAGTTGACCTGTCAGAATTTTAAATATGGCACCCTATTTTTTATTTCCTCACCACAGTACCTCTAGATGACCAGAACTGAATATGTTGAGTCTTTTTAAAATTAAATGTGAGACCACTGACACAAAACTGACCAGTGACATTCTTAAAAACCTTTTTTACCATTTCTTCTGTTTCTGGACCTATGCTTGGTTTGATTACAATACTAGTGTCATCTGCAAAAAGAACTAATTCTGCTTGTTTCATACTATGTGGAAGATCGTTTAATTATATAACAGTAGTGGGCCTAAGACCGAACCTTGGGGAAACCCTTACTTGATTTCTTCCCAGTCAGAATTATACCTCTGGGCTATATTGCTTTCTCTATTCTTTTGGTTGGATACGGCATTATCCATTGGTTGGATATACCATGAATACAATAAAATGCCAATTTATGTAGGAGAATACTCTGATTGACACTTTAAAATGCATTAGAATGATAGCACATAATAGCAGCTGATGCTGTTTTATTATTTAATGCTTGTAAAAACTGATGAGTGAATGTGTAAATGGTATTCTCAGTAGAGATACCCTTCTGAAACCCAAACTGTGATTTGCGAAGGGTACTATTATTTCTAAAGTAAGATACTATCCTAGAATACATAATGTTCTAAAAATTTGGAGAATGTCAACAGTGAAACAGGTTGGTAGTTATTGATGTCTCAGTCGTCCAAAATAGTGCATTTAATTAACGATTTAACAACTGCAAATTGTAGGAAAAGCTTGCAACAGACAGGGATGAGGTGTACAGAGAACCTGATGTTAATTTAAAATTTATCCTATTTCATGGTATAATTCCCTAAGAAATCAGTGAAATATAATAGTAAGGAACTGTCTAAAAATCTGTGGTTTACTAAAGGGATAAAAACATCTTGTAAACAGAAAAGAGAAATGTATCTTATAGCTAGAAGGAGTAACGATCCAGAAACAGTCAAATATTGTAAAAGCCACTGCACTGTGTTAAGGAAAGTTATTAAAAAGTTCAGAATTACGTGCATTATGCCTAAGATTAGCACCTCTGTAAATAAAATTAAAGCGATTTGGAATAGTGTTAGAAGGGAAACAGGGTAACCGAGAGCACTGGGAGGCTTCCTTTCTATCAGACTCAATGAAAAGTTTGTTAACAAGAAGTCAGAAGTAGAAAACACTTTTAGTAATCATATTTTAAGTGTTGTAGAGAAAATAGGATCCAGATATTCATTCGAAAATGCAAGGCTGTGTATGGAAGAGGCAATACTTATGCAGTTTGATAGAACTGAAATTCAACCAGTGTCTCCCACTGAAATTATGAAAATAATAAATTCACTCAAAACTGAAAGTTTGTATGGAATTGATGGGATTTCCAACACAGTACTAAAAACTTGTTCTCAGCAGATGAGTAGCATTTTCAGCCACATATGTAGTAGCTCACTGAAGCACATCATTTTTCCAGACAGTCTAAAATATGCTATTGTTAAACCATTGCATAAAAAAGGTGATAGGTCTGATGCTAAAAACTACCGCCCAATCTCAGTTCTGACAGCTTTATCCAATTCTTTTTACAAAAACAATGTATTCAAAAGTAGCTTCATGTATTTGTCAAAATGAAGTACTAACAAAACGTCAGTTTTCTGTTCAGAAAGGCCTTTAAATAGATTATGCTACATAAGCTTTCACTGATCGAGTATTAAATGCTCTCATTAACCAAACATCATCCATTGGAATATTTTATGATCCTTCAAGACTTTTGACTTTGTGAATCATGAAATTCCCCTAGATAAGCTTAAGTATTGTGGTATGAGTGGGACAGAGCAAATATTGTTTATTGCATATTTAACTGGAAGAATGCAAAAGATTGAAATTAACAGTACAGATAGTCTGCAAAAATCAGCATTGTCCTCAAACTGGGAAAGTATCAAGAATGGTGTCCCACAGGGTTCAGCCTTGTATCCCTTTTTTTCTTAATATATATTAATGACTTGCCACTCTATATTCATGAAGATGCAAAGCTAGTTCTTTTTGCTGATAATACAAGTATGGTAATCACACCCAACAAGCAAGAACTAGCATGGTATATAGCAAATAACGTCCTTCAGAAAGTTATTAAGTGGTCTCCTGCAAATGGACTCTAACTTAATTTTGAGAAAACGCAGTATTTACAGTTTTGTACAGTAAATGGAATAACACCACCGATAAATATAAACTTTGAACAGAAGTCTGTTTGTAAGGCAGAATATTCAGAATTTCTGGATGTGTGCATTGATGAGAAATTGAACTGGAAGAAACACATTGATGATCTGCAGAAATTGTTAGGTTCCACTAGTTATGCTATTGGGGTTATTGCAAATTTTGGTGATAATCATATCAGTAAATTAGCCTAGTATACCTATTTTTATTCATTGCTTTCACATGGCATCATATTTTGGGGCAATTCATCGTTAAGAGAAAAAGTATTCATTGTTCAGAAGTGTGTAATCAGAATAATAGCTGGACAACATCCAAGATCATATTGCATACATTTATTTAATGAACTCAGGATATTCACAGTGCCTTTTCAATACATATATTCACTTACGAAATTTGTTAGTAATAACCCTTCCCAATTCAAGATTAATAGCGAGCTGCGTAGCTACAACGCTAGAAGAAAGGATAATCTGTGCTGCTGTAGTTTAAATCTGGCTTTGGCACAGAAAGGGGTGAATTATGCTGCTACAAAAATCTTTGTCCATTTGGCAAATAGTACTGAAAGTCTAACAGATAGCCAACCAACATTTAAAAACCAGTTAAAAGAATTTCTGAATAACAACTCCTTCTACTCAATAGATGAATATTTAGATATGAAGCACTGACAGTAAAAAAAAAGTTTAATGAAAACTTAGGGTAAGCTAGGTTAAACTGACACATTCTAGATCATTGAAAAATGTCATATTCATGATCTATGGAACAAGTATTAATGTTATATAATTTAATGTAAAGTCTCTCTTACCATCTTTCATAAAGACGGATTTAACAACAGCATATTTCAGTCTCCCTGGAAAAATGCCTTGAGTTAGTGACGCATTACATATTTCGTATAAGAAAGGGTTATTACATGGGAACAAATATTTAGTACTGTATTGGAAATACTATAAAAACCAGATGAGCTTTTATTTTTGAGAGGAAATATAACTTTCTGAATTTTAGAAGAATAATTTTACGGAAGCCACCTTTTCAACATACTACTGTGAATTTGTTCTTGAAGTGTTTCTCCGTTGGTTTCTACTATATTTAAGAAATGATTATTAAATGCATTTGTTACCAGTGACTCAACATTTAACGCTTCTGTTCCGTTCAGTGGTGATGTTGTTTTGTTTTGTTCGGTGGATGGTTGTCCCATCTCTTGTTTCACTACTTCCTTCTTCGATTTTTTTAAACCTTTCTTAGTAATTTTGAGTAATACTGCAGGCCCCATATTTGTTCTTACCAAAAGATACATTTCCGTTGTCCTTTCATGTTGTCATTGTTGTGGTCTTCAGTTCTGAGACTGGTTTGATGCAGCTCCCCATGCTACTCTGTCCTGTTGCAAGTAACTGCTGCACTCTACATCCTTCTGACTCTGCTTAGTGTATTCATGTCTTGGCCTTCCTCTACGGGTTTTACCTTTCACGCTACCCTTCAGTAACAAATTGGTAAACAATTGATGCCTCAGAACATGTTCAGTCAACTGATCCGTTCTTCTGGACAAGTTGTGCTACAAATGCCTCTTCTCCCAAATTCTGTTTAGTAGCTCCTCATTAGCTACGTGATCTACCCATTAAATCTTTAGCATTATTCTGTAGCACCACATTTCGAAAGCTTCTATTCTCTTCTTGTTTAAACTATTTACTGTCCACATTGCGCATAGATACATGGCTACATTCCATACAAATACTTTGAGAAAAGACTTCCTGACACTTAAATCTATACTCGATGTTAACAAATTTCTCTTCTTCAGAAACGATTTTCTTGCCATTGCCAGTCTATATTTTATATCCTCCCTACTTCGACCATCATCAGTTATTTTGTTCCCCGAATAGCAAAACTCGCCTACTGCTTTAAGTGGCTCATTCCCTAATCTAATTCCCGCAGCACCATCTGATTTAATTAGACTACATTCCATTATCTTCGTTTTGCTTTTGTTAATGTTAATCTTACAGCCTCTTTTGAAGACACTGTGCATTCCGTTCAGCTGTTCTTCCAAGTCCTTCGCTGTCTCTGACGGAATTGCAGTATAATCGGCAAACTTCAAAGTTTTTATTTCGTCTCCATGGATTTTAATTCCTACTCGAAATTTGCTTTTCGTTTCCTTTACTGCTTGCTCAATGTATAGATTGAATATCGGGGATAGGCTACAACCGTGTCTCACTCCCTTCTCAGTCACTGCTTCCCTTTCATGTCCCTCGACTCTTATAACTGCCAGCTGATTTCTGTAGAAATTGTAAATAGCATTTAGTTCCCTGTATTTGACCCCTGCCACCTTCAGAATTTGAAAGAGTATTCCAGTCAACAGTGTCAAAAGCTTTCTCGAAGTCTACAAATGTTATAAACGTAGGGTTGCCTTTCCTTAGTATATCCTCTTGGATAAGTCGTAGGATCAGTATTGCCTCACGTGTTCCAACATTTCTACAGAATCCAAACTGACTTTCCCCAAGGTCGCCTTTTACCAGTATTTCAATTTGTCTATAATAATTTCGTGTCATTATTTTGCAGCCGTGACTTATTAAGCAGATAGTTCGGTAATATTCACATCTGTCAACACCTGTTTTCTTTGAGATTGGAACTATTATATTCTTCTTGAAGTCTGTGGGTATTTCGCCTGTCTCATACATCTTGCTCACCATGTGGCAGAGTTTTGTCAGGGCTGTATCTCTCAAGGCTATCAGTAGTTCTAATGGAATGTTGTCTATTCCCGGGACCTTGTTTCGGCTTAGGTCTTCCAGTGTTCTGTCAAATTCTTCACGCGGTATTATATCTCTCATTTCATCTTCACCTACGTCCTCTTCCTGCCTCTTGCTTTTACTGCATTTTTATATGATATCCTTTCATCAATTAAATTCAATATCTCTTCTACTTTATCCTCTGCTCCCTTCACTACTTCATCTCTCAAAGCTACCCATTCTTCTTCTACTGTATACCTTTCCCCCGTTTTTGTCAATCATTCCCTAATGCTCTCTCTGAAACTCTCTGCAATCTCTGGTTCTTTCAGTTTATCCAGGTCCCATCCTCTTAAATTCCAACTCTTTTGCAGTTTCTTCAGTTTTAATCTATAGTTGATAAGCAATAGATTGTGGTCAGAATCCACATCTGCCCCTGGAAATGTCTTACAATTTGAAACCTAGTTCCTAAATCTCTGCCTCACCATTATGTAATCTACCGGAAACCTTCGTGTCTACAGGCTTCTTGCACATGCATAACATTCTTTCATGATTCTTAAAGAATGTGTTACCTATGATTAAGTTATTCTCTGTGCAAAATTCTACCAGGTGGCTTCCTCATTCATTCCTTACCCCCATTCCATATTCACCTACTACTTTTCCTTCTCTTCCTTTTCCTGCTATCGAATTCCTATCTCCCATACTATTAAACTTTCATCTCCCCTCACTGTCTGAATAATTTCTTTTATCTCATCATACATTTCTGCAAGCTCTTCGTCATCTGTGGAGCTAGTTGGGATATAAACTTGTACTTCTGTGATAGGCGTGGGCTTCATGTCTATCTTAGCTACAATAATATGTTCACTGTGTTGTTCGTAGTAGCTTACCCATGCTCCTATTTTTTATTCATTTTTAAACCTACTCCTGCATTACCCCTATTTGACTTTGTATTTATACTCATGTATTCAGCTGACCAGAAATCTTTTTCCTCCTGCCACCGAACTTTACAAATTCCCACTATATCTAACTTTAACCTACCCTTTTATCTTTTTAAATTTTTTAACCGACCTGCCCGATTAAGGGACCTGACTGTTCACGCTCCAGTCCTTAGAACGCCAGCTTTGTTTCTCCTGATAACGACGTTCTCCTGAGTAGTCACCGCTCAGAGGTACGAATGGTGGACTATTTAACCCACAGAACATTTTACCCAAGAGGACGCCATCATCTTTTAACTATACAGTAAAGCTGCATGCTCTCGGGAAAAATTATGCCTGTATTTTCTCCTTGCTTTCAACCGTTCGCAGTACCAGCACAGCAAGGCCATTTTGGTTAATGTTATGAGACTAGATCAGTCAATCATCCAGACTGCTGCCCCTGTAACTACTGAAAAGGCTGCTGCCCCTCTTCAGGAACCACATGTTTATCTGGCATCTCTGTTGTGGTTGCACCTACAGTATGGCTATCTGTATCGCTGAGGCATGCTCGTCTCCCCTTTCCTTTCATAAGATACTTAATCCCTAAAGGGATCCATGTTTTTTTAAATGGCTTTTAGTGTCCTGGTTAGCTTATGTGGAAAACTATTTTCAAATGATTTGATGAATTTATCATGAAGTAGATTGAAGTTTATGTTAGCATCTGGTTCATCATCATCAACTTCCAGTGTCATTTCCTGTAAACTATTCTTAAAAACGTTTGTATTGGATCCGTTAATTATTCTAACTGATTTTCACTAAGGAGTATCGATACTGCAAGGCGCTAAGTTATTTATCCTAACTAACTGTGCATTATGGTATATATGGTATATCAATTAAATTGTATCAAATAAGACATGATTGGAGGTCGTGGCTGTTATATGAAATAATATTAACAATGTGCTGCATATATGTACGGTACATGGTTAGTGAGCCTTCACGGCTCATCTCGATAGACTACATGTGTAATGTCTATGATTTTTTTTTTCGAAGTTTTGCTACTGGCGAGCGGTGCCAAAGGGAGTCAGTCTGGTTTTCGGCGGCGGACAGAGAGCTTCTTGACTACCGACAGAAGACGTCACAGGAAAGTTTAAGCAACTGGGGACGCAGCAGCAATGCGCCATTGAACTGCAACTTGCTAACCACGTCTGGAGACAGTCCCCGGACATGTCTGAAAGAACAGATATCATCTTCATATAGATAAGGCTTACTGGCCAATGATCTTCTTCAGTGCGGATTAATGAGCACAAATGTTGTGAGTCGACAGTAAGTTGGAAGTGTGGGTCTCACGGGTAGCGTGCAAGAGATAAATCCCTACAGTCGCATTCTCCTGTGTGTCCTCGATGGCTCAGATGGATAGAGCGTCTGCCATGTAAGCAGGAGATGCCGGTTTCGAGTCCCGGTCGGGGTACACATTTTCAACTGTCCCTGTTGATATTTATCAATCCCTGTAAGCAACTAAAGGTCTGGATTTCATTGTGATTTCATTCTCCGAGAGCTGCAAGATCACCAATGTCCGAAAGAACAGATACAATCTTCATATACTTCAGACATCAGTCGAGTTCATGCTATGTCGTGTTGCGGCACTTCTGCGTGCTCGTGGGGGCCCTACACGATATTAGGCAGGTGTACCAGTTTCTTTCGCTCTTCAGTGTATATCTGAAGTACCGTTAGCATCGGTTTGCTATTGAGTCTGATGAGAACAACCATGTCACAGACCTGTTGATAGTTGCTCGCTGTCTACCGTATCTCCCTCTTTGTAACGAATCCTACGCCCGTTATACATTACTCTATGTTAATCTGAACAGAAATACTTATCTTTTTTCCACTTCACTTCACTGACCACCATTACAACGAGACTGTGTCTTTGCATTTCTCTCCTTAGAGAGAAACAGGGAATGTCACTCTTTCGTTGGTTATTCAATATTCTTGTTATTGCGACCTCCTCCTTGGTAGTCCTCTCCAGGAGATCAAAATGGAGGTCTAATATGAAACTTTTACCAGTAGGGAGATCGCCATGATACTTTTTCAATGACAGGTCCTATGGGTACACATTATGTGTCATTAATGCAGCAATTTCCTTTACTCTCTGCAACCTATTGTCCCTCGTATCACACCACTTATGTTTTAGCTTCCTTACCTAGCCCATGTATCTATCTTCATACTTGTACATACGAAATCGATTACATTTTTTGAACCACCCTTTGATGTCATCGATAATTATACTACTGAGGAGTGACAGCTGAAAGCGTCTTCTAATTCTTGTTATCGTACTTGCCTGCGCTGGAATTTTACTGGCAACCTATGTGCAACGCCAATCAGTACCTCACCTTATCTTTGACCTTCTGTGCCGTAGACTGCATACTGCGTAGGGGGAACGGAAGAACTGCGTGCCGGTAATGATGAGCTCAGTATTGCAGTGCCTGAACCGAAGTGAAACTGGTTGACATCCGGCTCCACATACCTTGTTTTGACTGAATATTGTTTTCAACAGATATCTGTATGATCTGCGTCTGCTTCAATACAGGGCTCTATGTCACTGATCGAACAATAAGACTTTTAGTACGCTCCCTATAACTTCATCTTTCGTTCCCACGGGTCTGCTGTAAACACTGGCTTAGTGAGCTTATCTCGAGTGGTCAAGTTGCAACAACATGAGTCGAGAGGTGAGGAATTTTAAATTACATAACTGAGTTTAAACACTTTGTTCACAAAACTGAGCTCAGATTTCGAGTAGTAGTCGAAATCTGACTAAGTACGTTAACAACCAAAAGTTTTGTTTCAACCACATTAAAACTTATGATCCACATGCAGTATCACTGAAGTCCACGTTTCCAGTACCCACTTATTTCGTTATCGGATGTCACTGAACAACACACTCTAGAATTTATACTTACATCCAAGGTAACACTGACTGCATCCCTTAGCTTTACATATGCAATTGGACGTATGCTGTGTTGTACTATTTTAAAGTGTTTTGAAAAATGTTTAACATTTAGTTAATGCTCAGCAATATGATTTTGCTGTCACATTCTAATATCGTGCTCCAAAAAGTCACAGAAGATGCCTGAATCCACCTTATAATGGAGTTTTGTGTTCACCTGAATTCTTCACAGGTTAATTGACTGAAGTAAGACCTATTCTCCAGAGAGCGTTACAATGTTAGTTTATTATTTACTTATCTAAGTAAAAATGCTGAAAAAAATTATATCTCAGACTGACACTTACAGATGGTACTACCATCATCAGTCAGGTCACCAATGAATGAGTCCCAGCAGTGTATATGTACAGTCAAACGCACAGTTGTATAGGTCACACAAGAGGAATTATGCCGGCCGAAGTGGCCGTGCGGTTAAAGGCGCTGCAGCCTGGAACAGCGAGACCGCTACGGTCGCAGGTTCGAATCCTGCCTCGGGCATGGATGTTTGTGATGTCATTAGGTAAGTTAGGTTTAACTAGTTCTAAGTTCTAGGGGACTAATGACCTCAGCAGTTGAGTCCCATAGTGCTCAGAACCATTTGAACCATTTGAATTATGTATACAGTGTTTCACAGTTTGTTACGCGCTTATAGAGGTTGTAGAGGGGATTTACTAGATCAAGTTTTACATAGGAGCCCATGCCTGGAAACTGTTCGTTTCCATACGACAAGGAAAACAATATGTACGGATTTCACTCCTCTTTACTGCGATAGTACGACAGCTGTTCGATACGCCGACCATCAGGTTCGTTGCACACTGTGTACCTGCTCAGTAAGTTCTCAGGAACTCTGTCCAACATGCATGGTGTATCGTTAATCGCTTCTGCCGCAGCCGTGATCCGTGTAACCGGATCTTCCTGTGACTGGACAGGAATCTCGTAAACAAGACTTCATGTGGCCCCACAAGAAAAAAGTCCAAAGGGGTTAAATCTAGGCATGTGATTCACGTCGACTGATCCACCTGTCCCCGTAGACTACGTTCAAATGATTTCAAACGAGAACTGGAAAATGTACTGTCACTCCATGTTGGAACAACCATTCGTCCCGATTGCTAACGCCAATCTTCCAAAAACTTCGCGAGCACTTGCTGAGTGAATATCAAACACCTAGCATCACACAGGTGGGGAGGATGGATGTACGGTCCACTCACATGACCATCGCTCTTATCTACCCAGACACTGATACCGAAAGTGTGCTGAAATCTTCGTGCACAAGCGACTCGGCTTTTCTTGTTCCCAAATGTGGCTATTTGGAGCGTTCAGAACGTCTTTCCTGTTGAAATGAGCTACGTCGGTGAACAAAATTCGCCTTGGAAAGTGAGGAAAGTCCACACAATGGTGAAACTGACACTTGGAACAAAATCTGCCGGCAGCTTGGCGTTAAACTTCTGACGGTGATATGAGTGGAGTGGCTGTCCATGCCGAACACGCCAGACAAATGAGTGACACACAAACAAGTCAAGTGCAGTGTTACGAGTACCCGTCGATGGGTTCTTGTCAGCTGGATGAAGCATTTCCTCTTCCCATATTCTCCGATAATTCTGTCTCTTTTCCTCCCCAAACTGTAGTGTTCCAATCACGTATGATTATTAGATTTTTCATCGTTCTTTACATACCGGATTACACGTTCCGTGACATCATATACTTTCTCTAGCTACTGCAAGTCAACTGTTTTGTGGCTGATTTGTCTAAACATAGCCCCAATTCTGTGTGGAGCAGTCTGTCAGTGCCGTTCCTACAGTTCTTCCATCTTCCATCCCTTTTTGGCTGAAGAACCCTGTAGTCTGCAAATCTTAATAAGGTTTTCTTTTGTATTTGCGTTATTATTCCAGTTCAAAATTATATTTTCAGATTGATACCTCACAACTATGTTTGGGGTAGCTTTAAGGAAAACACATGGAAGGTGGTCCTATACCTCTTGTCTTGTGTTGTTTCATGTAATACGATTTATTACTTAACAACAATATTATTATTATTACACTTTAAAAAACTAGTTAAAAGAATCACAACTGTCACACTGTCAGAAACTTGAACAGGCTCAATTAATTATAGAAACAAATTTTTACAATTTATAGCATTAAGAGCAAGGCTTGAAACCGGAGGTATACAGTTCCCAAAAAACAGGAGACATCACACCAACTGAGCGTGGCTGCGAGAAGGTTCAACAAAAAATTTTATCAACAAAATAAATTACAATGACAGCCATTAAATGTACTAACAGTTTCCAAACTTACGTAACTATTATACAATTGGATAACACCCATCCAAATACAGAAAGGATCACAAGTCACGCCACTGACTGTAGCTGTTGGAAGGCCGCTTAAAAATATAGAAGCCTTAATTTAAATTCCCCCCCATGAACCATGGACCTTGCCGTTGGTGGGGAGGCTTGCGTGCCTCAGCGATACAGATAGCCGTACCGTAGGTGCAACCACAACGGAGGGGTATCTGTTGAGAGGCCAGACAAACGTGTGGTTCCTGAAGAGGGGCAGCAGCCTTTTCAATAGTTGCAAGGGCAACAGTCTGGATGATTGACTGATCTGGCCTTGTAACAATAACCAAAACGGCCTTGCTGTGCTGGTACTGCAAACAGCTGAAAGCAAGGGGAAACTACAGCCGTAATTTTTCCCGAGGGCGTGCAGCTTTACTGTATGATTACGAGGTATTGAATAAAATTGGGGAGAAGTTTGTGGCACAACTTGACCAGAAGAAGGGATCGGTTGGTAGGACATGTTCTGAGGCATCAAGGGATCACCAATTTAGTATTGGAGGGCAGCGTGGAGGGTAAAAATCGTAGAGGGAGACCAGGAGATGAATACACTAAGCAGATTCAGAAGGATGTAGGTTGCAGTAGGTACTGGGAGATGAAGAAGCTTGCACAGGATAGAGTAGCATGGAGAGCTGCATCAAACCAGTCTCAGGACTGAAGACCACAACACAACACATAATTTAAGCAATAAAATACACAATTTCTCAAGACATACAAAATGGGAAGGTATAAAATTTAAATATAAATCCCTATCGGTACACTCCAATAAAACACGGAAAATGACCCTTAAATAAAAATACAATTCCTCGAAATACAAGATAAGTTGGGAACACATAGAACTTAAATGTGACTCCCAACTGGTACAGACCAGCAGAAACGTTGACAATGACTTTTAATAAATATGCAACTGCGCCGAATTCAAGACAAGCTAGGAGGATATGCAATTTAAATGTACACCATAATTGCTACAGACCAGCAGAAACTTTGACAATAACCTTTAATAAATATACAATTGTACAAAATTCAAGGTAATCTGAGAGCTCCAGCAAACGGCTATCACAGCCAACAAGGAACCAGCACCCAAGTTTCACAATGAGTGGAGTTAGCTAATGACTGTGAATTAGGGTAAGGTTCAACAGGTTTTATTGATAAGTAACAGGCCTTAAACTTAACGCACTGAGGTGTAGTAATGAGCATGAAAGGTTTAAACGAGCAATTAAAGAGGTACAGTTAGGAGAAACTTCGGGCTTCCCAAACATGCCTTAAACCTCTTGAGCTTATTAAATTCACCAAATAGAGAAGACTACTTGTTCCCGTTTAATATGCGCAAATAAGGCTGCACACAAGAATGCCTAAGAGGTAGAAACAATCAGCTTTACTTAAATTGAGCGGCCCTGATGTGACTGTTAGAGGTACCAGATTGTTGGCCAATCCAGACGTGCGACAATGGGAGTACCACGGCGTCAATGAGCAAACACGACTCTGCTCCGGGCTCAGTGAACAGGAAAGCGTCATCTGCCGTTCAAAGCTACCCTGCCAACATACATCAAAAGGGAACAGTAATCTTCGCAAATAAGGCTGCACACAAGAATGCCTAAGAGGTAGAAACAATCAGCTTTACTTAAATTGAGCGGCCCTGATGTGACTGTTAGAGGTACCAGATTGTTGGCCAATCCAGACGTGCGACAATGGGAGTACCACGGCGTCAACGAGCAAACACGACTCTGCTCCGGGCTCAGTGAACAGGAAAGCGTCATCTGCCGTTCAAAGCTACCCTGCCAACATACATCAAAAGGGAACAGTAATCTTCGCAAATAAGGCTGCACACAAGAATGCCTAAGAGGTAGAAACAATCAGCTTTACTTAAATTGAGCGGCCCTGATGTGACTGTTAGAGGTACCAGATTGTTGGCCAATCCAGACGTGCGACAATGGGAGTACCACGGCGTCAACGAGCAAACACGACTCTGCTCCGGGCTCAGTGAACAGGAAAGCGTCATCTGCCGTTCAAAGCTA
The DNA here is from genome assembly GCF_021461395.2 of Schistocerca americana. NCBI lineage: Eukaryota > Metazoa > Arthropoda > Insecta > Orthoptera > Acrididae > Schistocerca > Schistocerca americana. The sequence goes on along the minus strand of NC_060123.1, from coordinate 334,742,969 downwards.
CCCTGCCAACATACATCAAAAGGGAACAGTAATCTTCGCAAATAAGGCTGCACACAAGAATGCCTAAGGGGTAGAAAATCTGAACTAATCTCACAAACGGCTACCGATATAAGTTACAATCTTAACATTCCTTAAAATTATTATTATTCAGAAGCGAAAATATCTGCGCCTGCTGATGCAGTAACTCTGGCATATTCATCTACAAAGATCCTTCGCCTCCCACACAGATTACATTACTGTTTAATTCCCTCCACGGAACTTACAACAGGAAATGCTCGTACACTTGCACGACATATGGCCTGGAACATAAATTGTGATCAATAACACTGACCGATGATAATGCACTCAAGCATTCGTAGGCGTATTAATATAACAAATCGAACTCCACATAACACATACAAGCTCTTACAATAACAAGCTCTGAGAAATAAGAAAACAACATTTAACTCCACTCAGGTGGGAAGGAAGGGGCCGTGTCTTGCAGGATCTTGGTTAGGGCGTTGTTGCCTCCAATCTGTACAGGCGGTCATTGAGGTGCCGTAAAACATAAGCTTGCAGAGTAGGTCAGGAACTTGCTGATCAGGTTACACCTGACGTCCGTGGGTCTTACAGCCGCTGACAATCCTTACGCGGTTCAAAAAGATTTCGGGCTTGCAGCCGGTCGTCGTAAACTTCATTGCAAGATATTTCGGCTGGACAACTGCCAGCCATCTTCAGGTGAGCCGAACGAAGACTGACGTTCTCCGCTCTGTCTTATATAGTGCGCTGATAGTACTGCCACGCATGCGTTGCAGTCGCGGAGACAGAAGGGCCACACCGCCCAGCGACAGCGCCCTCGCTGATGGAACTGCAATACTCAGCTGCCCTCGGTATTGTCGCTGGCCGCAGCTATCGAAGTCTTCTGGCGTCTTCGTCTCGAGCAAATTTCGTAGATGTGGGGATTCCATGCGTTATTCAATTGGTAACCACTGTCACGGTTCATTAGATTTCCCGCACTGTGAATTTCAACGGTTTCTTTGATAATGGAGTCCCAAAAAGTTGTTGCTGTGGCCAAAATCGAAGTTTTGTCGAACGCCATTGTATGTCCATTAGAAATACAATGTTCCGTAACTGCAGACTTACTGGGTTGCAGTAGGCGAGTGCAACGTTGATGTTCTGCACAACGCTCTTCCACTGTACGCGTTGTCTGTCCTATAAAGCCCATACCACATTGACACGGTATTTTGTAAATTCCCGCCTTCCGCAGTAACAAATCATCCTTCACCGATCCCGGCAAATCCGAAATCTTAGAAAGCGAATGAAAAACCACTTTCACATGAAAATTATTAAGAATCCTCGCTATCTTGAAGGAGATATTTCCAACGAAGGGAAGAAAAGTTAGGGACTTGGTTGGCGCGTTCTCCTCTTTATCCACTTCCCGGTTCCTGGCTCTAGTTGAGAAGGCCCTGTTAATTTGCCGGGTAGTGTCTCCATTGTCTCTGAACACCGTCCTTAAATGTGCAACTTCCTTAGGCAAATTCTCTGCATCCGACACCGTATGTGCCCTGTACACAAGGGTTTCAAATACACTCATGGTCTGGGTTGGGCGACGGCAACTTGAAGAATGCAAGTACAAATTAGTGTGAGTGGGCTTACGATAAACAGAATGTCCCACCGAGCCGTCACTCTTCCGTTTAACCAAAACATCCAGTAATGGAAGGCAGCCATCTTTCTCTAGTTCCATAGTAAATCGAATATTCTCATGGATGGAGTTAAGATGATGAAAGACGGAGACCCTGCTACTGCACAGCTCTTCTGCACTCTTCCACGGTACATGGGCGGCGACTAAGGGCAAGAACAAGACACAGCGCTCCTGAAGGAAGCGACGCCTGGCAGCTGCAATAAACCCATCTGTGGAGCAACGTTCCCTCTTTATGCTTCTGTACTTTGCGTTTTATTTATTAAATAATTTCATAATTTACTGAGGTGCACCTTCCATTACCGATTAGTAACCTCCTCATCAGACCAATTAGTTTATATTGTCATACAAAGTCCCCCATTTTATTATATCCAGTTGATAATTTCTTTTGCTACTCCCAGTTAATTTGGCAGCATTCTTTTTTTAGTGTATTTAACATTGTTTTAATATAATAATAAATTTAATTATGTAATTGTGTATATGGTGGTATCCTCTAGCAGATGTACGTTTGTTTCTATCTCAAAAATCAGAATGACAGGACACAAAGTGGTTTTAATAGCTCAGTACTTGATTGTATAACATGTGAAGTGTTGCACCCTGCAACGATATTTTATATGCTCTCGATCACTTTATTTTCTTTCTGTTTTTTAAATATTGTCTGTTGCCAAAATTTTTCATGAACAAACTTTTTCTGACTTTTCTAGTACTGAAGACGATCGGAAGCACTTTGTAAACCGGTCATACCATTCTATAAACTCGCGATTTAGACTAATACATTTCATATCTAGAATTGAGATTGCTTTTCCACATTCTTGACCATGTCAAGTATTTGGACATCATAAAACTCCGTGTAATTACTTATCAGTTTATTGCGTAAGAAGTAGCGTAATTAATGACTTCATAGCTCATAGTCCGCTTTGCATATTGACAATTATTCAACATGTATCACATCACTCATCGATACTTTTTACATTGCCCTGTCCACCGAAAACTTACAGCTTATGCACTGGCAGTTGTGCAATGCTTTACTCGTGCAAATCATGTCGATAAAGAAAACTTAAGTGGATAGTTTTCACCAGATGAAGTGAAATGATATTACAACAATAATGGAAAAACAACATCGGTAGGAAATATGTCAACACATAACGCTCACGATGTCTCACCTGCTCAAAAATAAAAGTCACTTCAATGAATAAAGAAAAAGTTATATGGCGTAGCCCACCCACTTCTTTTGGTAGACGGTCTTATCGACTGTCATTACATGCACCTAGTACAATTCCAACGTAATTTTACGGAAACGAAAGGGAAATATGTGCAGCTAATGACCAAAATGACAACTGAATACAATGCCTTAATAAAGACGTCATGAAAGAAAATGTAATCAAAAAATTAATTTAGGTCGGTTAGTAGAATCTATAATTCATTAAAATTTATATTTTAGTGAGATTCAAATCATGCATTGAAATAATTCAGTCTGCATACTTAAAGTGGACAATTTATTTCTGAAACTGATTGGTATGTGCAAAAATCAGTTACACATGTATTCGCAACTGCGTTCTCAAAATGAGTCCTTGCACGGCACCAAACTCAGTTGACTTTCACATTTGTCATTGTATTGTCACCTTGCCTTTTTCTTTTCTATATTACATAACTGTTTCTAGAAGGTCAAATTTGGAGTCTGTATTTAATTGATTTCGACGTATATAATATTTTAAATGTAAGTATTCATAGCCCTTCTCCTCCGAACCTGCCTCGTTCTCACCTCTGTTCCACGCAGTGTTACATATATTATGCAATAGCAACATGGAACTGGAATTTCTACTTCCTAACTTTTCAATAAGTGGTAGATGACCTACGCCTATGACTTTTTTGCTTGTTCTGTAGTAATATTTATGTTTTCATGAAAAACTCGGAAAATAATAAAAGTATCTGAATGGAAACTTCAGAGGAATGTTTTTATAAACTAACACATCTTCTACCAAAATTTTAAGTTTGTGGTTTTAATATCTCGTGATTCTAAAAGAATATCGATTTTTGCAGAAGCTATGACATTAATTTCTGCCAAAGTCAGGATCAGGTACTTTTAGATACTTCTCTTCAATTTATTTTACAATTTGCATTCTGTTAATAACTGTGTGTTTTTAATATGATGTTGCACAATATCTAGCTGTAGGTATAGTTCGACAGTTTACACTCTCGGGCTAGCAGAGGGGAGGAGGGAAGATGGGATACCACACTTTCCACCTCTCCATACTATCGAAACGATCAAATTCACTTGTTTTCCCACAAATGAGCTCGTCTGCTGGAGGGCACCGATTAAGATCGCTATCTGACCATCCAAATTTGGATTTTCCACGATTACCTTAAGGCATTTAAGGTGAGTGCCAGGGTAGCTCCTTTCCAACGGCCCTCCTGATTTCCTGCCCTACCCTCCCCTAACCCGGTCTTTTACTCAGTCCCTGGAAGACCTCAGCATTAACGGGACACAAAACACTAATCTACCTTTTGTTTTTAACTCAGTGCACAAGATTCATAGTGGCGGAAACGAAGCTAGTGTTTACGATAGGTCAGTGTCTGAATGCCAACCTCGTGCAGTGAATCAGGAGATGGCAGAATGTCAAACAATAACTACAACTATAGCATCAAATAAAACTCTTGAATAATCCATCACTGGCGGATAAACATATTATCTCTGATCAATGGCACAGAACTGGTTTCCCTGAAGGTACAGAAGAGGAGATACGGAAGATATGTTATTAACAAGTTGCACAGGTTAAATACCGTCTTTTGCAGCAGTAATGACAATATTATTAAGACCCAACGCATTTCGGTTTATTCTGAAGCACCTTCAGTTGTCACTGTAACAATAGGGTTTTTTATTCTTACAACTTTGTTTGATAAGACCATAAAAAGTTGGCATGCTATGTTACTCGCGTTTTTTTTTTTTTTGTTGTTGTTTACTTCAAACTTTCTGTTCGTCCACCTATCAAACTTGTACATCTGCAACTTCATGAAAAAGAGGCCGACAAACAGAGAAGACAATATGTTACTTTATTACCTGAACGGTATTAGTCATAGTTGACCTGTCGATTTGTGTGAAATGCATGCACTTACCTTAGCCAGTTGCTGGACCTTGCTGGCTCATCGACAGCGTCTAAAGGCTGTAAGCGGAGATATTTTTACATGTGGTACCTTAGTACCCCCATGAACCATGGACCTTGCCGTTGGTGGGGAGGCTTGCGTGCCTCAGCGATACAGATGGCCGTACCGTAGGTGCAACCGCAACGCAGGGGTATCTTTAGAGAGGCCAGACAAACGTGCGGTTCCTGAAGAGGGGCAGCAGCCTATTGAGTAGTTGCAGGGGCAACAGTCTGGATGATTGGCTGATCTGGCCTTGTAACACTAACCAAAACGGACTTGCTGTGCTGGTACTGCCAACGGCTAAAAGCAAGGAGAAACTATAGCCGTAATTTTTCCCGAGGGCATGCAGCTTCACGGAATGGTTAAATGATGATGACGTCCTCGTAGGTAAAATATTCCGGAGGTAAAATAGTCCCCCATTCGGATCTCCGGGCAGAGACTACTCAGGAGGACGTTGTTATCAGGAGAAAGAAAACTGGCGTTCTACGGATCGGAGCGTGGAATGCCAGATCCCTTAATCAGGCAGGTAGTTTAGAAAATTTAGAAAGGGAAGTGGATATGTTAAAGTTAGATATCGTGGGAATTAGTGAAGTTCGGTGGCAGGAGGAGCAAGACTTCTGACCAGGTGAATACAGGGTTATAATTACAAAATCAAATAGGGGTAATGCAGGAGTAGGTTTAATAATGAATAGGAAAATAGGAATGCGGGTAAGCTCCTACAAACAGCATAGTGAACGCATTTTTGTGGCAAGATACATACGAAGCCCACGCCTACTACAGTAGTACAAGTTTATATGCCAACTAGCTCTGCAGATGAAGATGAAATTGATGAACTGTATGATGAGAGAAAAGAAATTTTCAGTTAGTGAAGGGAGACGAAAATTTAATAGTCATGGGTGACTGGAATTCGACAGTAGGAAAAGGGAGAGAAGGAAACGTAGTAGGTGAATATGGATTGGGTGTAAGAAATGAAAGAGGAAGCTGTCTGGTAGAATTTTGCACAGAGCATAACTTGCTCATAGCTAACACTTGGTTCAAGAATCATAAAAGAAGGTTGTATACATGGAAGAATTCTCGAGATACTAGAAGGTATCAGATAGATTATATAATGGTAAGACGGAAATTTAGGAACCAGGTTTTAAATTGTAAGACATTTCCAGGGGCAGATGTGGACTCTGACCACAATATGTTGGTTATGAACTGTAGATTACAACTGAAGAAACTGCAAAAAGGTGGGAATTTAAGGAGATGGGAGCTGGATAAACTGACTAAACCAGAGGTTGTAGAGAGTTTCAGGGAGAGAATAAGGGAACAATTGACAGGAATTGGGGAATGAAATACAGTAGCAGAAGAATGGGTAGCTCTGAGGGACGTAGTAGTGAGGGCAGCAGATGATCAAGTAGGTAAAATGACGAGGGGTAATAGAAATCCTTCGGTAACAGACGAAATATTGAATTTAATTGATGAAAGGATAAAATGTAAAAATGCAGTAAATGAAGCAGCAAAAAGGAATACAAACATCTCAAAAATGAGATCGACAGGAAGTGCAAAATGGCTAAGCAGGCATGGCTAGACGACAAATGTAAGGATGTAGAGGCTTATCTCACTAGGGGTAAGATAGATACTGCCTACAGGAAAATTAAAGAGACCTTTGGAGAAAAGAGAAACACTTGTATGAATATCAAGAGCTCAGATGGAAACCCAGTTCTAAGCAAAGAAGGAAAAGCAGAAAGGTGGAAGGAGTACATAGAGGGTCTATACAGGGCGATGTACTTGAGGACAATATTATGGAAATGGAAGAGGATGTAGATGAAGACGAAATGGGAGATACCATACTGCATGAACAGTTTGACAGAGCACTGAAAGACCTATGTCGAAACAAGGCCCCAGGAGTAGACAACATTCCATTAGAACTACTGACGGCCTTGGGAGAGCCAGTCCTGACAAAATTCTACCATCTGGTGAGCAAGATGTATGAGACAGACAAAATACTCTCAGACTTCAAGAAGAATATAATAATTCCAATCCCAAACAAAGCAGGTGTTGACAGATGTGAAAATTACCGAAGTATCAGTTTAATAAGTCACAGCTGCTAAACACCAACGCGAATTCTTTACAGACGAATGGAAAAACTGGTAGAAGCCGCCCTCAGGGAAGATCAGTTTGGATTCCGTAGAAATATTGGAACACGTGAGGCAATACTGACCTTACGCCTTATCTTAGAAGAAAGATTAAGGAAAGACAAACCTACTTTTCTAGCATTTGTAGACTTAGAGAAAGCTTTTGACAGGGTTGACTGGAATACTCTCTTTCAAATTCTAAAGGTGGCAGGGGTAAAATACAGGGAGCAAAAGGCTATTTACAATTTGTACAGGAACCAGATGGCAGTTATAAGAGTCGAGGGATATGAAAGGGAAGCAGCGGTTGGGAAGGGAGTAAGACAGGGTTGTAGCCTATCCCCGATGTTATTCAATCTGTATATTGAGCAAGCAATAAAGGAAACAAAAGAAAAGTTTGCAGTAGGTATTAAAATCCACGGAGAAGAAATAAAAACTTTGAGGTTCGCCGATGACATTGTAATTCTGTCAGAGACAGCAAAGGACTTGGAAGAGCAGTTGAACGGAATGGACAGTGTCTTGAAAGGAGGATATAAGATGAACATCAACAAAAGCAAAACGAGGATAATGGAATGTAGTCGAATTAAGATGGGTGATGCTGAGGGAATTAGATTAGGAAATGAGACACTTAAAGTAGTAAATGAGTTTTGCTAATTGGGGAGCAAAATAGCTGATGATGGTCGAGGTAGAGAGGTTATAAAATGTGGACTGGCAATGGCAAGGAAAGCGTTTCTGAAGAAGAGAAATTTGTTAACATCGAGTATAGATTTAAGTGTCAGGAAGTCGTTTATGAAAGTATTTGTATGGAGTGTAGCCATGTATGGAAGTGAAACATGGACGATAAATAGGTTGGACAAGAAGAGAATAGAAGGTTTTGAAATGTGGTGCTACAGAAGAATGCTGAAAATTATGTGGGTAGATCACATAACTAATGAGGAGGTATTGAATAGAATTGGGGAGAAGGCGTATTTGTGGTACAGCTTAACTAGAAGAAGGGACCGGTTGGTAGGACATGTTCTGAGGCATCAAGGGATCACAAATTTAGCATTGGAGGGCAGCGTGGAGGGTAAAAATCGTAGAGGGAGACCAAGAGATGAATACACTAAGCAGATTGAGAAGGATGTAGGTTGTAGTAAGTACTTGGAGATGAAGAAGCTTGCACAGGGTAGGGTAGCATGGAGAGCTGCAAGAAACCAGTCTCAGGACTGAAAACCACAACAACAACCTTAGCATGTGCAAGCACCAGTGTGTTGGTTGTTTTTTCTCAACGTCCAACAGTCTTCCCTCCAACACGTCATGTAATTTACTATCCTATTTTCCTGCTTGGTTGTAGCTGCACCACGAAGTGGACTACGCCTCTCAATATAAACAACAATTTTGCGTCCTTGGGTCTGCATTTGAATACCTGACCTGCTGCCCAGAAATAAATAAGCGGTAATGACTTGTTCCTGCTACATGTACTTCGAAGAACTAACCAACCTACAAACATACAACTTGTAATAGCTATGATTAATAGTCTGAAAAGTGCGTAAACATTGATGTAATACTGTTCAGTGTACCGACGTCAGTCACCAATAAAAACATCTGCACTTTTACTCGCTACACCCTATATATCGCTACATACACAACGATCCACATGGAATAAATAAAACAAAATTATGCTTTCACTCAGGGAAAGCGGTCTGACAATGGGTGATTGTTTAGTGCTTTTTCCGTAAAAAATGCTTATTAATAATGTATTTCTTTGTTTTAATAAATTTGTTTCCCTATACCAATTTTACATTAATGTTATGTGCTCCCAACCCTATGAACTGGATCTTGTTGGTTCACCTTCGGCGGTGTGCTACCATGTTAATCATTAAAGCAGCTGAATGGACGAGAGGTTTGTGAACTAGTTGGCGCTCAGTGTGGGCCTGACAAAGATAACGGCTACATTACATCATTCACTTAAAAAAATGAACATCGTTAATGTGGTTTTTTGCATTACACCTGAAGTACAAAGCGTACTATCTAAAGCAGTATTATTTAAAGAGTGATACTGCGAAACCAACATGTTGTCTGTGTCCAGAACGAAATTTACAATCTACAGTGGAGTGTGTGCTGATAGGAGACATTCTAACAGATTAAAACCGTGTGCCGGACCTAGATTCGAACTCGAGACCTTTGCCTTTCGTGGGCAAGTTCTCTATCTTCCAAGCTACCCAAGCCCGACTTACGACCCGTCCTCACAGGTTCAATTTCGCCGGTACCTCGTCTCCTACCTTCCAAGCGTCCGGCCCCGGTAGCTGACTGGTCAGCGTGACAGACTGTCAATCCTAAGGTCCCGGGTTCGATTCCCGGCTGGGTCGGAGATTTTCTCCGCTCAGGGACTGGGTGTTGTGTTGTCCTAATCATCATCATTTCATCCCCATCGACGCGCAGGTCGCCGAAGTGGCGTCAACTCGAAAGACCTGCACCAGGTGAACGGTCTACCCGACGGGAGGCCCTAGCCACACGACATTTCATTACCATCCAAGCTTCGCAGAAGCTCTCCTGCAGATCTTACAAAACTAGCACTCCTGGAAGAAAGGATATTGCAAAGACCCCGAGTTCGAGTCGCGGTCTGGCACAGAGTTTTAATCTGCCAGGAAGTTTCTTGTTTCTGTGGATTTTACGCCATCTTATTAGTTGTCACGAATGGCTCCCTTCTCCAAATGCTGGAAAGAAACAATGCAGTTCATTTAAGGAAGGGGAGGGCTACTTGAAGCACTGTCCTGAATATTTAACTCATTAACATGAAAGTATCTGCAGAAGTACTTCCTTCCTAAATGTAACTATAGTGTGCAGTATCAGTTGAGGACTTACAAAGATATTGCTTTTCTCTTAGGTGACTGTGTTACTTCTCTCGGTGAACCAAATCAATAAAAAAGTCTTTGGTTTCTAGTCGAATGAGAGGTTCGAAAATGCAAGATGTTCAGATACACTCCAATTACCTTGTGGAGAAAATTCACCAACATCAGGTGAGAGTTCATCTCGTCAAAATGCCGCTCTTTTTTATCGACCGAACTCGGCTGAAAACTCCGTATTATATTTGAAAGAACAGATTCCATTTTGATACTGCACCCACTACGAATCAAGAAAAAAGGGAATTAAACACATAAACTGCCAGTGGTCATTGATTTACATGAAGGGGGCAAGTTGAAAATACAACTGGACCGGGATTTGAACCTGTGTCTCCTGCTTATTAGGAAGATGTGCCGACCATTACGCCATTCAGACATATTGGTCACCACAGTCACGCTGACCACCCTAGGACGCCTCTGTCGGACCCAAATGAGTAATGCGGCTAATCAGCATGGGCACTATATCAGTGGTATTTGGGATTAGTCGAGAATTTGGGATAATGATCATAAACCAGTTGTGGTTTGTGAACTGTCACCCACACTAATTTTCGAAACCTCAGAGAAAAATGCAATCTTTTGTTCACCTTGAAGTATTTTTCACTGTCTTCCTTAACATATACATGATTCGCAGACACATATGCAATTGAGTTTACATTCCTTAAATTAAAGTGACGACTTGCATCACAATGACCATCTATAATGTATGTTCATCGCAGAGGGTACTTTGCAGCGATAACAGAAACTAATTCCTATACTATCAATAAAAAAAGTCCTTCTCCAGTGTGTACCTCTAAATTGTAATTGAATACTGTAGGAAGAAATAAACTGTGTTAACTATCAATGGCGAGTTCTAATCGTCAAGGAGCAAAGAAATCTGGCAGAGAGCAGTGAAACCTATGTTGTGAAATCGGCTAGTAGCAAATTTATCTGATAGCTCTACCTAGGCAGAGCCTAAATAATTCGTAAGTATGTGTCATACTCTGACCGACAACTCGTATTTGAATTTCAGAAGTCTAAATTAGGAGGTAAAAAAGGCAGCAAAATATTTGTAGCTGTGAGTTTTGTTTTTTAGCGCCCTCAGGCACATTTCGATCCGACCTCAAGTTTCTATAAATTCAACGGTGAAATATCAAATAAAGTCGAATCTTTAACATACTTGTTTAGAAATTATCGTACAAAGGAATCAAATGCTATTCACGTGAATGTAACGAACTCCTGTTAAGTGGCAACTCAGGGTGACTTGCTTAACTGATAACAAGATCATATCGGGAGATAAACGCAAAACAAACACAAAGTATAATGATGGAGTACAAATCATATGTGATTAGAAAGCGCTTTACTGTGATGTAAGAAAGATAAGAAAGATAACACACACACACACACACACACACACACACACATGTGCACACACTCGTGTACATCATTAAGGATACATACGTAGACGGCACATTTAAAACACTTACCCATGTCTGAGGCAAGCCGTTGACCCGACCTCTGCTGTGCATGCCTGCGACACCACACAGAGTTTCAGAGACATGTGACTAGCAGATCACAAGAGTCGCCGTATGATCCATCTGCACAGGTTGAACCTCCACGAATCTGGGTTACGCGAGGTAAAATTCAATACATGTGGTGCTTAGAGCGCGCAGAAAACATGACCGAGAAATTTCGAAATGTGACCAACAAAGTCCCATTCATTGCGAAACGATGACTAGGGATCTGTCTAGTCAACATCGAGCTAGAGACTAAACACTAGCTCATTTCATCAGAACTAGGGAGGTTTCTGTTGGATAGCCACAACAATCTGTCAGTTAAGAAGGCGAATGACATATTAACAAACATCGAAGGGAACGTAATACAAGTGTTAGAACATGTCTCCAAATTTTCAACCCCCGACACTTGTCCGTCTGTCTTGAACTACTGCTGCGATCGGGTATATGACGAAAACTGGTGCTGTTTCCTCCCCCACGCCCCCTTCCAGCTGCCTACAGATTCTGCAACACTGAAAGAGGAAGAAAAGTATCCCTGAATCACAGCAAGTAGCTGAAAGAATGTGCCGGATGTCCATTCCTCCGGCGATCTGAATTTGCTCATCTGCGTAGCAGCTGCCGCACACTGATTCTCTGATTGGCAGCCAGCTTCTATGGCGGCTGTTGAGAGCTCGCCCTCTGCGACGAACTCGCCGTGAACGGCCGAGCCGAGGAGCGCTCTGTCGGCTGGGAGACTTGCTGCAAGCGACACCTTCGTGTTGATCGCTGAAAATAGTGTGGTGCGGCTCGGACATACGTGTTAGGGCGAGATGTTAATGACTGGCGTCCGTGGCCACGTCGTTCATCCACCTTGGTTCCCCATGATCTGGTGAATTATCTGATTGATAGGAGTGGTATTACAAAAGTATACGGGGACATTGACGCAAACGTCAGATACACAGTTATTGACGGTACATCATGCCTGTAGAGTTGATTGGTTTTATGTGTCGTATCTTGGGTCTGCTATTGCTATTGATCAGCGTCGTCTCCATAGTAAGTAGTAGTTTTCTGTAGACACGCTCTGGTTGGTGAATTTGTGGGAGGTGTGCAGATTGGATTTTGTTTAGCGTTGCTATTACTGCGAGCTCCTTGGCTTCGCTGTTTCAGGAAATGTTTACTACTGGTTAGAGAAAATATACTTGAAAGAAGTGCTACTGTGTGTGCAGCGACCTGGACTGGATTTTTGTGGAAGCACCTGGACAGCAGAGGCTACAGACCAACTACGGACTTTTTCTGGCGAGTCACGTGCATCATCAACAGGCGCGCGACAAGGTCAGTGTTGTTTGTGTGTGATGCCGAGTGCGAGCTCTGAAGTGCGGTTCACGTCAGTTGTTCCAGCGTTGACGCATGGTATTTCTGTTATTATGTGTGTTTGACTTAAATTTATAGCAAGCCGTTGGTCATTAATTCTCTCCCTCTCTATGTTAATCGGTATAAATATGCCAAGGTTGACATTTTACGCTCCTGTGGTGGAGTGTGATACGATTAATGCATGCGTGTTGATCGTGCAAGGTTAGCGGCAGTGCCTGTGAAAGCATAACACGCCTTATATATCCTGATGAAATATAGCAGGGAGTGTATGGCACTTGGACACATTCAGGGTGGCCAAAAAGCTGATGATCTGGTAATTTGTGATGAGGCACAATCGATATGGCCTTTTGATATTGGTTACCAGTGTGTCTTTAATTAAAAGTATGATTATAAGAAGTTTCCTTGCGTCCAATAGGGCTACCCCTTAATTCTAAGTTACATGTGGTGGACCACGCTCCCTTAGGATGTATTACTGATTAGTTATTTAGCATAAAATAGCGGTTAAGCTGGCCTATTTCAAAATACATATATCTGAAGGACGGCTGAGCGATTTAAGTTCCGCTGCACGAGATATAACTAGTTGGTCAGATGTTTTTAAAAGTATAAAGCATAGCGCGTAATGCTGTACCGTTTGGTGGTGCATTGGGTCCTCGTGACTGGTGGCCAGAGGTTCGATACCTGTTGAACGTAGTGGTAAATTGTTCAAATGGTTCAAATGGCACTGAGCACTATGGGACTTAACATCTTAGGTCATCAGTCCCCTAGAACGTCGAACTACTTAAACCTAACTAACCTAAGGACATCACACACATCCATGCCCGAGGCAGGATTCGAACCTGCGACCGTAGCAGTCGCGCGGTTCCGGACTGAAGCGCCTAGAACCACTCGGCCACCGCGGCCGGCGGTAAATTGTTAGGTCTGTTAAATGTGGTACAATTTTCTATGGTGGGGCAGTTCTGGTGGATGAGGATGAATTGAATGCAATTGAAACTTACTAGTTCTTGAGTATTTTAAGGTGGACACCTGTTAAAGAAGGGTCAGATGACGATATTGATCATTTAAACTGAGTTTTTATTGTTAAATGATTAAAGTTAAGTTTTCAGATAATGGTAGAATTTGGAGCAAGTTTTACATTTTTTTGTTAAATGAGAATCAGTCGATTTTAGAGAATTCTTTTTTAAAAAGTCTAAATAAATTATTCAATATTTCATTTATGAAATTTCAAAAGTAAAATCATTTCAAAGTGTTTTTTGATACAAAGCCTCCAGTCTTGTAGTGTTGTTTGTCGTATTTGAAAGGTGGTAACTTTGTAAGCGGGCCCTGGTTCTTATACTGACCTTTCACAGGAAGGCATCTGTTGGTCATTACTGGCGATCGTTGGTGCCTGACGTCGCCTCATAAGCTAGTGGTCCCGCAACCACCACGGAATCTGCACTGTAGCCACCGACGTTACAGTCGCAAATGAATTCTTCAATAAATGTTATTCAGCTCAACCTCGTTAGTTGCTAAATCTCAACACTCCATTGCCAAATACTAAAATCCTCATTGCATGATAAAGGGTGGATAACAGTAATGTACGTACGTCTTACACTTTTTTGGAGTGTTGCCTGTGTGACCAGAGGCTACAGATTTTGTCACGATTGGATATGTTTTCCAAAATATGAGAGCCACAGCTCTCTCTGTAGTTACTTACAGATCATGCAACAGTGAATGCGGAAAAAGAATTCATGAGTTACAACAAGTAATGAGTAGGTGAAGGGCGTAACACTGTCAATAGCAATATATGTCAGAGCTATATTTTTTGCTCTGTTCATGTCCAACAAAAAGCGTTGAGAGACTAATATTAGGGTCGTTCAGAAAGTAAAGCCTCCTATTTTTATGTGGTGACTTTAGATGACCGCGCCAGATGTTGGTGTAGTGCTAATGCTTGAACCTTCCTCTTTCATTTTCAGGTGGTTCTGTTGTTCTGCGGTTGTTGGCGCCAGCAGAGGAGTGTTCCAAAATGGAGTCTGATATGGGAGCGCGTATAAAACAGCGAATTCAGACTGAATTCCTCACTGCTGAAGAAATTGCGCAGATTGAAATCCATCGACGCTTGCTAAAGGTGTATCGAGGCGTGAGCAATGTGAGGCGATGGGTACGGCATTTTGAAGGTGGTGAAAAGGGTGATCATGACAAGCCACTGCCCAATCGACCTTGCGCAGTTATCACCCCTCCCAATGAAGATCGTCTTGATCAGCTGATCTGTGTTGATCCGCGTGTAACGATCAGAGAATTGTGAGGTAAGCTGTAATGCCTTGGAAACAATGTGGGAACTTTTGGTTATCTCAAAGTCTGTGCGAGATGGGTCCCATGGATGCTTACTCATCGAATGGAAATTTGTCGGGACCTGCTGGACTAATATGAAGCTGAAGGCGACAATTTTTCAACAGCGTTGTCACTGGAGATGAGATGTGGTGTCACCACTACGAGCCGGAATCCAAAAGACTGTCCATGGAATGGCGACATGCGAATTTTCCGTCAAAGAAGAAATTCAAGACACAGCCGTCTATAGGCAAAGTGATGTGCACAGTATTCTTAGATAGCCAGGGTGAAAGTTGCACGTTGATACAGCTTTGCAAAGTTGACCAATGCTTCTGCTGTGGTGTTCATACACAAACTCTGAGTCTGAGGTATTATTATCGCCAGTAGTAGCTAGCGAACAGTTGTTGACAGGAGTCGGAAGTGCTCGGACGCAGCCTGCAGTGGAAAGAAGCCGCGCGACATGAGAGGCCACAACTTGCAGTCCTTGTGCTAGTAGCGCCGGAGCAGAGTTGGGTATCATTTGAGGATTTTTGGTAATTTGTCTTTTTGTTGCTCATAGTTGTTGCTTGCTTGTGCACTTGGGGTTTTTGTCAAATTTATGTATGCATACATTGAGAGTAATATTCGTATCTTTGTTGTGGCCAGAGACGTTATTATTGAGTATAGACATAGTGGAATAATTACCGTCTGTGTAAAGCTGGTCAGTGTTTAAATAATCTGTTTTGCTAATATAGTAAATTAAAGTATTTACACCGTTTACGGCTATTTGACCCAACCCATCTTGATCATTTACTTTCTGTACATAAAAAAATATGTCAGTAGTTGTTGCAATTATTATGACCATTCATTGCACTGTGCGTGGATCGCAGTATTCATTTTGAAATATTTTTAGCGTGTTGCTGATCAGCAGCAAGACGAGGTAAGTTGTCTGTAGCGTACAGGAGCATTGCATATCAGTTGTTAGAGAATATTTTAAAATTCACGGTCAGATACTTGAGAATTCATTTCTTTATGATTTGTAGGAGGAATAATTATGTTCTGTTTGTTTTTGTTCTCAATCAGAATTCTATTACTGCCAGAGATGCAACGTCACATATTTCCATACGTCTTTAAGCAGAACAAACAGTAATTACAAATATAGACGAGTTTTTAAAAAAATAATTACGAATCGATTTCACCTGGTGACCTTGGCAGGATTTCGTTACGTTAGACGATTTCGCAGTTACAGATGCTTCGTCATGCTACTGCATTTGTAAAATTTGATGCAATAGTACTTGGTCAGTAGTTGTTGCACAGCATTTTTGTTGCTTGGGCGTTGCTTTGCGTTACTTCAAACTTTTCATTTCAGCAGTTTTCTAGTACAGGATTTATTTTATAACTGTGATGTTGGCAGTTATGTGTAAGATAGCAGTTTTGCATTTTGTATTATTTTCTTTACTGCTACAACGACAATGAAAACTAGAGCACAACAGGAATGGACAAGACGGTAGAAGTAGCTTCAAATGAAGTTTCGGAAAATTTGAGACATGGTGTAGAAAATTGCTATCAGGATAATGCAGTCAGGGAAGTTTCAAACAATCCTGTGAATAACAAGAGTAGATGCCATTATTTTCCAGTCATGTGCGATGAACTGCAGGGAACTACACGCAATTCAGACATCAAAATACTGTGATGTAATTCAATTTTGTCATGATGATTCAGGTATTGCTTCTATTTCTACAGAGCAAAATAATTTGTTTTCCCCTCTTTCAATAATAATGTTACACGATTAATACTAGCTCAACCTGATGAGATGAGAAAATCCAACGATGAATAGTTTAGAAAATACAGTAACAAAATTAGGGACTTTAATAACGAGATTAAAAAAATTTAACGACGAACTTCGTTGCGAGATCGAAGAGTCTAGTAGCAAACAGGAAGAGAACTTCAAATTGTTTCCGGATGAAATTAATGATAATTTAAATCGTAAATTCGAAGAAATCTCAGAATGGTTCAAAAATCAGGTATGCGACTCTGATATTAATAAACTTTAATCCAGACGTGATCGTGTACAGTTTGTTGATATTGTGAGTTAGACAACAAACGCCACAACAAGAATTCAAAATAGAAGAGTCAGCACAAACGTTCGAGTGAATATAGTTACAGACTAACACTGAAGTTTCAAAAACACAAAATCGGTTGATGACTTGCAAAACGTGTCGAAGAATTACCGAGAGAGTGACGCAAAACAAAGAATGATTCAGACAAAAGGGGTCAGACGGTACTCAATCAGTTCCGTTCACTAATACTGAAGAATTTCAGTCTATGAAACTTTTTACAGAAGGACAAATGACGATTAATCAGCAAAATAAACGTGATTTAAGAAAGACACAGGAACAGATTGCCAATATCGAAGAAAAGATTGGTCGTGATAGCGGTACCAGTAGGTTCAATAATTATCAAGTCGGAAATCACAGTGAACGCACTAATTTTAGAAATGCTAATCACTTCCCTCGTGAACGTGATATGTTTGCAGACCACAGTGACTGGAATGCGAATTCTGGTACGAGAGAAAAATCATCAATCAGTTCAGAAAAACGATTGTTTTGAAAGCCGCAGAGGAAAGGAAGAAGCTACTGAATCCACGAGTGAAGATTAAAAATTTACAGGTAGGTGAGAAAGTTTTGTTCAAATAGCATCGTTTATCTCATAAAAGAAAGTCTTTAAGTAGCAAGTTTTTCTTGCCATATGAAGGTCTTTTTGCATACTGCGAATCACACATGCAAATACTATGGTACTTGAAACCATATGCACACATAAATCACGAGGTCTGCATAATGTATCGAGTATCGAAGTGTACAAGCAATAGTACTTTAGAGGTTTACTGACTTTGGTAAACGTATGCTGTGGCGAGCATAAGTGCCCAGCTGTTGCAGTGCATTTTCTTACTTTAACTTTCTGCACTGTTTCAAACACTTCAACTAATCTGTATGCCTGTTAATGTATTTCGTACCGTCAGTCTACTTAACAAGGACATAGTGATGATCTATGACTTGTGTTATGTGAAGAAAAGCACTTTGAATTTGTTAAGCATAGTCTTCTGACGAGGTGATAGTACAATAGAAATAGACAACTTTTTTTTGCATCTATGTTTGCGCCATGTATGTATGGAATGTAGGCCATCTGTGACCAATTTGTGTTCAGCTGATATTCTGAGCTTATTGGTGAAGTATCCGATTGAAATTTAATACTGTTATCTTATCTCATGAGTTTGGAACTTTTCTTTTATGATCTAGATATAGTAGAGTTGACTTGATTTTGAGATTCTGAGATAGTCATTTTTTTCTTCAGGAAGATAGTTTGCACATGTAACGAAGTTTCTTGTGTCTTATGCTAACTTGTGATGTACATTTTGCTTTACCTTTACCAGACAGAACACTGTGCTATTTTTGAGGAAAGTGCATGAGATGACCTTTTCTGTAGGTGCATATTTGTGAAATAGGTCATAAATTCTAGAAGTATAACTGCTGGATTTATTTTGAATGAGAGACTGTGTACGAGCGGTTCTGAATTGGGAAAGGTATTCCTGATGGGCAGTAGTTTAACTAGGAAGATTTCTAGCTGAAGCTTGTTGTGATACTTAGAAACTATTTTGAAGAGTGATAATTTAAGATCTGTATGCATACATATGACGAAACTAGCGAATAATGTGTGGTATAGATATGGGAAATCACGAGGAATTTTGTTTTAGGATTGCCATGTGGGGCTTATGATATTATTATGGTTTATTGTGGTGTAACTATAGTATATTATGGTGGAATTATGGTATATTATGTGAAGTAGGATATTATACTGAAGGTTAGTGAAGTATGTTGTTCTGAGGAAGGCAGACGAGGCATTATATACTAGTTAGTGAGGAAGCAATTTTTTGCAGCTATTTATGGAACAAGACAACAAAGCAACCCACAGCTGCACTAGATTCATGGAGGTTCTGTTTGTGCACACTTTATTCGAAGGTAGAGTCACGGTGATATCTTTAAAAGAGATTTATTTTGCCATAAAAGGATTTCTGAGAGGACAGTACTATTGAAGTTGTGTCGCTGCTGACAAGATGTATTATGACGTTTCGAGCTAACAAATATGGAAAAAACACGAATTACAGTTTAAGATACGTACCATACCTGCTATGTGCATTGAAAACTTCAGAAAACACGAAACTTTTACTTGCGTGAAACACCAGTGCTTGCAGATGACAAATTTTCTTTTCACCTATTTGGAGATAAAAGTGCGCGTAGGGATGTGTCCTGTCGAGTAACGGGCATGGAAAATATTACAAAGATTTTTTCTTTACTGCTGAATTATGTGAGGTATGCGTGAAATAAATTTTCTGGCTTTTAGAAGTTATAAAATGTAACTGTCTCGGTGAAAAATTTTGTTTTTCTGCTTATTGCTGTTTACTTTTTGTGTGAGACATGTCTGTAATTCAGTTTTTCTCTATTGCATACGTAATAAAAAGAACACAGAACTCTATGCATTAGTATGAACAAAATAATAGTCTCAGATTGGGGTGTAACATACATAGTGAGAGAGTCACAGTCTAACAATGGAAATGTTGTAGTCATGATAGAAGTATTGATCAGCGACTTCAAATATGTTACACATTATGAAAACTTCTTCTTTTCAGCTTGTAGGATTTTTACACCTTGACGCAAGGTGATCAGCTACATTTTTATGCATGTTCTAAATAAGTTCATGAAATAAGTTACTTCAGTACATTAGTGTCTTTTTATTTAAACAATTTCATTCCAGACTTTCTCTTATGGTTCTGCTACAGCAATGGTGCAGTGCTGATCTCTCATTTTAAGTTAATGATTGTAAGATGATGATCTTTTCTGTCATGGTGAAGCAATACTGAAGTTCAAGAGAAGTTATTTGCTTCATTTTCGGTTAATAAAGCATTTCTTTTCTCTCCTACTCAACAGTTAGAGGATAAATCTTTTTTATGTGGCCTCTTAGAGTTAGTTGTCATTATTAGTTGCTTTATGGGATACATCTTTTGAAATCTGTATTTAGTTTGCTGTTGTGATTAACTATGTAAGGCCACACAATTCTGGTTCCATAAGATTATGACTCCATACGATTGTGACTCCATACAGTTCTAACTCCACACACAGACTACTTGACATTTAACATATGATGATATCGAGCTTGTGATGCTACTTACTATTTTTTGTTCAAAGATCATCATGTCAACATTACTACGATTTTTAAAAACGAAATAATTACGTTATAATAATAAGGAAGTACTTGTGATAATCACAGACCCTTTACTCAATGACTGAATGTGTAATAAATTATGAAAACTAAACTGAAAATTCAGTCATAAAAATGTCATTCTTTAGTATCTTCGATGACTGGAGTTCAAGTCACTGTATTAGAAGGAATTGCATGCATACTCACAGATATTTTTTCTTAAATATCTACCACAAAACCGGATTATATGAACTCCATAGTTTGATTTTTTATCTGTTATTTTACTGTATATGTGAATGTATCTTCGAGTAATGCTAATTTTCTATTGCATGACAATTTAAATCATATGTAATTACTATGTATACATCAACTATGGGATCTGTAATTAATTGTATATTATTTAAATACGTCACCATTGATGTCTTTGGACAAATCTATATCATTCAGTGATTTTATATGTCATATATTTCGCATTTTTTGGATCAAAGCGTGTACTTTATGGTACGCTGCATGCTGTACCAACAGAAAATGAATTCATGGAACAAGTTTTCCGCTATGTGGTTGGTCTAAACTTCATATTTGCAGCCGCACTTCAAGTGTAACATTCTTTAATAATGAATTAATTATTTGTGTTTGTTAACGATTAGACAATGCGTAATGTTTATCTTATGTTAATTTACTGTGTAATGTGTTGTTGAACTAATGGTGTGCTTAATAAGTTTTACTGTAATACAAAAGAAGATTAAACAACTTAATCAGGAAAACCAGTATATAATGCCTATAATGAAATCAATCCCTCTGAAATTTACTCAGTCTCATGAGCACCGAGTTCGATGGCCCTGTGCAATAAACTGATAAAATTCCCTATGCAAATAAACAATCAAATGGATGTAATCTTGATATTCTCTTCTCTCCACAGTTTGCATACAAAATATTCAATCTTTCCTCAGTAAAGTGCAATGCCGGCCGTAAAATTGGTTCATACAATGTCACACGACATGGTAGAGGATGAGGTGCTGATAACAGGATATGCTAAGACTGACTGGTTCAGCTTGAAACTTGTATTCAAAGTATTCTCATTCACAAAATATGATGTGAAACATTTTACATTAACTTCAAAATCAGTGACCTTCTCAACTGTTCTACAATTCTCACTTACTGACATAGATAGCAATACTTGGATTGTTAAATGGTAACAGGTCTGACATCGTTTGACAAAATAGATTCCAAAATTTAACTTCCTTGCATCAGGTTTACAAAATACACAAAGTATTACAAATCGCATGTACCTAATCAACCTAAACATTAAATCTGATGAAAGATACTTGGTTCCTACATTCAAGACAAGGTATTGTTAGAATTAGCAAAATCCACTTAAAACTAAGTATATAATTTTTTTTTACCTTACAAAACTGTGTTATGTTGCGTCCGTAGGCCAAGAGATAAATTCTCGCAGCTAGCCATTAGTTTAAAATCTTACATCCTACCTTTAACAGAGTGCAACAGCGACTGCCACTGCGATCCGTGCGCCCCTACTTACAATCGATTCTGCCACTCAGGCAACATCTTTGGCTTATTGGTGTCAAAGATACAATCTCTTCTACATGTGATAACTATTTCACGTCATTTTTCATGATATATATTACAAAATCGGGCTCCACATACAAGTGGACCCCTCACTCAAGAAACTTTCCACACTTATGTAATTATCTGTGGTCATACATATCTTGAGTCATTTATTGGGCACTGAGCTTATGTGCCTATGCACCTGACTTGGAACCAAGCCATCGCCACAAAAATATCACAATGTGTTTGTTATTGTCGCTGAACCACTGTACAGTTATGACTTGTTAGAATACAGAATGACTATAACATTTCAGTGTACAATTGGCTATATACTTCGGCACACCATTCTGACTAATAGTTCTGTTAGCTAACAGCCGGATCTGTACTAAGACGATGCTGTCATCGTAGGCGATGATTACATAGTCAGCTGAGCGGCGCTGCGCTCTGAGGCTCTGACGTAGGCAAGCTTCAGGCTGCAACGGCGTATGGAAACTCTTGAAGGCATGTCTGCACTTATGCCTCTCATTTGTAGCTGTAAATCTGGCAGCGACTATCTTCAGCTTGTGGTACTGTTGTGAGGTACTGTTGTGACCTCGTGCTTTGGGCGACCCCCGCTCCCCCCCCCCCCCCCCCTCCAATCTAAACATCCGCTGTGTCATCGTGTAGTCCTCAGTCACGTGCACGTGACTATGGTGGGGGAGGGAGGGGAGAGACGGGGGGCGGGGAGGGGCAGGCCTGAATCTTGAATACATACGTCGATGAGGATACAGGGACGACTGATCGCAGGTCCTTGTCCGCACTCTGGTATTCACCATAGGAGTGACAGGAAACACCGGCTGAAATACAGGCCACAGGGACGCAGACCCTGTGTGTGGGAAGTAGGGATGGCAAAACTCGACCGATTAAAACCAGTACTGTTATCATAGCTCTGAATAAACGGCATTTTCGATATTTATTTGGTGTCGGTTGCAACAGATGTTTTTTAAGTTCTTACTACTCCTAAAATCTGAGTGATAAAACCGAAACATCGATTAGACATCGTTTTTAAAGAAACCCTTTTTTTTTTAAAAAAAATGAGTAGTTTTTATTCGCAAAATTTGGATTGGCTTGAAATATTGCTTTATTACAGAAGACAGGAAAAGTGATCAGTGCTATTTTAATAACTACGCCGACAGAAACGAGCAACAAGTAGTTGGTATAGAAACTGGTTAAATATTGCGAGTAAATAATGTTTCTCTTGCCGTGTGTCGTGGTTTAAGGTATGAGTGTGCTTGCTGTGTGCAAGAGCTACCCCCATCTCGTCTGTACGGTAGTTTCTCGTTATCGTTTCCGGACATCCGTTGTATTGCAAAATGGCACCAACCCTAGTCTGAAAATATAGTTACGTACTGACGTGGCTTTCCTTTAAAAGAGTGCAGATCTATCGGCCATATCTATGAAATAATAAAAGAGGAACGAAATTATGGTAGCAGCAATAAATAAAAAATATAACAAGAATTGATTCATAGTATGCTGCAAAAATAGAAAGTAGTTCAGCTGCTGTCTATGTCTGCATAAAATGCCTTTATCTGCATGTAGCCCTTGAAAACGGACATATTAACACTAAAAACAGACTGATTCAACAACAATTTTCACCCAAGTAGTAGTATGATCCACACAGTGAGGTGGCGCAGTGGTTAGCACACTGGACTCGCATGTGGGAGGACGACGGTTCAATCCCGCGTCCGGCCATCCTGATTTAGGTTTTCCGTTATTTCCCTAAATCGCTGCAGGCAAATGCCGGGATGGTTCCTCTGAAAGGACACGGCCGTCTTCCTTCCCCATTGTTCCCTAATCTGATGACCTCGCTGTTTGGTCCCTTCCCCCTAATCAACGAAACCATGTAAACCAAGTAGTATGATCCCCCACTACAAGAGAATTTTTGAGCAGAGTTTCAAAAACTTTGAATCACTTGGAGACGACTGGTCAGTTTGTAGTATTCAGCCACATATTGTTTTCCGAGAGAAGCTGCGAACAATGGAAGGACTAATTTTTCTTTCATTTGCCTACTTCACTTGATATTTTGATTTTACTTATCTTGCAAATGAGAGTCGAACATTTTTCAGTAAATAACAGGAATAAAAATCTGAAAATCGGTTATTTCAGAAACTGTTTATCTTGAGAGGTTTCAACAGTCAGGTTAAACTGGCGTCTAAGAAACCAATATAACCGAAAACCGGTAGTTTCAGCCCTAACTGCTATCCATGGCAGGAAAATAGCGGGCGGAACTCCAGGGTCTTCAAGACAGCTATTCGTGGGCGACGCCTGCATGGACATCGGCTAATGATGCAGGACGGCGGCGACGTCGTCAACTTTAGTAACGTCACCGTCGTCATCGTTATCGTCCTCGGTAGCGGCGGCTCGACGTCGATCCCCATGGCACCACACAAGACGGCGCCGACCTCTACGTGCGGCGAGGAGGAGATGACTGCTGTTGCGGCTCCCAGCTGCTTGTTGGCTCTGTGGGCAAAAATTCTGCGGCAGAATCACCGACATACCTGGCGCCTCCGCTGGTTTTGGTGACGCCGATGCAGCCCCGAGGTACTTAGAAAGACGTAAAATGAACGGCCTAAAACGTGTGTGATAATACCGTGCTCCCCACGCTGTTTCTTAGCAAAACTTAAAAGAAAACTTTGTCCAGCGGCTGAAACTTAGTCTGATCAGGGGGATGAGGGATGAAGTGTTTCCATGGCGGTAGCCGAAGATGCAAGAAGGTGTGGCGACAACGACCATGCAAAATAATTCTGCCGGATACCTCCCACCACGTGGCAAGCAGCGGTAGGAGAGGTTGAAAAAGTCGTCCTACCATCTGCAAATAAAGGTTTATAGGAATCACTAACTTAGGTTTCGGCAGGATCAAAATTTCTCTGTTGATATATTGTCGAGTAGGGATAGTGGTCACTCAAATATTTACCAAGGAAAATCGCCAAATACTCGTAGGTTTTGAGAAGTTGTTTTATTTAGACAACCGGTTTCGGCATCTCAATAATGCCATCTTCATGCACCTATGCACTTCAAAAACAGACAGTCAGATATATCGATATTTGCATACTGGAGCACTCAGTATCTGGATTCCGTGATTTCGTTTTTTAGGTGTTGTCAAGTCGTCGAAGTACATATTCCAAAAACTCAGTTGCTGTCAAATCGTCGAAGTAAACACAACCAATTCCAGATATTGATGGCTCGACTATGCAAGTATCGATATATCTGTCAGTACATGGAGTGCATACGGGCTTGAAGATGGCTTTATTGAGATGCCGAAACTGGTTCTCTAGGTACAATAACTCCCCAAAACATACGGCTGTTTAGCGATTTTCCTTCGTTAAAAAGAAATTTAAAATTACCTTCTTCACAAGATGTAACGCTGTCTAAAAATTGCATTAGTGGTCACAGAAATGTTGTAAACAAAACAAAGAAGTAACAACTGTAGACAAAAACTGTAAGATAAGCAAACTCACTTCTTACATCACATGTTGATTAAGTGAATAAAGCCAAACGGCTTTTGTCAAATGAGACACTCATCTTAAGAACGCAAAAAGAGCAAGGCCATAGCTTAACACTTCACTAATATAGTATTTCAAGTGTCAAGATTAAATGCCGAGAAGATTCTTCTCGACATAAAAGTTGACCTATATACAGTAAAGCACAGTGTTGGTATCTAGGATGCAACAGTGTGCGTATGACAAATAGCAAAAGTCAGCTGCCCAAATGTACAGACCTTAGCGCTAAGGAAAGCTACCTACACAGAGCGCTAAATTTGTGCATGTAACAAATGCGCCTAGACTGCGCTGAATAGGTTATGTAAATTACAATAGAAAAAGTAAATCGTATCTGTGTAAAGTCACTGTTAATCTAAAACGATACAAAATCAAACAGTACAAAAGCGTTTGTACTGAAAGTGTTCCTATAACAGAGTAACACTGCAACCACATTTCGGCGTGCCTGTAGTAAAAAAATTCCGTTAAAAGTAATAAATACTATAAAGGAGGGAGATGGGTGGAAACATGAACTAAACCTAGTTGCTAAAATGTAGAAACATCCACTTAGCTCTAAGGAAGTTTACAAGCAGTAGATAAAGTAGAACAGCCAACAAATTCCAAATTCAGATTAGGCTCAAAGCATTACAAGAATGTGTCGAAAAGGCTGAGTATGACGTTACGTACATGCAAAAAAGCGGCACACAGTTGAAGAACGGTATAAAATTACTTTACAGAGATAATGTTTTGCGGAGGACAACATGCTCGCAAAGCCAGCGGAGACCTATAAACACATACTACGAGGCCGCGAGCAGCGGCGTGAAGCAATCCAGGACGTTCTTACTTGCCAACAATTCCAAATTCCGATTAGGCTTAAAACATTAAAAGAATGTGGGGAAAAGGCTGAGATGTTAGTATCTCCTTTCGGTAAATGCTTGAATATTTCCGGTCTTCTAACAAAACTAGTTTCCAGCTTTTTACGCCTATACAAGAAGTTACTGTTTCTTACAATTTCCTTAGAGAATCATAAGAAAGAAGGCAGGTTCTCTGCAAAAGAAGAGTTATATACTTTGCCACCTTCCTTTCCCCACAGATGCTCCTTACACCTGATTTCAATAGCCCTTCCAGTCAGTCCAACATAATATATAAGTCAAATACTACATAACATCTTCTAGATATCTGTGTTTATAAAAGGATCTTCAATTTTTTGTGTGTGCTGTATTTTTCTTCAAACTGTTGTTCAAGGAGAAAGTCACCTTACAGCCGGATTGTTTAGTCAAAAGGCGACTAATCCTGCAAGACGTATTACCTAAAAGTGGTATAGAAATAAACTTGCCGTTTTTCTCTTTATTACTCTTCTGTTTATAAAAGCCTAAAGTTTAAATTTTTCGTTCTTTTGTTACTGAGAATCTAGTCGTCCATACCCTGTTAGCTGGAGTAATATTGTTAGGATAAGTTGGCTCAGGGTGAGTATCAGACTTAACACTGTTATTCTGCATGGATAAATTCAAAACGAGAAAATTTAACTCAGAGGTTTCATTTTGAAATTCCTTAGTAAATTTCATCTTCGGATGAATCCTATCCAAAGTGTCAAACATCAGTATTACAGGTTGGTCAGTCGCATTGAATGCAAAAATCAAGTCATCAACATAACAGGCGTAAAAACGTATCTTACTCTTTATCTCTGATTTAGTTTCGAAGAAGCCATCTTCCTTGGAGTGAATAAAATCATCTGCTAGGAAACCAGCCAAAGGACTACCCAGATCTAAGCCAAAGGACCGAACACAAAATTTACTGTGAAACTTAAAATAACAGTGTTTAAGTACCACATTTAATAAGTTCATGAGTTCAGCGATTTGTGCTTCTGTTACTTTCTATGCAAAAATAGATTCTTTTCAATAAACTTGTAATATCGGATGAGATCAACATAGCATGAGGTGTGCATTCAAGAATTTTCATTTTGTTATCCAGATGCAGATTATTTATAACAGAAAAATTATGTTTATAGGTAAACATTTCTTTAATTTTACAATGCAAGTGCTTCAATGGTGGAAAAAAAGAAAGGAAGCGCGCCATAAGTTTAATGTTGTATGCCATGAAGTGTGCTTTGAGTACGGCACGGTATTCCAACCAATCCTATTCTTTACCTTTATACTGGTGAAACTTGCAAGGAACATCTGGTTGTGGAGCTGCTTGTTAAGACAGTAAGGCTGCCATCTGTTCTACATTTTAACGAAATGTTACATTGACGGACCAGGTCAAGTGTTAAATGAAAAACACGAAATATTGTTTTAGAAGTAGCTGGCTTGGTTAATTATTCTGTGACCATCAATTTTAAATATCTCAAGTGCACCAATCTGGTTCACACTGGTGCATGATGCTGATGATGAGGTCCCATACTCCGAGGAGCGTAGGGGACGATGCGGGAGACCCCCACCGCTCACTAGGCAAGGTCCTAGCGGAGGTGGTTTGCCGTTGCCTTCCGCCGACTGTAATGGGGATGAATGATGATGAGGAATACGATACAACAACACCCAGTCATCTCGAGGCAGGGAAAATCCCTGACCCCGCCAGCAATCAAACCCAGGACCCCGCGCTCGGGAAGCGAGAATGCTACCGCAAGACCACGAGCTGTGGACACACTGGAGCATAGGGCTTCGTAATTACAAAAAAGCAAAGTTATGTATAATTACTACAACAAGTAATAATCGCAGTGCAATAATCTTAATGGTGGTAGCTCAACAGCTCAACAGATCACGTCAAAGCTGGCAAACTCTGATAATGAAACAAACCTCCTGGCCCTTCCAAAAGAAGAACTAATAATAATGTACCATTAGGGCTAGAAATTAACGAGTATAATACAAAATGTCTATTTGATCATACTAGTACCCAAAATAACTAACGTAAGTACATACATCCTTACAGAGAGAGCCTAGGACGAGAAGACAATGATCAAAATGACAAGAGAATGTAGTAAGACAAAAAAAGAAGATATTTTCAGAGTTGTCAATATATTAAGCTTACACACTATGGAAGTCTCTCTTTACTAGGAAAGAAAATATTAACTGTCCATGTAAAATAACCCACAAGAGAAAATAGTGTCTCCACACAGCCTCCTTGACTGTTCAATGTTCTTTAAAATTATTGAAATACTTAAATGAATGCCTGAAATGGGAATGCACACAAACCTGGAATGATAACGTAGCTTGTTGTAACTGCAAGTGGTGTGCTTACTCTGTGTTATTGTTAGCAAAACTTTATATGAATTGATTGGGCAATGCAACTTCCCATACCAATAAAGCAATACAGTCACTGCCAAATACATTCAGCCTGAATCCTCTGGGTCTGTTCACAATTAATAACTATGGTCGATCTGCACATTACAAACAAATAAAATTGTCTTATCTCTAAAGCAGCAACGGTGGATCGCATTAAATTCTGCTCTCTCATGAGGAACAATAAAATATATCACATATACATGCTCAGCGGTGTGCAATGCTGGCCGTAATACTTTGAAATTTACATGAAATTCTTTGGGGTGATAAATGAAAACATGTAAGAAAAATTCAATCTCTTTAGAAAACATATGACCTGGACAGGGAGGCGGTAGTGATTTGGATGAATTACTAACACCGATTTTTTCAATGGTGAAGTTGTATTCGAAGTTAAGTTTGGCTTTTCAAAACATATGGCAACTCAAATTTTATTACTCAGAAAAATTACATTTTTTTTTAAAAACGAAAATCTTTATTTGCTGACGTAGTCACAAACAATGAGATTTGTACAGCAACATCACTAAACAGCATAAAGACAAATCATCAAATTATATATACCTGTGTTAACAAATCTTAGAAACATAACAAAAGGGAAGTATCTAATTAGCCTATTCATCAAATCTGTTTACTACATTTTAGGGTTACTCACCATAGAACTTACTGTTACAGAGTTACAGATTATCAGTCAACTCATTTACACTAATGTGCTGGCAAAAGAAAAGTGACAACAAATTAACTTCCTTACCTTAACTGCGAGAAGACTTCTGCTTCCACGTTTATATTTCCAATAATACATGTACTCATAAGGCTTCTCTGTATTATCAGTCCAGCAATCCTTTCTTGTCACAATGAAATTTACATTTCATCATTTCACTTTATATTCCATTATAAAATCACTCATCATTTTAAACTACCTATTTTACGTGGGGTGTAACGCGAAATATTGGTATGAGAAAATTTCTACATTATGATTTAACACTTGGCGGGCTTACAGACCACACCACACAAACTGCCTAACGCATCCGCTTTCGCTCACAGACCGATGCATCATCTTCGCTCACACACTGATGCACACTCACTGCTGCGTGACAAGCTCTCTCTTAGTCCAACACTACAATCCCATACCAGACGCAGTAACTTTGGCTCTGCGATAGTGCCAAGTCAGCGACCTGCCTTATAGAGCCTATCAGAGACATACATCATTTACAATATAATAGTTTCATTTTAGATTACATTAGTATCATTACAATATCCGGGTGCCACAGAAAACTGTACCCCAGTAGGCACATTTCAACTCAGGCACGAAAATGGTAAAATTTGCTTGGTGAAATCAGCTATAGATACTTTTCACTACAAAAGTGTCCATGGCTCATAGATATTTATTAGGATGTATGAATTATAAAATCTTATTCATTGCAAATGTAATGGATTCCGGACATGATTGCATGATGAACCAAAACTCATCATCAGAAGCAAGGACTCTCCTGGAAGGGTTTTCAGAGTCAGTGATTAACATAGCTAATTCATGGTCGCATAAAGAAAATAATAAGACATTGCTCATTAAAAATATCTCTATAGCTTACATGACATCACATGAGGTGGTCAGCTCTATATCGAAAAACAAATCCTCAAATGACGTGCAAGGTTGTATTTCACCAGTTATATCACTGCCATTCGACGTGATTCATTAACTTTCTTACTAAGTGGTGGAAAAAAAAAACTTTCTATTATGTCGTAAAAGAAGAATACTTTCGTATTACAGTTATGAATGAATAGTATTTGAAGTTCTACAATCAAGGCTTCAGGCTAAAGTACACATACTTATCCCAGTATTCAACACAGTTAAGCTTCCAATTTCATAAGTGTATGGCACAACATTACTTATCTATCCAGTTCTATGAGAATGGTAGTTTTTAGCGTTTAGTTTATGTGAACAAATTATCTGCCTCTTCATGAGACAGTAGTTGTTTTAGCACTTATACATTTAAAAAAAGAGATGCACACCTGTTATTTGCCCATCATTTAAATTCTGTACTTGGTGTAAGGCCGAGTCGTTTGTCCAATCCATATTTCATTCTCCTGACCAAACTGGGTTTGACTACCTATTACGAGCATGCCAATCGACTCCGATTCCCTTTAATAAACGTAACCTAATATTACAGTGATGATAACATCAGCTTTCCACTTACGCTTACGTAAAATTCTATCGAATATCGTCAATAACCTCTTGAGATAACACATCTATTCCTGTGTCAATATTTCCTTCAATGTCCTCTGTGGGAACTTTTAGTCATATAGTAGCAAAATTACCTCCTTAAGATAGTATGGAACATCTATCTCTAGTTGATTATCTGTCATGTAAGTTAATAAACGTTTGGCAATTGACATAAAAGTTTCCAATCTGTTCTTTTGTAAGCTGAAAGACTTCTTTTTCAGTTGGATGTCACCTCTGCACTGAATTTGATAGTTCTGAATGTTAGACCATCAAACTTATTCTAGCCACAACACTGCATTTTATTGCTAATATACCAGGTGCCTCCAGAAAGTCATGAAATATATTTAAAAACGATTTATCAACACTGTTTGCAAAAATGGTTAATATTCTTCAAAAGTGCTCTCCTGAGTATCTACACATTTTTTCCACCAGCTCTCCCACCCCCGGGACACACCCTCAAAGGCTTCAATAAGTTTCGCCTTTGAAGCTGTTGTCACAGCCATTGTCCTCACTGTTGTCAAACTGGAGCACTTTGAGTACATTCTTCAGCTTTGGAAACAAAAAGAAATTAGCCAGAACAAGATTGGGAATAGTGATGGGCTATCTGCTCCTGGACTGGTTCAGAGAGTCAGATTATTCTATATAGTGAGCGATTTGTGACTCGGAAAAAAAGGAGTGTTAGCTTCTCTGATCTGAACTATCTCGCGGTTGACATTAGTGAGTAGAATGATGATACTGTGGCAGGCTGCTGAAACGGTACCCCATGTCACATGCTGAAGTAAACATTTCCCAAGCCGCAAAAAATGCACTCTACACCATGTGCATGTTTGGATTTGCATATCTTACTAATGTTTGCAGCTGGCCGCGGTGGCCGACCGGATCTAGGCGCTTCAGTCCGGAACCGCGCGACTGCTACGGTCGCAGGTTCGAATCCTGCCTCGGGCATGGATGTGTGTGATGTCCTTAGCTTAGTTAGGTTTAAGAAGTTCTAAGTTCTAGGGGACTGATGACCTGAGATTTTCAGTCCAATAGTGCTCAGAGCCGTTTGAACCATTGATGTTTGCAGCTTTTTTCAGCCATGAAGATAATAGCAAATGAAGAAAGATAAGTTCTTCAGAACTAAGTATCAATGTAGAAAATACCTTGTACCTTATACTGGATGTTAACGATAACTGTTTACAATGTGCCGCTACGGTGTACAGGAAGTTGATGTAGAACAATTGTCATCTATCAAGCCGTTAAACGACCTAAAACTGGCCTACAAAAATTACCTAAGGTACAGCACAGGAACATAGCACACGATTTTCAATATTCTCTCCCTCTGTTTGGACAACCCATTAGTCCTTGAGAAAAAATGAATAGGACCTTTTTTTGAAGAAATTTAATGTGGTTTAATTTTGCACCTGCACCACCACATTCGTCCTTCACCAGACAGTATTTCTATTATGTTGTTGATGGCACTCTCCCCTACCACTGCACAAAAATAAGAGACTGCAAGAATCATTTCCTACACTCAATATGTTTTGGTCTTTATTGACTAGACTATTACGCCACCAGCTTAGTCGTGCATTTTCAAATTGTAAAATGGAGGTTTGTGTAAATTTTACCTCATAGTTTTGTGAATTTTGGCAATATAAATTTTACAATTAAATCTTGCTACGAAACTACTGTGCTTGTACGGGTTAAATATAGACTTAACTGTAAACGTAATTATTTGCTGCATAACCCTTACAAGAGTTTCTTTTTTTTTCATTACTCTGACGGAAAATTTTAAACTAATGTTAACAAAATTGGCAGCTAAACTTGTGACGTAATAACCCAGCCAATGTAGACCAAAAAGTCTCACATATGGTAAACATTATCTGTAGTCACACACTTTTGTAGAGTAGTGGGTTGGAGTTTGACGAACAACATACTAGAAATCCTGACTAATGGGAGATGAGTGCAGGGTTCGGCCTGCGGATCATTTTAATACGTTATTGTAAATATGTAACCGAAAACAGGACCAGTAGCGGTTACGTATTCCACTGCAAAATGAAACTACATTAAATTACCGACATTCTCTAGGACTAATAGTTAACGCAAAAAGACCCGGATGATATTGAACATCTCGTGCGACGCACATTCATCGTAGTTTAGGTAGGTTTTTGGCCAGTTTGAGGTAGTTTTCTGACTTGGCAGATCACAAGTGTCCTCTGTCAAACTCTTCATCTCGACTTCTGCACTAACGTGATGTGTACTAAACATTTATCGTTTACACCTTGTATTTCAGCTTTTGATTTGAGAAGAAAATCTCAAATTTCAGGAGCCCAATAAACGTTTACATACTTTTCAGTGAATTATTACTTCTTTTCAATTAACATAGCATCAAACTCGGAATATGTTGTTGGAGGTCTTGTGAATCGCACTAGCAACCACTTGCAAGGAGATCACAAAGCTAGCTCATCCTATGACACGGCAGATGATCCTGGTCATCAGTAAGTCCTATGCACCAGTCAGTTCTGATCGCCAGCAGTTCCTGCGTGCCAGTTTATTCCGGTAGTGAATGACTCCCATGTACCAGCTCATAGCGTGTACTGGCCAGTCCCGTTCACTGTCTGATCCCGATCGCAAGGTGATTGCATGGAGGGGATTACAAAGCAACTCTGGTTCCACTCTGCCCTCTGTGCTTTTGGCTCAGTCACTGATTTAGCTTCCAGATGGTTTCCTTGACTTTTTGCCTCTCTAACTAAGTTTAGCTTTTCTGGATATTGTTCTTTAATATAATAATAATATATATATCACATAATTATTTTTACATACATGATAGTACATGTATATATTGTTTTTATTACCTACTTATTTAATATGATCAGATTAATGCCATCAGGATAATTCTTACCAGGGTTATATACATAGTTTCAAAACATATTACATCACAATTACTTAAAAAATCGTAACATTTTGAATATGAGATGAGTTCTTCTTTTGTCTGCATGTAGTAGGCATTTGCGTATTGAAACTGGTTAAAAATATTGACCTTTTCCTCAGTATATCTAAAGACCTTATGCCCACTGGGTAATAATTCATTGCTAGTATGGGTTTCCTGTCTTCTTCCAGTTTGTAACACAGTCCATTCAGTTGTGCAGTATTCCTTAATCTGCTCATTTAAGCTTCTCGCTCCCTATTCTTCTCTGATGTCAGCTTCACCATCCAGTCAGACAGAGTGTACCCAGCTATCACATTTCCAGTTCTTACGTTCTTCGTACATTTATTTTTGTTATAGGCCACAATTCACTTCCAGATGTCATACTTGGTTCTAAGATGGTTTTGTAGAACTTAGGTAGGGTTTCCTTTCTTGCTGTAGTCGAGAAGGTTCTATACATTGTTCTCTTACTGTAATTACAACTTTCTATTTTTTTGTACATCCATTTTTATCACGAATGAGTTGGTATTTCCTAAGTCATTGATCCTGTATTCTTTGAAGATATGAACTGATTATATACGTTAGCAGTGTGGATGAAATATTAAAGGATTTCTGGTGTATGTTCTCAGTGTCAAGGAAGTCATGACTTGGCATGTTCAGTGACTGTCAAACTATACAAATATCTACCTGAGGCATATTTATCTAGAAACGGCGAGCCCTTAAACTGGTAGGAAACCTGAAAATTGCTGTACCCAGCGCTATACAACTGATTGCAAAACTATTATGTATCCCAGGTTGGAGAGTGCCATGTGAGTGTATGTTTTCAAAAGGAGGACAAACATGCACTGTGAAAGAAGACTGATTCACTTCAAGCAAAATAGATCACATTTTATTTATAAATCATAATATTGATTAATTTTTCCTTCTTGGGTACATATATTGTCACACTGATTGTAAATCACGACTGTAGATACCTAAATTAATTACATTTATGTTATATTTCTTATGTTGTATTTTGTCTCCAATAAAAGTGTGAAAACGTAAGAGGAATCAGTATCACTTTCAAAATTTTCTCTCTTGATAAAAAACATTTAGGATTTTTTAATAATTTCTGCTACAAATGAAATACAGAACATTTAAATATCAAAACTATCCGTACTATAGTTGTAAAACAAACATATTACTTCTCGTTTTACAACCTTTCGAAGTAGAACCAAGTAAGATACAAATACAGGTGTAATGACATGAATTAAAGAGGCAAGGTGAGTTCCTTTTATTTATTTTTGTGACTGGATGGTGAGTGGTGAGTTATCTCATTCTAGCGTGTGAGCAGTCCCAATCTGATTTCTGGAAACAAAGATTTTGCCCATCTCTAGTCAGAATGTAAGGTATCTGCGGCCGTCTTGCCACGTTATGCTCCACCAGCAACACACGAACACAGACAGGCCTGATGCAGTGGGGGTTGCCATTATACAATAACCAACTAGCAGCAATGTCTTTTTGCACGTGCATGACTCTTTTCTGCAATCTTTCCAGAACACTCATGTAGCAGGCAGAGTTAATAGAGTGTCCTGGAAGTTCAAACCCATTGTGAACCACACCTCTGGCGTCGGAAAAGACTATCAACATTGTCTGCAATTTTGATTTGCCCATCCTCGCTATCTTCTTGTTCAGGAATGCATGGGAGTGTCACTCTTGCGCTTCGTCTCTGCGTCATACTGAAATGTCTACGTTTCACCACTGGTTGTAACGGTGCTACAAATAATCCAGTTCAGTTTACACACTTCCCTTCACTTCACTTTCGATCAATACTCGATTGGCCTTTTTGCTCGTCCGTTAATAGCTTGTGCAACAATTTTGCACACTCCTTTCGATTGTTCACTTCCTCCATAACGATACGACCCACAACGTTTTTCGGACTATTGAGAATGTTAGTTAACAACCAAACACTCATTCGATGGTCGGAATCCAGCAACGTATGCACACGAGTCACATTTTCACTAGTTTGGCTTGTAGATGGACACCCAAAGTGGAAGTCATCGTCTACCTCTTCCCAGACCCCCCTTTAACTTCTTCATCTACCTCATAAGTTGCACATGCGAAAGAGCTGACTCATTGTTGACTTGGTGTCGCAGTTTATAAGTTTCTGCTGCTTTTTTGTCGAAGTTAATTTTGTATATCACTTGATATTTCAGCTTTCTTCGGAAATATCTGCCATTAAGTGGTCTCAAAACAGGGGTGCGCTAAATAAGCGATCCTGACGCGACTGGTGCCTGGAGCAGACTGACCTAAATTTTGCCCACTCTGATGGATCCGTTACGGTAATGTGGCTGGTTCCAAGTGGTTTTAGAAACGATTAACGTGTGACATGTAAAATGTCCTCCTGACCTTCAGTAACTTCGGAACTGTCGCAGTATCTCGGCAAAGTAACAGGTTTGTGGGCCTACACAGTTGCTGTGCTTTATTTTTGTGCAGTCCTTCCAGTCACCCAAACGAATGTTGACATATTTTTCTCATTGAGTAGGCTTTCACGACTGGCGTTTATTGCTGTTAAAACTTCCGGAGAGAGATACGGTGGTAGATGTATAAAACTATTGGTTCGAATAGAGATTCATGAGGAAAGCTAGCCTACGTCTACTACTAACAAGGTCTCCACAATAAATGTGCCAAGGAAATCTAATACTATTTCGGCAGTGGCGATGCCTGAGGATCGCGGTAATGTGCCTCCGAAACTAGTCGTGTGAGTGGTGGTGGGCAGAAAATCGCGTATCTGTTACAAATCACAGTGATTAAGAAGTCACAGATTCCACAATAACAACTTTACAGAATCTAACTGCGATTTCAGTCACAATTAGCAGTCACAAGTAGCATTTCACATTCAACGCTGTGTGCCAATTGTTGGCCGAATTTCGTACTGTTTTCTTTAAACCTAGTGTCATGTTGTGGAATTAACTGCGATTTCAGTGACAAGGCGCAGCTAGAAATCGCAAGTAGCAACTAAGAAGCACAGTTAACAGGCAGCGCCCTGTGCCATCTGTAGGCCAAAGTTCGTACTACGCTCTTTCTCTGCGATTC
This sequence comes from Schistocerca americana, assembly GCF_021461395.2. NCBI lineage: Eukaryota > Metazoa > Arthropoda > Insecta > Orthoptera > Acrididae > Schistocerca > Schistocerca americana. The sequence continues at coordinate 334,706,224 of NC_060123.1, read as the reverse complement.
GCTATCGAGTCCAACTGCGATTTCTGTGACAAATTGCAACTACAGGTCGCAAGTAGCAACTAAACGGCGCAATTCTTCGCCGAGTGCCATCTGTTGACAGACGTTCGTGCTTCGTTATAAGAACCTCGTGCCTCACGAGACTGATGTACTATGTGTGCATACTATACGACGACATGCACATTCAGCACCAGTTATGGTTGGCCGAACACAGCTGTGACTCTGAATGTGTTGCATCAATAAGAAGCAACTCTGACTTTTTCTCCCGTAAATATCATTTAGAGACAAGTAACCTAAGCAACGTGTTTGATTCTGCTTCCAATATGACAGTTATGGTTAATACTCCACATGCCTACAGGGCTTTCCAGTGTTAACACAGCGGAACTCAGACATCTGTGTAATGAAATGAAAACAATGTTATCGAGTCATATGAATATCTCACTTTTGTTCCGACTCAGTTGAAGACACTGGAGTAAAATTTTACACCTGGTGTTCTACATGGCAACTGCACACACAAGAATTTTGCCGACACTGCAACCACCTACACAAGTAAGCTGTTCCTGCGTTACCTTCAAGTACTGCGATAAACTATTCCTGATTTAACTGGAAGATTCGTACTTCCATCTTTCATATCAACAGCCTAAACCTCGGGCTATGTTACAGGTCAGTGTCACCACACCTAGTTTGTGGGGTAAGGGGAAGGGGCCTGTCACATTCCAAGTCTTTACCAATAATTAAATGGCGGAAAATTTGCAGGTATCGGACGGCTTAACATGGGGAAAATGATATTTTCATTATTCACTCACTGTATTTTTTATTTATCATTCCTTTAAGATCGCATAATAACTTCAATTCAACTCAGTTCAGTCACTCATTCTGCACCTTTATTTCATGATTTTGGCACTTTTAAGCTGCAAGTCCTCTAAGAGTTGTCTTGAATCTTCACGATTCTCTCTCAAGAGCCTTGATGTGGATAGATACGTACAGCAACCAGTAATCAGAGTCGGAACTGCGTCTGCAAAATCATAAGGATTTTTAAACACATTTGCTGTAACTAATCACAAGCAATGTAATTGACAGAGTAGTATTGCTAATATTGCCTGTAATGAAAGTCACTCAATGGAGGATGGTTCACATTTTCAAGAACGATCTCACTTAAGTAATTAAGTTCATCGAAACTAATCTTTCGCCTGACGAAGACGTTGTAAAGACGCAGAGGCAAGTTCTCCAGAACTGTTGACAATGACTATTTGAATTATCGCTATACTGAGTGACTGAAGCGTAGTTCAGGTAACTGTGAACGTAACAATACGTTAGAATTTGTTTTCTAAACACGAACTATTACAGTATTGTAATATCTGCGACAAATCACAGTCAAGAATAACAGATGATGAAAAGTTGCATTCACAGAAATCACTGATATCGGAAAATCGCAGTTTAGCCCATAATTACATGCGAGACAATAAAGATATTCACTATTACAGTATTGTAATAACTGCGACAAATCACAGTTAAGAATAACAGATGTTGAAAAGTTGCATTCACAGAAATCACTGATATCGGAAAATCGCAGTTTAGCCCATAATTACATGCGAGACAATAAAGATATTCTTGGGCTACAGTTGTGGTGGTACTTATCCTCATATATTTACAGAAAATTCGTCCCCGTCTGCGAGAGGCAGTTGTTAATCCTGAAGATTATTTATGATAAGTGTAAATACAGTATTTTCTGTATAAATGATGTACAGTTTCATTGCATTTAAAGAATGGCATCATGCACCACCAAGAGCTGCCACAAGGCGTTTTTACTCACGAATAGCCAGTTTCGCACAAGCAATCATCAAGTCAGTGGCATATATATCACCAGGTTAATGGAGGGTACCTTGACGTCAAATGCAGATAATAATTTTGTATTTGATAACAAGGAACCATTCTTTCACCTGATGTAATGTTAATCCTTGATTTTAAGATGACTGCTTAACTAAACGGTTGTCCACGATTAAGTACACCGCTCATAAAAAAAGTGAAGCACCCAGAAGACGTAGTGGGATGACAGTGTAACTTCTTACACATACACATCATTGGCGGGTATGTAAATGATGAGAGTTACAATTCTCTGTGACAGGACAGCTAACAGAGTTCTTTTGTATTCTTTGTGATTATAGTTGTTGCCAGGCCTGATAAGGTATGTAAGCGGCGAGAACAATGTTATAAGTTGAGTAATAGCGGCGAATGATACGAGATGCGACATAATCATTGAGAGAGTCTTCAGATGAAACTTCCGGGCTCAGAGGCCGTGGTCGATGTATAAAATTTCCACCTGACGTTTCGTCTCCATTTGCGGGAGACATCTTCTGAGGTCGTCCGGCTACTGCCATTGAGGCTCCAGGTACTCTCGCATTTATAGAGCGCATAGAGGGCACCACCATTCGTCACGTGATGCCGACGGTATGACTATCTTTGGAAGGCGTCATCATTCTCGATTAAGAGTAATCGATTGTCATTCTGCTGGCGCAACGTCGACATCCATGCTTTGTCCAACTTTAAAACTTCCTCTTTTCTATTAAAATTCTTATGGTGTTTGTGAATTTCTATTGCTTCTCTATACATGCGCGCATGATAATGGGATGTTCGTTCTAGAACGCTTGTCTCATTAAATTTAATTTCGTGATTCCCATCTCGAAAAACATGCTCAGCTACGGCCGATTTTTCGATGTGTCCTAAGCGACAGTTTCTTTTATGTTCGGCTAAGCGGGTGTTTACACTTCATTTCGTTGTTCCAATACATACTTGTCCACAACTGCATGGAATTTTGTATACCCCAGGTGTTGCAAGGGATGTCGGGCCTCTTTTGCAGTTCTTAAATATTCCTCAATCTTCATGGTGGGTCTGAAGATTGTTTCGATCTCATACTTGGCCAGCACTTTCCCGATACGGTACGTGACCTTACTAATGAACGGTAGGAAAACTTTTCCAGTAGGTGACCGTTGTTGCTTTGGACTTCTGGCTTCTTTTCTTCTTTGATGGAGGGCTCGAACAATTTCCTTGCTGGTATATCCGTTTTTCATGAAGGCTGACCGTAGGTGATTCAGTTCATCTTGTAAGTAAGCCGGCTCGCAGATTTTGTTGGCTCTGTCCACCAAGGTTTTCATCACACCTCTTTTTTGCCTAGGATGATGGTTACATTCCTTGTGGAGGAATCGATCCGTGTGAGTGTTCTTTCTATGTACCTTGTGGCCCAGGGTCCCATCCACCCGTTTGATTACCGACACATCCAGGAAACTGAGTCGACCGTTGCTCTCTTTGTCCATCGTAAACTGTATCTTCGGGTTAATGCCGTTCAGGTGCACCAAGAAGACATCCAACTCTTCTTCACCATGAGTCCACACTACAAATGTGTCATCAACATAGCGGTACCATTTAGCAGGCTTTTTACTGGCAGTCGACGTTGCACTAGCAGAATGACAATCGATTACTCTTAATCGAGAATGATGACGCCTTCCAAAGATAGGCATACCGTCGGCATCACGTGACGAATGGTGGTGCCCTCTATGCGCTCTATAAATGAGAGAGTACCTGGAGCCTCAGTGGCAGTAGCCGGACGACCTCAGAAGATGTCTCCCGCAGATGGAGACGAAACGTCAGGTGGAAATTTTATACATCGACCACGGCCTCTCAGGCCGGAAGTTTTAACTGATGACAACGCCGGCCGTGAAAGCCTACATTGTATCATTGAGAGAGTGTTATTTACGCCTGACAGAATTCGAAAGAGACCTCATTGTGGACCTCTGTTTGGGTGGTTGCTCGAATCTTCCGGGTTCCACATCTTCGGGCCATTTAAATATAATGGTGGCCCAATGTCTGACTGCAATGGAATCTGAGGGCAGGTGCACACGTCACCAAGGCTCCAGTCGACCATGTTTACCCAACACAAGGGGAGAACACGGTGTTGTGCACCAAGCACTTGGTGAGCCCGTCACAGCTGCACCAGCCATTCAAGAACAACAAATATACTCCCTCAAACATTTTTTGTCATCCTGCGTCACTGATCAATGGCCAGCAGCAGCTAGATAGGGAACTATTGTCAGTTGGATAGATTGCCGTTAACACAGCAATACAAACGGCTGAATTTTGCGTAGTACCATAACCAGGAAACAGGGACCGTTGATGAATCGCGGCGCATTAGCTTCAGTGATGAACTGCAGTTCTGCACTACTCCTAATGACCATCGAGTTTGAATATGGCAGCGACCTGGAGACAGGTACCGATTTTTCAACGTTTTGGTGAGGCACAGCGGTTTCGCCCCTGACCTCAGTGTGTGGGGTATCGTTGGGTGTGACTTGAGGTCGCGGCTTGTTGTGACTGACAGAAGTCTGGTGGCACACGGTGCGTCACGAAATGGTTCAAATGGCTCTAATCACTATGGGACTTAACATCTGAGGTCATCAGTCATCGAGACTTAGAACTAAGTAAACGTAACTAACCTAAGAACATCACACACATCCTTGCCCGAGGCAGGATTCGAACCTGCGACCGTAGCAGCCGCGTGGGTCTGGACTGAAGCGCCTAGAACAGCTGGGCCACAGCGGCCGGCCGGTACGTCACGGACTTCCTGCATCTGTGTGTTGCCTCTCATGTTAAAGTTCTGTGGTGTCATTTTTCAGCAGTAAATTCGTGAGGTTATTACTTATCTTTGATAGAAGTCGGCTAGTGAAAAGTTGCTACTTCCATTAACAAAACGTTTGAATTAAAATCGGCCTCGTTTTGCAGGAGGACTGACTACAAACGAGCCAAAGTAGTAACACAAGCTGGAGTTTGGTAATTGCTTTGAGGTACCGATATAAGAAGCAAGTAATTAATAACTTCTGTCTCATTCTTAGCCAACATGCATGCAGTATCGACTGGCTAGGATGCTTTAGAAACTTTGTTAGGGCTCTAATATTAAACTGTACAACGGTTAGATCTTCGTAATATGGTCTAACTGCACAGTGCACTTCCCAAAAACATTCATTATGATTAAAGTCTACAGATCTCGGGGGAATATTTGGGGGATGTGCGAGTACTTGCTGAGCGGACATCTTTGAAGGACAACTCCAATTAAGGAATAAAAGACCTAACTTAAGATTAACGATAAAAATTTTGTAATCCCTCATTTGCAGAAGTCAGGCTTCAGTGAAGTTATAATTGAGCACCGGTGAGGATGATGTCAACGGTAATGAGATGAAAGTTGGAAATGCATGCAAAAATGGAGAATAATCCCGCATTAATATCGAAATAGACACCCGCAACATAGTAACAGAAAGGAGAAAAAGCTTCCTCCACGACTATCGAAACATACCGGAGCAAGACGTCGTACTACAGGGGCCTTAACTATAAGCCAAAGCTTTTCCACCACATTTCATAATTTCCGTTAATTCCCGGCTATTTAAAAATCTTTATGTCATTCGACATGGAATCATTTATTCCACATATTAATAACCAATATGCACACGTTATCTTTGATTTGTGTTCACATAGCAATCACGTTGTGGATAAATTCCTAATGCAGTAATAACAGTGGCCAACAAAAAAACAATTTTTGGATGTTTCTGCACTTCATGAGTCAGTTTTCACTAATTTTCGGTCGGGAGAAACGAATATGACAATGAAAAATTATCCTTAGGTCTAGTTTCAGTGGTACACATTAGATGGAAGTATTTTATATTAACGGATTGAGGGAAAGAGATACATTTCAATTACATATTCTAACAACATGGAGAGTGCATTTGAATTTTTTAAAATGGTAGAGCCATTGTAAGAGTTCTAAATTTTCGGAAGAATACGTCGTAGATGGTTGGGTCTGAAGAGAATCATGTGGTGGCTGCATTAGATCGTCGTCTTTTACACTGAAGCGCCAAAGAAAGTGGTATAGGCATGCTTATTCAAACACAGAGATATGTTAACAGGCAGAATACGGCGCTGCGCTCGGCAACGCCTATATAACACAACAAGTGTCTGGCGCAGTTGTTAGATCGGTTACTGCTGCTGCAATGGCAAGTTATCAAGATTTAAGCGAATTTGAACGTGGTGTTATAGCAACAGCTTGCATTCAGAGGACACTTTGAAGATGAAATCACTGATAAGACAGGCAATTGCCTTGAATTATCGGAACTTTTGTCTAGAAGGGAACAGTTCATTCCTGATCACTGGCAGAGCACTTCTGGAATCAAATTAACATCAAGCACAATTCAAAACGGCGGCCGGCAAACTTAATCTGGTGTTGTTACCACTGTGGCAAAGCCGTCGGCCATTTTAAGTTTTTGCTATTTCAAAAAGTGCATCTTAATAGTAAGTATTTTGATTTCTCCACATAATATTTTTTAAAAGCTTCAGGATATGTCACCACACTGTCTTCACCTAGAAGAAGACCTTTAAGCGATTTATGGTTCGCTTTAGCAAACAGGATCACAAAAAAAATGGAAAAAGCCACTACTGCCAGCAGATAACTTCCTGTTCTTCTCGTTCATAATAAAACCTCAGGATACGTCTTAACTCCAAGTATCCAACTGTGCCTCTGGAACGGCGTGAGTGAGGAGGCTAGTTACAATTTCTGTGAACTGATGATTTTTTTTGCACGCAATTTACAAATTGTTTCTCGTGAATTGTTCTCACCTTTGCCTGCGCCCACATCCATTTAAGAAAACTAAAAGTCATCTGGCTACTGCGAAGGTAACGATGGCAGGACAACTATAAATAACATTAAATTATATACACTCGTTCCACATTATATGAATAAGAAGACTCAAAGTCGTATCTCTCTGAGTACTCCAATTTGCAGAAAACACTTCAAATTAGGTAAAGGTTGTTATTACCAACTATAGCACCAAATTTAAAGGCACTACGAGAATAATGGACAATGCTTCAAACGTGAAGTCAACTACCATGATTTTGAATCTTCCACATGTCCCATGCTTACATCTAAATTTCGCGCGACAGTACAAAAATCCCCACTCAGAACTGTTGGTGAAATCAAAAGAGCAGTTATATTTTTCAAAAAGAGTAGACTTCCTGAAACACGAGAAAATTAAATAAGAAGAACCACCAACCAATTACCGCTGTAACGGGAGCGTATTCTTCAATTTGGGACGAATTCGAGGATACCGTCATTCAGCTCCAAAGGAATCACGTCCACGAGTTGTGGTAATTTTCGAATTAAACAAGTATTTATCTGAGGTATATTTGCCTACAAGTAGCGATTTCTTAAACGTGTGTGTATCCAGATAACTGCTGTACCCAAAACTTCACTAGTTGATTCCGAAAGGGTTATGTATGTCATCTATGTCTGTACCCTGTGAATGTAGCTTTTCAAAAGGAGGGCAGACGTGCACTGAGAAAAGAAATCAACTCACTTGGAATAAAAATGATCGAATTTTGATTATAAATAATAACGCTGATTAATTCTTTCTTCTTAGACATATGCATTGTCGTGTTGATTGTAAAAAACAACGGTAGATAGTTTCAGAAGGTAGAAAATTAATTTCAGTTATGTCTTTTTTATATTATATTTTGTTTTCAATAAAATACGAATAAGTAGCAAGAATGAGTTTAATATTTGTACTTTCCCAACTTGGAAATATTCAGAATTTTGTTGTGATATTTTTAATGGCACCGAAATGAAAGGCTTCTTGAAATTTTAGAACTAGACGTGATGTAACGGAAAATTATTAATCCTCTTTCTATGGCCTAACGAAACAGTTCAACATAGGTAAAAATGGGTACAGTGACCTGTATTAGGTAGATAAGGCACCTTCCTTTCAGTTGCACTGCGGGAAAAGAAATGCAGCCTCAAGATACGTTTATTTTATTGGCAAGTGACGTGGTTGGTAGTTCATCGCTGTTGGATTATATGATGATAACTTCAGGCCGAATGAAACATACGTACCACATTAAAGGGTGTCTAAACATCGAACCGTCACAACATTTCACAGAACGCCCTCCTCTGGCGGCAGCGGATGCATGTATTGTCGCTTGGAAACGATAATGAAGGTGCCGAATGGCATCCTGCGATAGATTGTTCCAGACATCTTCCAACCTATGTTGCAGTTCTGCAATGGTTCTTGCAGCCTCTGGAGAACGCGTAAGTTCCCGCTTCATCATGTTCCATACTTGTTGAATTGACGTAAGATATGGTATTCATGCTGCAAGGGCAGTTCTCGTATACCATGAAGAGCATGTTGCATCTTAGCAGTGCTATGCGGGGGTACACTGTCAGGCTGGAAAAAGCGCATTACTGTACTGTCGAAGAAATGGCAGTAGCACGGGGAAAAGAACCTGTAAGATGTAGCGGGCAATGGTTACTTCACCCTGCACAAAGACCAAATACGCCCTCCAGTTGTATCTAATAGTCCTCCACATCATGAAGAATGGCATGAGACCTGCACATCGTGGGCGAATGCGGTCCAGCGAAGGTAGCTCACTCAGTCTACGCCGTGCACGTGCAAGTCCATCACTCGTAAACAGACAGAACCCACTATCATCAGTGAAGTATTCAAGTATGCACATGCGGGCGGGTTGCATTTTAGTTCCGGCAGAATATTTTAGCACGTGATTGGTGATTCATGGAAAAGTGCCAGTGACTAAGCGGTTCTAATAAGATCCCTGAAAAAAAAAAACGGTTTTGTTTATCTCCAGTGGTGAGGCGCGTGTGCCTTTATATCCCATTCGTAGTCACGTCAGGTCGGGTGAGGTGCAGGGCGGCGTGCAGAACATACCATCCAGTATTCCACACAGCGAGGGCGTCATCAACAGGCAAATACTACTGTTCAGTCTTCACAGCACGCATTTTTCATTCAGAAACCGACTCCATTCTAAACATGTCAGTTTACTGTCACTTGTAGCGAACACACAAGCCACATGTCACTCCGCGCATCAAAAGAGGAAGAGAATCAGTGCATAGTTTAAAACATTAGTTCATATTGTCAGCTGAAGAGTAGGACTCGATTATTTGTTTGATGTATTCTACTTTCTGTCTTCGCATACATCTTTTGACACTTACGGCTCTCTCTATTGTCATGAAGCTTTTTCTAGAACTCTCAACGTAAGTGCTATCATTCTGTCGCTTCTACAGGTCAGTGTTTTCCACAAATTCCGTTCCTCGCCGATTCTGCGAAAGACCTCCTCATTTCTTTCTCTTATCAGTCCAATTACCTTTCAAAATCCTTCTGTAACACCACATTTCAAACGCTTCAATTCTTTTCTTTTCCGGTTTTCTCGCAGTCCATGGCTCCCTTTCACATAACTCTATGCAACGGTTGTAGAACCTCAGAAATTTCTTGCTTAAAATAAGGCCTATGGTTGGTACGCCTAGCACATTTACTTTTTTATGTGTGTATATTGAGTTAATAAAGAGGACCAAAACGGATGCAGTGATTAGTGAACGCAGGATTGTCGAAGTGGGACTGAATATTGTAACCCCAAAATCCACCAAAAATGAACGAAAAATATACCTACTCAAAACAGCAGATGAAAATTCACTTGACGCCTTCCTGAGAGACAATCTTCACTCCTTCAAAATTAACAATGTGAGAGTAGACCAATGTGGTTTGAATTCAAAGAAGTAGTATCGGCAGAAATTAAGAGATTTGTACCAAATAAGTTAGCAACCAACGAAGCTGATCCTCCTTGGTACACAAAACGAGTCGGAACACTGTTGCAGAAGCAACGAAAAAAAACCATGCCAAATTTAAATAGACGCAAAAGCTCCAAGATTGACGATCTTTTACAGAAGCTCGAAATTTAGCGAGGACTTCAATGCGATATGCTTAAAGTAGCCACAACGAAACTTTTTCTCGAAACGTGTCAGAGAATCCAAAGAGATTCTGGTCGTATGTGAAGTATGCTAGCGACAAGACACAGTCAGTGTGTTCTCTCCGCGATAACGATGGAGATACTATCGAAGACAGTGCTGCCAGAGTTACTAAACACAGCCTTCCGAAATGCCTTTACAAGAGAAGACGAAGTAAATATACGAGATTTCGAATCAAGAAGAGCTAATATGAGTAACGTAGTAGCAAATATCCTCGGAGTAGTGAAGCAACTTAAACCACTTAATAAAAGCAAGTCTTCTGGTCCAGACTGTATACCAGTTAGGTTCCTTTGAGAGTATGCTGATTCAGTAGCTCCATACTTAACAATCATATACAACCGTTTGTTCTACGAAAGATCCGTACGCAAAGACTGGATATTTGTACAGGTCACACCAATATTCAAGAAAGGTAGTAGGAATGATCCACTAAATTACAGGTTCATATCATTAACGTCGATATGCAGGAGGTTTTGGAACATATTCGTATATTGCGTTCAAACATTATGAATTACCTCGAAGAATGCGGTCTATTGACATACAGTCAACACGGATTTAGAAAACATCGTTCTTGGGAAACGCAACTAGCTCTTTACTCGCATGAAGTGTTGAGTGCTATTGACAAGGGATTTCAAATTGATTCCGTATGTCTGGATTTCCGGAAGGCTCTTGACACTGTACCACACAAGCGGCTTGTTGTGAATTAGCGTGCTTAGGGAATATCGTTTCAGATATTGACTGAATTAGTGATTTCTTGTCAGACGGGAAGTCTTCCAGTAAAACGGAAGTGATTTCTGGCGTTCCCGAAGGTAGTGTTATAGACCCTTTGCTTCTTCCTATCTATATAAACGATTTAAGAGACAATCTAAGCAGTTTCCTTAGGTTGTTTGCAGATGACGCTGTCGTTTATCGACTAGTAAAGTCAGCAGAAGACAAAAACAAATTGCGAAACGATTTAGAAATGATATCTGTATGGTGCGTAAATTGGCAATTGACCCTAAATAACGAAACGTGTAGGGTCATCCACATTAGTGCTAAAAGGAACTCTTTAAACTTCGGTTACATGATAAATCAGTCACATCTAAAAGCCGTAAATTCAACTAAATACCTAGGTATTACAATTACGAACAGTTTAAATTGGAAGGAACGCACAGAAAATGTTGTGGGGAAGGCTAATCAAAGACTGCGTTTTATTGGTAGTACACTTAGAAAGTGTAACAGATCTACTGAGGAGACTGCCTACACTACACTTGTCAGTCCTCTTTTAGAATACTGGTGCGCAGTTTGGGATCCTTACCAGATAGGATTTACAGAGTACATCGCAAAAGTTCAAAGTAGGGCAGAACGTTTTGTATTATCGCGAAATGTGGCAGAGAGCGTTACTGAAACGATACAGGATTTGGGATTGACATAATTAAAACAAAGGCCTTTTTCATTGCGGAACAATCTTATCACGAAATTCCAATCACCAACTGTCTCCTTCTAATGCGAAAATATTTTGTTGACGCTGACCTACATAGGGAGAAACGATCACCATGATAAAATAAGGGAAATCAGAGCTCGTATGGAAAGATACAGGTGTTCGTTCTATCCTCGCGCTGTACGAGACTGGAATAACAGAGGTTCAAATGGCTCTGAGCACTACGGGACTTAACATCTGAGGTCATCAGTCCCCTAGAACTTAGAACTACTTAAACCTAACTAACCTAAGGACATCACACACATCCGTGCCCGAGGCAGGATTCGAACCTGCGACCGTAGCGGTCGCGCGGTTCCAGACTGTAGCGCCTAGAACCGCTCGGCCACCCCGGCCTGCGGAATAACAGAGAATTGTGAAGGTGGTTCGATGGACACACTGCCTAAACTTAAATGTGATCTGCAGTGTATCCATGTAGATTTAGATGAAGTCGTGCCCTGCACACTCTGTCAATAGGAATCAAATCGGTGACGGGAAATTCCTTGTTAGCAGAGAATGTTCTCTTTACCTGTGGTAGTCTGCTTCTTTCATCTTCCTCGCTTCGTTCGTCACGTGATATATTGCCTCAAAGGGAGCAGGATTCGTTCACAACGTTTACTACACTGTTCCAAGTTTTGATGTTAAGTGTTATTAATATCATACTTACTTCTCCTTTGTCTTGGTTTATTCTCAGTCCAAGTTCATCGCTGATTAGACTATTCAGTGCATTCAACGTGTCCTGTATTTTTTCCTCAATTATGATAGCAAAATCAGCAGCGAATTTCATCATTGATGTCATTCTACCATTAAATTTTGTTTCCGACGTTGCTTCCAGGACGTAGCGGTACATGTTGAGCAGTAGTGAAGAGTGACTGTATACCCGTTTTACGCCCTTTCTAATACGACCACTTCCCTCTTGGTTTCCCATCCCTCTTGCATCCTGTAAGTATTGGATATCATCCGTATTTCCAAAGAGCTTATACCAGTTTGCCTGAGAATTTCAAATATATTGGATCATTCTTCGTCGTCGAACACTTTTTGTAAGGTGACAAACCTGTGAACGTGCCTTAATTTTTCCTAAATCTTGTCTCTGTTTTCAAACACAGTGTCAAATCTGCTTCCCTGATGCCTTTTTCCTAAAGTCATATTGATCACCATGTAATAGACCGTCAGATTTGTTTACCATTCTTTTGTTTGTCATTCTTGTCAGGAACATGGGTGCAATTAATTGGAAATCTGACTGAGATAGTCATCGCATTTATCACCCTTTCGAGCCGTTGTGGTACGGATGCAGTCTCACAGATTCTACATTGTAACTTGAATAATCGTTAGGGTGTGACATCCCCCACTGATTTTAGAAATTTAGGTGTAATTTTATGCCTTACTTTTGCCTTGTCTTATCGCAAGCATTCCAAAGATCTTTCAGTCTCTACGCCCAACATACAAACAACATAATTTCTCATGAAATCTACTATTTAATGTAATTTTCCTATGTTAACGGTATAAATTTTATCCCTTTAGCGTTAATGAGAATTACAACACACTTATTCACCGATGAGACACTGCAAACAACCGAATACTAGTGCGCATTAAGCTCTAGAGTTGACTGTATTTGTATTTCTCTTCTGCTTACCAAATGCTGTTACAAACCGATAGACTTCCAGACTTGTAGCAAATTTTGTGCCAAACATTCCTTTATTTATAATACGTAATAAGTACTATTTTATATTAAAATTGGCGTCAAGAGATAGTAATATATGTGGTACAATGGAACTCTCCCTTCCTCCGCTCATTCTATTGGTTTTCATGTTTAGCTTGTTGGTATCTGTGAATTCCAAGAAAATTTTGGAAATTTTGCTCTGGTACAAAGCATTTTGTTTTCTTGCGACATGAAGCTTTGTCCAGTCCTCATCTCGCTCTTTTGCCTGTACCTGCCTAATATCGTGTAGGGGCACCGCGAGCACGCAGCTGTGCCGCAATACGACGTGGGTTGGACAACTCGACTAATGTCTGAAGTAGTACTGGAGGGAACTGACACCATGAATCCTGCAGGACTATTCATAAATCCATGAGAGTACGAGGGGAGTGGAGGTTCTTCTGAACAGCACGTTGCAAGGCATCCCAGATATGCTCAATAATGTTAATGTCTGGGGAGTTTGGTGGCCAGTAGAAGTGTTTAAACTCAGAAGAGTGTTCCTGGAGCCAGTCTGTAGCAATTCCGGACGCGTGGGGTGTCGCATTGTCCTACTAGAATTGCCCACGTTTGTCGGAATGTACAATGGATGCAGGTGATCAGACAGAATCCTTACGTGCGTGTCACCTGTCTTGAGTCGTACCTAGACGTATCAGGTGTCCCATGTCACTCTAACTGCACGCGCCCTACGCCATTACAGAGCCTCCACCAGCTTGAACAGTCTACTGCCGACATGCAGGGTCCATGTATTCATGAGGTTGTCTCTATCCCCGTCCATTCGCTCGATACAAAGTGAAGTGAGATTCGTCCAACCAGACAACAGGTTTCCAGTCTTCAACAGTCCAATGTCGGTGCTGGGGGACCCAGGCGAGGCGTAAAGCTTTGTGGTGTGCTTTCATCAAGGTAGACGAGTGGGCCTTCGTCTCCAACAGCCATGTTGATGATGTCTATTGTTTGCACGCTGACACTTGTTGATGGCCCAACATTAAAATCTGCAGCAATCTGCGGAAGTGCTGCACTTCTGTCACGTTCAACGATTCTGTTCATCGTCGTTAGTCCCGTTCTTCCAGGATCTTTTTCGAGCCATTGCGATGTCGGAGATTTGGTATTTCACCGGATTCCTGATATTCACAGTACACCCATGAAATGGTCGTACGGGAAAATCCCTATTTCATCGCTACCTCGGAGATGCTGTGGTTCCACAGCTCTTACGCCGATTATAATACCACGTTCAAACTCACTTAAATCTTAATAACTTGCCATTGTAGCAGCAATAACCGGTCTAATGACTGCGCCAGATACTTGTTGTCTTATACAGGCGTTGCCGACCGCAGCGCCGTTTTCTGCCTGTGTATACAGGGTGTTACAAAAAGGTACGGCCAAACTTTCAGGAAACATTCCTCGCACACAAAGAAAGAAAATATGTTATGTGGACATGTGTCCGGAAGCGCATACTTTCCATGTTAGAGCTCAGTTTATTACTTATCTTCAAATCACATTAATCATGGTATGGAAACAAACAGCAACAGAACGTACCAGCGTGACTTCAAACACTTTGTTACAGGAAATGTTCAAAATATACTCCGTTAGTGAGGATACATGCATCCACCCTCCGTCGCATGGAATCCCTGATGCGCTGATATGGAGAATGGCGTATTGTATTACAGCCGTCCACAATACGAGCACGAAGAGAGTCTACATTTGGTACCGGGGTTGCGTAGACAAGAGCTTTCAAATGCCCCCATAAATGAAAGTCAAGAGGGTTGAGGTCAGAAGAGCGTGGAAGGCATGGAATTGGTCCGCTTCTACCAATCCATCGGTCACCGAATCTGTTGTTGAGAAACGTACGAACACTTCGACTGAAATGTGCAGGAGCTCCATCGTTCATGAACCACATGTTGTGTCGTACTTGTAAAGGCACATGTTCTAGTAGCACAGGTAGAGTATCCCGTATGAAATCATGATAACGTGCTCCATTGAGCGTAGGTGGAACAACATGGGGTCCAATCAAGACATCACCAACAATGCCTGCCCAAACGTTCACAGAAAATCCGTGTTGATGACGTGATTGCACAATTGCGTGCTGATTCTCGTCAGCCCACATATGTTGATTGTGAAAATTTACAATTTGATCACGTTGGAATGAAGCCTCATCCGTAAAGAGAACATTTGCACTGAAATGAGGATTGACACTTGTTGGATGAACCATTCGTAGAAGTGTACCCGTGGAGGCCAATCAGCTGCTGATAGTGCCTGCACACGCTGTACAAGGTACGGAAACAACTGGTTCTCCCTTAACACTCTCCATACAGTGACGTGGTCAACGTCACTTTGTACAGCAGCAACTTCTCTGACGCTGGCATTAGGGATATCGTCAACTGCACGAAGAATTGCCTCGTCCATTGCAGGTGTCCTCGTCGTTCTAGGTCTTCCCCCAGTCGCGAGTCATAGGCTGGAATGTTCGGTGCTCCCTAAGACGCCGATCAATTGCTTCCAACGACTTCCTGTCAGGACCCCTTCGTTCTGGAAATCTGTCTCGATACAAACGTAACGCGCCACGGCTATTGCCCCGTGCTAATCCATACATCAAATGGGCATCTTCCAACTCCGCTTTTGTAAACATTGCACTGACAGCAAAACCACGTTCTTGATGAACACTAACCTGTTGATGCTACGTACTGATGTGCTTGATGCTAGTACTGTAGAGCAATGAGTCGCATGTCAACACAAGCACCGAAGTCAACATTACCTTCCTTCAATTGGGCCAACTGGCGGTGAATCGAGGAAGTACAGTATATACTGCCGAAACTAAAATGAGCTCTAACATGGAAATTAAGCGTTTCCGGACACATGTCCACATAACATCTTTTCTTTATTTGTGTGTGAGGAATGTTTCCTGAAAGTTTGGCCGTACTTTTTGTAACACCCTGTATATCTCTGTATTTGAATACGCATGCTTATTTCTTTGGCGATTCAGTGTACAAATTAGCTTTTTCTGAATGCGCGCATGTTTATTTTCTTACCCTGTTAGAACGCGTTTCAGTAGTGATTTCTTCGCTGGCACAATTGGTAACCTTTCCCCGCGAAGGCTATTGAGGCGGGTGTATTTATTTATGTATGAGCGACGACGCGTCTTTGTCGGTATTCACTTTTTGCAGCACAACAAAACTGCATCGTTGAGACCCATCTTCCTGTCGCATATGTGCAATGGTGGGCAAAGCGTAAGTACGAAAATAACTTTCGTGTGACGTGTCACTACCAACTAACGTAACAGAATGAAACTCGCACCAAACATAAAAATAACTCTTAAAGTACACAGGGTAACTGAGAGAAATACGCGACGAGACGAACAGAAATGACATTTTTATTCAACGACAATAAGTACACTTGAGTCACCGCGATTCATGATGGTCTGAACATCATGAAAGGTGTGGCACGGTTCATAATATTGGGTATAATCACCACGAATGGCATTACATCCTCAACTGCTATCCACGAAGTCGGTAAAGAGTTCTTCTTGCCGGTCGTTCCATTCCTCCACCAGATTTGTCGACAACTTTAAAAAAATGGTTCAAATGGCTCTAAGCACTATGGGACTTAACATCTGAGGTCATCAGTCCCCTAGACTTAGAACTACGTAAACCTAACTAATCTAAGGATATCACACACATCCATGCCCGAGGCAAGATTCGAACCTGCGACCGTAGCAGCCGCGTGCTTCCGGAATAAAGCGCCTAGAACCGCTCGGCCACAGCAGCCGGCTGTCGACAACTGCCGGGTGGCCATTGATGTATGTCGACGAGCTGCAACGCGTTTTCCCAACGCATTCCACATGTGCTCGTGGGAATTTAAGCTGGGGGGGGGGGGGGGGCGGACGGGCAGGTCAGTTCATTCGCGGAATCTCCTCTCGTTCCGACAGCTTCTCAAGCTCTGTTGTTCGATGTGGTCGCGCACTGTCATCCGTAAAAATGATGTCGAGGTCGAATGCCCTCTGAAAAGGAGTACAGATGAGTGTACCATGTTCAAGGATTTGGAGATCAGTACCCCAGTACAACTTTATGCCTTCCCATCCCATAACAGGTGGACCACCGAAACTACCATTTTCGTCAGTGTTCCTATGTGTTCCCACCTCTCGCCATTTGAGGGTCAGGAAACTTGGATTTCATGGTCGAGTGGCTGCTCATAAGCCACACTTCACGCCGGTAAATGACAAACGACACCTCGCTTGGTGTAAGGACCGTAAACATTGTACGATTAACGGTGGAAAAACATTGTGCGGAGTGACGAATTACAGTACACAATGTGGCGATCCGATGACAGGGTGTATGTATGGCGAATGCCCGGCGAATGTCGTCTGCCAGCGTGTGGAGTGTTAATAGTAAAATTCGGAGGCAGTGGTGTTACGCTGTGGTCATGTTTTTCATGGAGGGGGCTTGCATCCCTTGTTGTTTTGCGTGGGACTATCGCAGCACAGGCCTACATTGATGTTATATGCACCTTCTTGCTTCCCACAATTGAAGAGCTTTTTGGGGATGGCGATTGGATCCTTCAACACGATCGAGCACCTTTGCATAATGCACGGCCTGTGGCGGAGTGGCCACACGACAAGAACATCCCTGTAATGGTCTGGCCTGCACAGAGTCCTGACTTGAATCCTATAGAACACCTTTGGAATGTTTTGGAACGCCGACTTGGTGCCAGGCCTCACCGACCGACATCGATACCTCTCCTCAGTGCAGGCCTCGGTAAAGAATGGGCTGCCATTTCCCAAGAAACCTTACAGTACTTGATTGAACGTATGTCTGCGAGAGTGAAGGCTGTCATGAAGGCTAATGGTGGGCCAACACCGTACTGAATTCCAGCGTTACCGATGGAGGGCGCCACGTACTTGTAAGTCAGTTTCAACCAGGTGTCCTGACACTTTTGATCACATAGTATATTATTAACTATGCTACTCGTTTGTAATGTCCAGGGGACCAATAAGAATAGCAGTGACCCACTGCAATTATTGTCTCTGGATAAAAGTTTCATGTCTGTTGGTCTCCTTGTGTATTCCTTTCAGTTAGATTCTGAGCTACACTGTAAGAGTACATATATTGTCAAAGTTTCATCGAGCTATGCTACTTGGCAGTGCCATGTCATGCAAAACTTACTTCAGTCCTTAAATTTTGCACAACAATGTATGATTCTTCATTAGGTTAATAAAAATGCGAATTAATCATATATTTTGTGGAACATAGTTCTGGTTTAGACACCTTTTGGGAAGGTATATACCGCACATGCTTGTAGACTTGTAATACAGCAAATAAACCTAATCCTTTCGAAAAATATGTGAAAAATATAATCATCAAGCAGTCACCTACAAACTGTGAGTGTTGTAGTGCGGTCGATGGCCCTCGCCGAGTTACGTCTTTGAATGGTTTGTGAAACAGGTGTTAAATTTACAGATCTAGTTCAGATCGAGCATAGAGCCACGTGACTCAGAGAGATTGTGTGTTATTTCCGTAGTCAATAAAATAATTGTAATGAATTGCTCACAGTAAAATTCTGTTGTTAATCGTTGTCACGTCTCTTATTTGTGGTATTGTACTGCGTCATCATCATCATATTCATCATCAACACCAGTCGTGTAACGTTCCGTCTCCGTTAAAGCCGCTCGAACCATCTCTTCATTGATCTTCACAAAGGTCTTTTGCGTCTTGGTTCATATTGTTTAAAAGAGTCTTGCCTCTGGCATAAGGATCTCCTCATTGATCTTTCGCCCCCTTGGTTTATACTGTTTGAGAGATTCTTGCATATGGTATACGGCTGATGTGTTCTTTTCCGTCTTATGCGATACGATATGGTTTTATCGTGTCAGCTGTATATTGCATCTTCAGCTCGAAGGTCATAATTTTTCTTTCACCCATTAATGTACATCCTGCTACGTATCTAAGGAAGTTCATTTTACATGCGTCTATCCTTTTTTCATTTCTCTTCAAAAGGATCCAGTTTTCGCATCCATAGAGCACTGCAGGTAGTCATGGCCATGTAGAACAGTAAAGTATATCTGTGGACTCTCTTTCCCAACGTTATAGGTATCGTTCCAAAAAAGCAAATAAGCAGTTCTAACTCATTTTGTATTTCATTATTTGGGCCATCTGTAATGCTGTACCAAAAGTATTTAAATGTGTTAACTTTCCCTATAATCTTCTTGTTAAACTTGATCTTAATTTGCACTTGCCATTACCCTAAAAATGCCATTGATTTTGTCTTTGTACAAAAGGTTATTTTCACTCTGACTAACAGTTACTTGGTCGTCCACAGAAAGCACTGTACTAACATCCACTTTATCTTCGATATATGAGGGTTGGAACTTTGATAGTGGCAACTATTTATTTACTACTTGTACAAAATACATTCGCGTTTCAAAGTTTTACTGACCTTCAAAGTAGTCACCAGAATTGTCTACAACCCACTGCCAGCGATGTGGATGTCGTAGGATACTCTTAGCAGTACCAGTTGTGTTGACAGTTCGAGCGTCGCGTTTGAACAATTTATTTAGCCACGCATTTCACCTAGTTTATTTATTACGCCGATACAAAACACTCGCCCTACCGGCGGTGTGGAGGGGGAAAATTGGTCGTAGAAGGAATCAGCCGGTTCTGGGCTGCTGGAGAGAGGAACGACTGTACTTTATTTATTTTTGGAAGAATTTATTTAGCGACGGATATCACCTAGTTTATTTATTTCACTGATACAAAACAACCAACCTGATGTGCTTGGCGTCACAATATACAGTTTACAGACCTGGAAACTACTCGTAAATAATTCAATATACCGATGACCAGAGACGCATACAACTCGTAAATTACTCAAATAATCCAGTACACAGTGTACAGAGGTGCAAACTACTCATAGATTACCGAAATAATGCATGCTAACACGCTCACAACGCTTAAACACCCGAAAATAGCTCAGTGCATAAACACTTAGTGCACGTAAAAAACGCAACTGATCAGCTACTCGAGCCACGCGGGCTAGTCGCACTGTCAGGGGCGCCTTGTCACGGTTCGTGCGACTCATCCCGTCGGAGATTCAAGTCCTCCCTCAGGCATGGGTGTGTGTATGTTGTCCATAGCGTAAGTTAGTTTAAGTTAGGTTAAATAGTGTGTAGGCTTAGGGAGCGATGACCTCAGCTGTTTGGTTCTATAAGACCTTCCACAAAATTCCAAAATCAGCTACTCGAACCGTGATTCTATTCTACTGGATGGAAAGCCTCAGTGCACCCCCCAGACACATGGAAACTCTCCAGTTGCGGGAGAGGAAGGTTAGGTTGTGCACTTTTGTTTATTTTGATATTAGCTGTAAAGGAGTAGGTACATGTCTTTGATCCAACACAGTGATAATTATCACCTTCAGAGATTACATGCAGCTCATGCTCTCTGGAAAATTTTGAGAAATGGAGGGGGCCGACGACAATATGCTTGTCTTGCGCATCTCACCTGCTTTTCCTCCCCAGGCCATAAACATGAACCGATTTTCCGGTATTCTTTGCCTAAAATTCAGGTATGTCCTGGATCCTGACGGGGAAATCGATACCATCAAAGTTATAATATTTATGAATGTCAAGGTATTTGCCATGCTGCGGATCTTTTGTGTAATTATTCTCACATGCCACGACTGACAACGCAAAACAAGCCTAATCGTTTCTATTTTCGACACAATGCATGCCCTCTTTTTAGCTATATCTGTAGGCAGTTTGATATAGCTTGGCCCTCCATTTATCGGATCGTAGACATGTGTATGAATGTCCAGGTGTAGTATTCTCCTGAGTGCTTTAGCTTACGGTCTTACTTCCATCTCGGAAAACCGGGCCAATATAGCGCTCAGGGTGGATTTAAGAAACCACTCCTCAGCGTTTGACGTGATCCGCGTTATCACGCCATTTTCCCACCCAAAGATAGTGAAGAGTTTTAATCTGCCAGGAAGTTTCACAGTGAAGAGTTGTCTCTCCAACACCAGACTCAACTTTGTGGCGGGGGGGGGTCGATAATTTGATGCAAAGCACCAATGTACGAAATTCCTAGTGAAAAGAAGAGAAGAACGTTTTATGTTTTTGACCCTCGATATCATCTAACAACAGCACTGGCTACAACATATTACGTAAACGCTGAATATTTTTAGAAAGAAACTACGTATACAGGACAAATATTGCACGAATACGAAATTATTAGTGAAAAAATGACATCAGTCTCGTTGGTCGCAACACGTTACGTATTCGATGGCAGATGTGTATACTCCGTACGATGATATTGTTGAAGCTACCGCAGTTCATGCCACTGCTGCTGCTGGTGCAGCTGATGACACTGCTGTTGCTGCTGCAGCTGCAGCCTCTGTTCTTGTTGCAGCAGCCGCTGTTGATGATGTTGCAGGTGCAAGCACTGTCGTTGCCGCCACTGCTTTTGCTGTTGCCTCTCAGCTGCATCAATTACCTGCTGACAGTATGCTGAAACAATAAGACATGTATTCAATACGAAATTCTTAGTGCAAAAAAAAGAAGTTACCGTTATCGATTTTGATCTCTCTCGAAATCATCTACGAACACGCTCACACCGGTACTACCGAGAGGGTATATATACTTACAATGCTGGCGATCCTGCTGCTGCTGATGGAGCAGCTGGTGCCACTGTGTCTGCTGTTGCACGAGAGGGTTCATATAATTCACGCTTTGGTGTTGTCGGATATGCGCTGTAACAATTAGAAGAATAAATGGATCCAATACTATGAAATCCTTAGTGGAAGAGAAAAGTTACAGTTACCGATTTGAATCTGTACTTACTACGTAATTCCCCATCACGCTCTAACGGCCTCTGCTTTTTGCCGCCACTGGCACTATCGACGGTGCTGAACGTTTCATTTTTTTGTACCTAAACTGGTAACACGCACGCAAGAAAGGAGCAAATGACGCGTACGAGCGAGAACAAGACGACCAACTTCACCTACGGTGGTTGACGAAAGAATGAGGACGACTGAGGGTAGAATTGGCTTTATATACCCTCTGTGCCACGCAGTCTCAGGCCTCTTGTCACGGTCTGGGCGGCTGCCCCCGGCGGTGGGTCGAGTCCTCCCTCGGTCATGGGTGTGTGTGTGTTGTCCTTAGCGTAAGTTAAAGTTAGATTAAGTAGTGCGTAAGCTTAGGGACCGATGACATCAGCAGTTTGGTCCCATAAGATCTTACCACAAATTTCCAAATTTTCCAATACTCTCTGCCCCATCAATCCACCACTTCCCTTAGGGAGCCAATAGGAACGCAGCATTCTACCCCACCAGCAGGTGAATGCTTGTCTGAGCGCGCTGGAGAGGTCGGTGCCAGTCTGATCAAGCTGGACAAGTCTGTGCCAGTCTGCGAGCACTGCCTTTGTCCAGCTGGTTATGGATTTGTTGCTATTCGACAAAACCGAACGCAAGGTTTTGCGATAACCTTACGTTAAGCATCCTATGTATCTAGAGCTGCCAGAATTTCTGGGTGGCAAACCGGAACATTTCTCTCAAATTGATAATTGGGGAAAGCGGGCTACTTCTCTTAAGCTTAAAAAAGATTGGAAGAAATGCTGCTTTTGATTGACAGTGCCACGCTAAGAATTATTTCACAATTGCTGTCGATTTTGTTACGACTAACGTCAGTCTTTCTTGCGACTTCGGAAATATGAAACAGTTTGGAGCTTCGCCTGAAAGCATAATTCACTGATTGCAAGGACATGATGATGTTTAACGATATGAGAGGACATTGCTTATTTCGTTGCTGTTTTTAATTGCCCCTGTTTGAATGAATTCGAAACAAAGTGACTGTCCAATTTCTTAAGTAATTTCAGAGTGAATGTTTGATATGGTCATAACTTTCGGATAGCAGCTGGGACCGCTGCGATGACTTTGAGTGGTCAACACACGCTCCTGTCACATTAACTCAGCTCGTTCTCTCTTTCTGTACGATGCAAGAGGTCGTAGATATGCCGCTCTCCGAAATCCGTACAGGCCAGACTTATATTTGGGTGATCACATAGAGTGAGCTGCATGAGTGGCGGGGGCATAGACTTAGGTGCAGTTACAAGATGCAGAGGGACTGTCTAAAAATCAGCGCTGGACTTTCTGTCATATGAGATCCTTAGCAGATAGGTTCGAAAAATGTTACTCATTTCAAGACATGACAGGGCGACGAATATGATTCACCAGTGGATGTAATCATTAAAAGATGTCTCTAGAGGGTCCAACGCAAGTAAGTGGCTGAATGGATAGACTTGATTCCGAATCACAAACGGCATTTCTGCCAGAAAGCATAACCCTATCACCGACACGTGTGTGTACCTGTAGACTCAAACCCTCTTTTTATGCTTTGTGACGATCCTCTTTTTAATAGCATGGACCTTACCCGAAATGTTTGCTGTGGGCTGTAGATTCCCTCTGATGTCAGCTTGAGATGTCATTTCTCAATAGTGTTCCTCGAAAAAGAACATCGTGTTTCCATTTGACCTACGTGGTGAGTAGGCGAATAAACAAAAATTACTCGCCATGAAAAGTGAGTCTCATGATTAATTTAATTTCGAAATAACGAGGACATTCCGTTGTGATAGGTAGTTTTCGCATCAAAAGAGTCGAAGTTCTTTTTTCTAATTTTAGGCAGTGCAGGTACATCTCTGCCGAGCATTTGTGATCGGTGGCAGTACACTTCGCTGGACGTCGCAAAATAATGAGATGCAAGTGCAGTTGAACGTAAGAAACTCTACTGATTTTGCTCATAAAACTAAATTAAACTGGACTTGGTCCATTTTCATAGAAATAGAACTTTTATTACTGTCTCAACTGTTTCGTTAACAGTTGTTTTATTATAGGAGTAGAGTTGATGTTAAATAATTGAGCGCAGAACGGTGGGTGAGTTTTCTACGATACTGTGGCTCTCATCCGGTCCCAGCTGGAGCATTCTACGTGACGTTAAACAAAAGTGTTTTCCATCTCTGAATGAGAGGTGGCTAGCCTGTGACAGCAGCACCTCCAAGACATTACGGACGGCTGCGCCACTATACTTTAGACGACTAAGATGCATTTGGGAAAAGCCGCCCTTTTATCTCCTAGTTAACTATACCTGCTTTTCTGTTGGAAAAACGCGATCGTATCGATGCGGGCGGCCGCCAGCACGGGCCACGAGGCTTTTGGCTGAGTAGCTCCATCCCATGCAGTCTTTTAGGACGACGATTTCCCCCAGCACATGTGATGCTTTATGACCGATTCGGTACGAGTGCTGGCTTTTTTCGCGACAACTTCGAAGTGTAATTATAGCTGTGAAGCATTTTTCCCACCAGCTGTGATAGCGTGTATTGGCTTCATTTAGCTGGGCTGTAGGGTGATTTTTAGTAGGCGTGTGTAGAAAACTCTGCTGTCAAACAGAAATGGATGTTATACATTTGCAGGTAATATATTTTTCTTTTTATATACTCCTCTCTGTCCAATACCAGCATATAGTCAATCGAACGTATTTCCCACAAAAAGAATGAAGATTGCACCTAACATCCCATCCTTTTCCTCCCCCAACCTGCAGGTGAGCTTCTGTAAAGTTTGGAAGGTAGGAGACGAGGTACTGGCAGAAGTAAAGCTGTGAGGACGGGTCGTGAGTCGTGCTTGGGTGGCTCAGTTGGTAGAGCACTTGCCCGCGAAAGGCAAAGGTCCCGAGTTCGAGTCTCGGTCCGGCACACAGTTTTAATCTCCCAGGAAGTTTCAATTAGGATGGATATTTGTGTCAGTTTCCCGAGCAAAATAAATAAAGTGCACTAGTCTAACCTTCCTCTCCCGCATCTGGATAGTTTCCATGTGTTAGGGAGGTGCACTTAGGCGTTCCATCCAGTAGAATCAGGGTGCGAGTCGCTGATCATTTGCGTTTTTTACGTGCACTGAATTATTTTCGGGTGTCTGTATACTGTATACTGGATTATTTGAGTAATTTACTTGATGTATGCGTCTCTGTACATCAGTATGTTGAACTATTTACAGGTAGTTTCCAGGTTTGTAAACTGTATATTGTGATGCCAAGCACGTCAGGGTGATTGTTTTGTATCAGTGTAATAAATAAACTAGGTGAAATGCGTGCCTAAATAAATTGTTCAAAAAATAAATAAAGTACACTCCTTCCTCTCTCTAACAGCCCAGAACAGACTGATTCCTTTTCCGACCAATTTTCCCCCTCCAGACCGCCAGCATGGCGAGTGTTTTGTATCAGTGTAATAATTAAACTTGGTGAAATGTGTGCCTAAATAAATTGTCCAAAAAATAAATAAAGTAACCCCTTTCTCTCTGCAGCAGCCCAGAACACACTGACTCCTTTTCCCACCAGTTTTCCCGTCCAGACCACTGGGAAGACGAGGAGGTTGGGGCAGAAATGCAGCTGAGAAGAACACTTGACGTCTTCATGATGATGTACTCCTAGGGAGTGAACTGCCTGATCATGTGACCTACTGCGGCGTCCTCTAATGGTGAACTCACGAACTAGGTCAGTTCTTGGTCTGGTGGATTGGAAGCAGTTGTCTCTTGTGTGGTGGAGGCTTATATGTAGGTTTTCGGAATGCCAGACAATTCCAACAGAGACAGATGTTTCCATGCATTGTGTAATGCATCTTAATGCTAAGTATTAATTTACAGCACCATATACTTCCTCTTCATATGTTAAGGTTTAATGCTCGCTTCCATTCTTCATACAGTGAGCAGTGGATGCATTCCTAGGCTGAATGAATGCATGTAATACAGCTATTAAACTCCCTCTGTCTGGCACCAACACCTCGCTATTTGAACACCAACATCTGAACAAGCACTGATATTAGAGCCTCTTGTGCCGGTAACACTACACTAAGCCACTAATTCTCTAAGCAGATAATAAATTTAAACAAATTTCAGCAAATTTCAACATATTTAAACAAATTTAAAAAATCTAAACAAATATAAACAAATTATGTTAGAACTGAATGACATCATGAGCAGTTTCAGGAATTTCTTAGGTGTCAAGTATGAAAGGGATGCTGCCGCTTCATTCTTGCAGGACCCGAATGGATACCTGTGTGTCGCTCGGCAGCTGACGGCCGTGTCGTCGCTTTGCAGGAGCCGCTGGTGCACCTGGACTCCTGGGGATGTGTGGAAAGTAGGCGTCGTCGGCGCGGGTGTCAAGTGGTGGGATGTGCTTTTATTAGCGATCTTTTGTTTAAACTATAATCCATCAATTTGACTGACCAAATAGGATGCTGGGAATTAAAAAAACTACCCCATATATGTGAAGTATATCGATTATATAATTTGCATAAATTTTTTATATCAAGGTGGGTTTAAGGATACAGTAGTTAAGTGGAGGGTGTGCATGAGTGGGTGACTGGAGCAGAACAGCAGGTTAAGTGCTGAACAATAGGTTAATTTGCATAATTTTTATGTAAAACGTAGTACAATAGTTTAACGGGGTGGTTCACAAAAAAGAATGCGCCAGAAATGGCGTTCAAAAGTATGTGAAATTCGAAAAGTGTACCAGAAAATGGTGATGTAATTAATTACTTAATTTGGTATCAAAGGAGGTAGAAAAGTTTAAAGAAATGTGGTGACATGGAAACCCACTTAACAGAACAATGGTTCAAATGGCTCTAAGCACTATGGGACTTGAAATGCAGATCGGACTTCGTTATTCGGAAAAGCTATTGTTGGGGTGGTCCTTGTGGTGTTTTTGAGCAAAAGTTAAACCAATTTCCACTACAAAACTTACTGAAAAGAAACAGAGAATAACAGAATGTAACTGACAGGGGGAAGTGGCGTAGATGAGAGATCATCCTTTACCAGGTTAACTTATCTTCTTTCGGGCGGCGTCCAGGTCTTCAAAAATCTCCTTCATTTCTGCGTGAAAAATCTGCTCCGAAATCTTGCAATAGTCCATGAATCACTAATTTATACTAATTAAAATCATCTTGATACTGTATGCAATTTAATTTACTTTGCTACTTTCATCCTCCGAATTTCTTAACAACTTCCACAATGTCTACACATTACAATCAGATCAAGATTAGCCATTAAGTTTTTACGTCAGCATCAGATCACGTCTGCCTTAAGCTTCGGCTATCAAGAGACAAACAAAAAACGGATAGAAAACAAAAAAAGAGTTACCATTTTAGTATTTTCTCTGCCGTCGAGCACTCATACCGCTGCGACGGGATATTTTTTATCTGAGGGATCGAGTGTAGCGCGGCGAAATTCAAAGTCCCGCTACATCGCCCCCTCGACTGTCACGCTAAAACATTTAGCGTGGCAGGCTAGCAAACAATAGAATAGATATACCTAAATGTCTATTATACATATTTTCCCAGGAAACGCCACGTGCATACTTAGAGGATTATCTTTGTCAATACTTGGTTTCTAAATCTATATACTACTTATACTTGTTACAGTTTTGATCCTTTTTAGACAATTAATACATATATTTTTACATAGTGTGTGTTTGAGCAAGCTGCTCACCAGCGCAGTTAATGTTGTGCGCTTCCAGCAATCGTTGGCTTCCAGCGTTGGTTTCCCAATGCATCTCTGGCAGCACGTAGTCTTTGCGCATGCGCAATAGCATCACTGAATTTCGCGTGCGGCAGTTTCAAAATCGCTGTGTTATGACAATCTTGCACAGTATTCACTTTCACATAGTGTTCATTACAAGTTGTTATTCCAGCATAAATGGCGTGTTAAGTTCGGAGACACCATAAGATTGAGCGTGTGCGTGATCTGAAGCAACGTCCATGTCTTCTGTTACGACACAACACTCCAGGTCCTTATGGGGTTTCGTGGCTATTGTTCCCAGGGCATATACGGTCGATGCAGTTTTTAGCCTCGACATCGCCTACGACAGGTGCTGAGTTTATTGTCTCCAAAGCATCTGCAGGCCGGCCAGGAACAACGGCGTCGATGTTCGCAAATGTAGGTGTTTCACCACATTGTTTACACTTGCCAACAAATGCTCATTTGCAGTGTGGAAATCCTCATTATCGTCGAAGTAAGTTGCAGTTTATATCAATTTACAAACAGTTATTTGGTTTATGCACCATAAGTTTCACAAACAACACAAAATTCGTCGTTTATAACGTTCACTGTTTAACACAGTTTGCAACATTTTTTTGCCACATTTACATTTTACAAAGTTCACCTTGTCCAAGCATGTTTACATCGTTAATTCTGAAAGCTTACATTTCGTGGTCACATTTCAAAATATGTTGACAATATGCAAAGTTTTTATACATGTACCAATACATATAAATTTACAAGAATATGCATGTGAAATATTTACACTAAAAAAAATTATACTAAGTCCCATTGGCTTTCTTTTATTGGGGTATTAATTTTTTTTTTATTCAGGTTTGGGCGTGCCAAGGGATATCAGACTTAATACTTAAAGCACGGGCTTTCCTTCATTTATTATTTATTTCTTTCTTTTGATTCCATATCTTGGCTAGTGGTTGACCAGGCTTGTAATGCCATCAATATTCAGTTTTCTTCATGTCTTTTTATTCATACCTGAAAGTTTACTGTCACACAATATATTCTTACATTCCATAAACAAACAATACCCAGCAGCAGTAGGTGGTAGGATAATGGAGAAAGAAAGAAAGATAGACTGGAAGAAACTATTCACTACCTAAAAACTGCCAAATCCTACTGCTAATACATAAAAAGAGTACACAATACGTTATAATGTTTGCATCACCTTCAAGGGGTGTGTGAAAGGGGGTGCTTACAATTTACCAAATCATGGGTAAATGTAAGTGTCCTTACGTCAAGTCTGTGTAGGGTAACATCATGACAGATTCTCTGTTTGTGTTGTGATTGTTCATATGACTCAGTGAATTATACCTAACAAATCCTTGCATGAGTGAATCGCATATCTGCTCAGTACTTCCTCAATATCTCCACTTCTTGTGGATATCATCTATACAAATGGAAAATGTATCTCAGAGATTGTCTCTCTCATAATGTGTATTATATGATAACATATCAAATTTCCTCTCAAGAGTTCAACCATGAACGTTCTTCTACTTTAGTGAAGGTTAAACATCATGTATGTGGTATATATATATCATTTCTATCTATAAATCATAAATAAAGAACTTATTATTTTAATTGACAGTAAAATGTCTCTTTCTCACTGTCCGTTGCTCGACGTCGGCTGCACGGATGGTCACTGCTCCTTTGCACTTACCTTGCATAGCCTAAAAAGTCAAATGTCTTCAACGTAGATATAATTTTGTCGTCTGTTCGCTTAAGTGGAGGTGTTGTACGAATCGCAAAACGGCCTTAATAACTCTCCTATCTTTTGCTTCCTCAGGGTTTTCTGTCATGTGTAAGTATAATAAAGGCTAACATGGCACTAAATTTCACTTTCGCAAAAAAAATTTTTATACAAATGTATTCACATGAGGGCTGTGTAAAAATTATATTTCAACTTAAGTTCCTTAAAATATTATTCTCCTGTCTGAACACGAACTATAAATGTTTTCTTCCACACAATGGCTTAACAAAACTTAACGAAAGATTACTAAGTTACACTTCTGAAATAAATTAAAGCTAATGTGTTTCCAAGTTACATTCTTATTACACTTCTTTCAACAGCTGTAATCACCATTATGTTCACTCTGCTTTTCTTGCATTCATTCACTTTCAAGGGCACTGTAAATAGATTCACATTTAACGTCTTGTACTCACGTGTTCTAACTCATCACGAATGTTTTCTTTCAAACTGAAATTCTTGTATAATCTTAAAGATGTAGACTGTTTACTCACTTCTCTATGTAGCACAATATTACCAAAACATTCTCACTCATTCGTTACTCACATTTTCATCATAATATATATATCCTTATACATTAAACATATTCCTCATCGAACATTAATATATCACATACGTGGGGCCATTTGGCACTTCCATTCTCATAAAACTCCAATAACATTTTCCTCAAATAATCTGTCTCCATCAACTACTTCACAGTAACTTACCTTCTTATATTAACCTAAATATTAACTCATTCATACTGATCATTCATTCTTACGTCCTCATTCATTCTGCTACATACCTATGTCATTACTGATCTCAATAGCTATTATTTCCTCTCAATATAGTGCCTTGAAATAACTAACTAGTTGTTGATTCGCCTTATAATTTACAATTAACCAATGTAACCTGCGTAGACCTCATTCCTATTTGAATATCTTTTCTCATTCAGTAAGTGTACTCACCTGGGTTTACATTCTCTTCATAATTATGTGTACAAGTGTAACTGCAGTATATAATTTCCATAAATTAATGTTTATGTTCTTAGGCTGTATAACTTAATGTTCGTGTATTCAATACAAATATTTATGATCTCGTTTTCACAGCAACTTGCTCATGTTCAACTTTGTTATCATTATATTATGTTGTTTTAGTGTACAAAGGGTTTCAAATGTCTGTGGGGATGCAGCCCCCTTGGCTTGTGAGATAACGGGTATTCTAGGGAGTAACAACCTGGGTGAGGTATGCTTGCTATTCTGAAAGGACCTGAATATAATAGCTGCCATTTTCTGTTCAGTTATTTTAACTTTGTAGATTTGGGATGTGAACGCAAAAGAACAAGGTCATCAACCTGATAGGTTTGTGTATTTGTAACATGTTTGTCATACTTCTCTTTCCTGATTTTAGCTTTATTGCACAACATAGTGTATGCCTGTCTTACTTTCTCTTCCAAAGGTGTGTGTGTTGTGGGTGAGGTTAGCTTTGGTATGGGCATAGCCCACTTGTTCTTTTCAGGTTTGTTTAATAATAATTCCTGTGCTGGGTATCCTGTTGAGGCATGAGGTAAATTGTTTACTATCTGCTCAAAGGGTGCTAAAAATTCGATCCACTTTGTGTGTTTGCGAGCTGAATGTATTCTCATGAATTGATCAAACTCTCTAAAAATCCTTTCTAGGGGGTTCCCTTCCAGGTGAAATGCTGATGTAAGAATATGTTTGATGTTATGTGTGGCAACAAAAGATTTCCATTTTCTTCCCGTAAAATAAGGTGCGTTATCCGTGATAATGCTGTGGGGTTTGCCAAACCTTGTAAAGTAACTGTTAGTCAAACGTCTAGTAATAGCAGATGGGTTGGCAGTGCGGATAGCAAACAATTTTAAATATTTTGAGAAGACATCAAATACAGCAACGATGTATTTAACACCTCCACGAGCTCTGGGATAAGGTCCGGGGACATCCAACGATACTATCTCCAAAGGTCGGGTTGGTACAATAGGATGTAATTCATTCAAAGATGATCGGTTGGAAAATTTTGCTTATTGGCCGATGATACATTTACGAACAATTTGCAACACTCTCCGACGCAGATTGGGAGCATAACAGTACTGTACTATTTTATCAGTGCATTTGGTGACTCCGTAGTGTCCCCAAGTTTTGTGTGTGAACAGAATAAAATCGTCAACATGCGCGTCAGGTAGACAGACACACCAATGGTGCGAGTCTGGGGTACGCCTATGAAAAAGTACATTTTTGTGTATTGTGTAATATTTTTGTAAATGTGAAGAAGAATCTGTACGTAATTTCTTTTTGATATTTGACCACCTGGGGTCGCTGTCCTGAAGTGAAGCAAAGTTCTTGCACATATTGCGGTAGTATGGGGCGTATGTACCATCACATATAAGTAAGATGTTAAAGTCTGATGTTTGATCGGAAAGTTCCGAAAAATCCTGTATGCATTGGGGCAAAGGGGACAGGGCATCGGCTACTACGTTTGATTTACCTTTAATGTAAATACACTCCTGGAAATGGAAAAAAGAACACATTGACACCGGTGTGTCAGACCCACCATACTTGCTCCGGACACTGCGAGAGGGCTGTACAAGCAATGATCACACGCACGGCACAGCGGACACACCAGGAACCGCGGTGTTGGCCGTCGAATGGCGCTAGCTGCGCAGCATTTGTGCACCGCCGCCGTCAGTGTCAGCCAGTTTGCCGTGGCATACGGAGCTCCATCGCAGTCTTTAACACTGGTAGCATGCCGCGACACCGTGGACGTGAACCGTATGTGCAGTTGACGGACTTTGAGCGAGGGCGTATAGTGGGCATGCGGGAGGCCGGGTGGACGTACCGCCGAATTGCTCAACACGTGGGGCGTGAGGTCTCCACAGTACATCGATGTTGTCGCCAGTGGTCGGCGGAAGGTGCACGTGCCCGTCGACCTGGGACCGGACCGCAGCGACGCACGGATGCACGCCAAGACCGTAGGATCCTACGCAGTGCCGTAGGGGACCGCACCGCCACTTCCCAGCAAATTAGGGACACTGTTGCTCCTGGGGTATCGGCGAGGACCATTCGCAACCGTCTCCATGAAGCTGGGCTATGATCCCGCACACCGTTAGGCCGTCTTCCGCTCACTCCCCAACATCGTGCAGCCCGCCTCCAGTGGTGTCGCGACAGGCGTGAATGGAGGGACGAATGGAGACGTGTCGTCTTCAGCGATGAGAGTCGCTTCTGCCTTGGTGCCAATGATGGTCGTATGCGTGTTTGACGCCGTGCAGGTGAGCGCCACAATCAGGACTGCATACGACCGAGGCACACAGGGCCAACACCCGGCATCATGGTGTGGGGAGCGATCTCCTACACTGGCCGTACACCACTGGTGATCGTCGAGGGGACACTGAATAGTGCACGGTACATCCAAACCGTCATCGAACCCATCGTTCTACCATTCCTAGACCGGCAAGGGAACTTGCTGTTCCAACAGGACAATGCACGTCCGCATGTATCCCGTGCCACCCAATGTGCTCTAGAAGGTGTAAGTCAACTACCCTGGCCAGCAAGATCTCCGGATCTGTCCCCCATTGAGCATGTTTGGGACTGGATGAAGCGTCGTCTCACGCGGTCTGCACGTCCAGCACGAACGCTGGTCCAACTGAGGCGCCAGGTGGAAATGGCATGGCAAGCCGTTCCACAGGACTACATCCAGCATCTCTACGATCGTCTCCATCGGAGAATAGCAGCCTGCATTGCTCCGAAAGGTGGATATACACTGTACTAGTGCCGACATTGTGCATGCTCTGTTGCCTGTGTCTATGTGCCTGTGGTTCTGTCAGTGTGATCATGTGATGTATCTGACCCCAGGAATGTGTCAATAAAGTCTCCCCTTCCTGGGACAATGAATTCATGGTGTTCTTATTTCAATTTCCAGGAGTGTAATTTCGAAGCTGTATTCTTGCAGTGAAAGGCACCACCGGGTGAGCCTTGAATGAAGCAATTTGCATGATAGCAAGAAAGAAAGGGCTTGGTGGTCTGTGTATATGCGAGTATGTTTACCCCAAAGAAAGTTTCGAAACTTACGGAATGCCCAAATAATGGCAAGAGCCTCCCGTTCCGTCACCGAG
Source organism: Schistocerca americana (assembly GCF_021461395.2). NCBI lineage: Eukaryota > Metazoa > Arthropoda > Insecta > Orthoptera > Acrididae > Schistocerca > Schistocerca americana. Next base: position 334,672,814 of record NC_060123.1, on the reverse strand, counting down.
TACGACCTCTCGCACTCAGTGAGCGTGCGGCTCGCAAAACTTATCGGTTTGATGACAGATTGTCTTGATTCGGATTGAATTTGAAATAGAAAAGCTCCAAGGCCGTATGATGACGAATCCGTGGCTAGGCAAAAATCTGACGTCATGTCAGGGAGGCAGAGCAGGGGTGCGTTCGCCAATGCATCTTTAATAGCCTCAAAATCAGCTTGGCAAAACTCTGTCCATCTCCAAATAGCGTTCCTTTTCAGTAGAGTTAGCAGGTGAGAGCTGTTCAGAAGGTGTTTTGAAACAAACTTCCGAAAGAAAGAAGATAAACCTAAGAATGCTTTCAACTGTTTGGGGTTTTGTGGAGGAGGGAAATTACGAATAGCATCAAACTTCTTAGAATCGGGACGAATACCTTCCGGCGAGACAATATGGCCTAAAAACTTGATTTCACGCCTTCCTACTTTGGACTTCGAAAGATTTACTGTGACTCCAGCTTGTGAAAATTTAAATAATATTTGCTGTAACAGATCAATATGTTCCTCCCACGTATTTGTTGCCACGACAATGTCATCGACGTACGCCGTTACGCGTGACAACAAACACGGGCTGAGAACGGCGTCAAGCGCCTCGATGAACACGCCCGCGCTTACGCGCAAACCAAAAGGCAACACACAAAACTGATAACTGCGTCCTTCACAAAGGAAAGCAGTGTATTTACGACTGTCATTGTGAAGGGACACCTGCCAGTACGATGAGCGGAGGTCAATATTAGTTAGGTATTGTACATTATAAAATTTTAGCAACTGTTCGTCCAAGTTGACGGGTCTTGTGTTAACAGGTATAATAATTTTGTTGATTTCACGTGCGTCTAGCACCAATCTGACATTTCCATCTTGCTTGCCTACCGCCAGGATAGGACTGCAATAAGGGGAATGTGATTTTTCTATAACACCCCAGGTCAACATACGATCGATTTCATGTAAAACTGCAGGTTTCTTCGCCCATGGAATATTATAATGTGTTCTACAATAAGTCTTATGTGGCCTAACATCCATTTTGTAGCTATAACTACTGATTACACCAGGCCTCTCACTGAAAACTTGTGCATAATCACATAATAATTTGTACAGTTCTTCTTGCTGTTGTTTCGTTAAATAGTCAGATTCGACACATTTCTGATACAATAAATCCTGCTCAGTCTCCTGATAGTCTGAATCTTCAGTGTTAAATTACATGCACTAACTATGGTAGGATATACCAATTGAAATTGACTTACTTCGTAATGTTTTTGTCGTGGTTCAATCGTCTTGTTAAGTTCAACATTGATTAGTTGTTCTCCTACGGATAATTGACATATGCCATTACTTAAATCTATGATTGCTTTGTGTTCATTCAAAAAATCCATCCCTAGGATGCAGTGTACGATAAGCTTGTCTACAATCAGAAAATTACACTTGAACTGTATACTGGAAAATGTGAAGTTAACAAGGGCTTGCATGCGTATGTTCTTAGATTTAGTACCTGTGGCACTAACCACGTGGCAATTCTGTATAGGTAATGTACGTATGTTTATAATTTGTTTCAATTCATTATAGAATGTGGTTGACATCACACTTGCAGCAGCACCAGTATCGAATAAAATTTGTACATCATAATCGTTAAACTTAACCCATGCCGTAGCCTGTATGAATTCTTTAACACAACTGTCTGATTTAATGTTTATCTCGTCGGTTAATTCCTGTTCTGCTGTCATTTTGTCATCGTACCTGAGGAAACAAATCGTCTCAGCCGTTGCGCTCTTACAACACCTCACGACCGAAGCACGAGCGCTTAGCTCGGTCGTCGACTATTTTCCGTAGTCTGCTGGGTTTGGCCGGGTTCATTGACCAGCTCCACTATGTTTACATTCCGACCGGTTGGCGCCCACGCGTCAGCTGATAGCGCGTCGCAATTGTTATTGCTACTTCGTGGCGGGGAGTGCATAACTGTACTGGGGAACGGCGGCGGATTCCGTGGAGGGCTATGATTTGTCATGCATGAATGTTGTGTGTTCCACATATTCGGTCGGTGATTGTTGGGATTGTTATTGTTTTGATGGTAATTATGTCTGTTATATGGCATGTTCCTGTTAAAAGTAGCCCGGGTTGTACTGGTTATTCTCACGTCTCCCATTGTGGTTGTTGCTGTACTGTCTGTGATTTTCATTTTGCATGTAGTTACCATTTTGATATGGGTGATAATTATTGTTGTTATTATTATTCCACGAATTTCTGCGGTTGTTCTTACCGTCATACACATTTCCATTTGAGTATGTTTTGCGCGCAGGCATCGTATTGTGTCGCGGCGCGGACGGATGGTTCCACCAACCACCGTCACTACGATTCCTTTGGGGTAGGTACTGATTTTGTTTCCTAATACGCGTAAAATTTGAATGGCGTGAATCGCCTCTGTAAACTACGTCCATTTGATCTAAGAAGTTTAAGAAAGTCTTAACGTCATTCTCCGGTACCCCTATTAATCTGTCTCGGTATGGAAAGGGTAAGTGGCTCTTTAAAGTGTCAATTATAGCTGGCAAGTCGGCTGGTTTGGACCAGTACAGTGTCTTGTCTAGGTACCTCTCAAAGTATTGTCTTAATGTCTCTTTTTTAGGGTCATAGGTCTCGGGGTTGCACACTTCTCTCCTTAGACTCTGTTGCTAATTCTCGGACCAGAATTCGTCCAAGAAGGCTTGTTCGAACTGTTCAAACGTAAGGCACCGCCGTTTCATAGCGGCACCCCACTTAGCTGCTCGTCCTCTCATGAGATTGGTGACGTATCTGATTTTATCGACTTCTGACCAACTACTTGGAAAAACACCGTCAAATCATCTAATAAACACAATAGGGTGGACTTTGTGCTTGTCCTCACTGGAAAATGTCTGGAAATACCCATGCCTTACAAACGTGTCATCGGCCATGCCGGTTGGCATAACTGTATTGATGTGATTTAGGTCACTTACTACTCTAGGTGTGGTACCGTAATATTGCTCGTTTGGTGGAAAAGAAAGCGGCACATTGTAATTTTGATTTTAAATAGGTGATTCCACAATAGGTGTTCTGTCTGTGTCATTAGCCATGGTTTTAGCTGTTTTGTCGTTCCCTGACGATGCAATTGCACCAATCGCCAAACACGGCACAACATTGTCTCGTAATTTTGTCACTTCGTCTTCTATGTGTTTTGTCTCGTCTTTAACATGTGTCTTTGTTTTTGAAAGTATGTCTTCTGTAATTGTTTCAAATTTTTTGTCCAGATAGTCGTCACACAATTTACATTCGTGTACAATTCTTTCGGCCATGTTGGTATCGTTGTTTAGTGACGCGAGGTCCGCTCGGTCTTCTAATTTTTCTATCTTTTCTTTGAGGTGGGTTTGTTCAAGAACTACAATTGTGAGCTGTTGGGTAATATTTCCCACTTCTTCAGTCAGCTTTTCTTGGGTGGAGCTAGCTGAAGGGTGGGCCTGAGCTAACTTTTCCACACGAGTGTTCACTTCCTGCTCCACATTAACTATTTGAGTTAACTGAATCTCACATCGGGTGATATTGTTTTTTGTTTCATGTGTGAATGTAACCAAAGTTTCTTCCTGTTTAGTGACTCGGTCGGACAATGTCTCAAATCGCTGGCTGAGCTGTAGAGTGGTACCATTTAATTGTCATCTGTTTTGTCGTTCGTTCAAAATTTTCGGTCATAGTACGGTTTAATACGTCAAATTTTTCGTCGCTTTTATCTAGCCCTTGTTTAAAGTCCTGACCAAGTGCGTCCAGTTTTGCGTCAATTTCCTGACTAACGTCTCGTTTCATGTCTGCAAATAACTCGAATAGTCGGTCCAGTTTGTCAGTCTCCTGTGTCCGATTTGTGTCACATTGCTGAAATTGTCTCATATTCGGTTCTGACATTGATGTTAACAATGGCGCTGACGGTCTAGTCTCGCGTCCATTCTACATTTCGTCGTTTAAAGTCGCCATCTGTGTTATCACAAATGTTGCGAGTTGGAGGCAAAATCATTGCATTGATCTGTGAACTGGTCCATGGAGGGAAACGCGGACTTTCTTGTTGGATGCATGATGAATCTAGTTCACTTAACTCATCTGCCGAAACTATCTCTACCTTACCGCGTTCCATTGTAATAGGATGTATAATCGTAAGTCAAAAAGGGAATAATATAAGTCTGATTAATAAAAATTTGACTCAAATTTAGGTTGAAATATTTCCTCGTCAATGTAAACGATTGCTCTATTGCAAACAATGGTTGAGAAAGATGCAGCAGGACGGACAAAATTTTTCGTAACGAATGACTGTTTGGCGGTCAAATTCACGATGTTCATATGCAGCTACAACAATACTACAATTACCACAAACTACAATGGAGATAGATAATTTTGGAAAAATCTAGAAGAAAACTACAGGATGTGTGAAAAGGGAAAAATGGATTCTGCAGTTGGCTATTGAATGCTTGAATGAAACATAATTGTGTGACTCACCATTAAATTTTCTGTCCTGCAGAGGCTGGTCAAACACTTCTGCGTAAATCGTATTCGTCAAAATATGGATTTTCTTAATACGTCTCCATCGGATAATCACCAAAAGGTCTCAAAATAACAGTTTTGCATCAATATATGCCATGAAAAGAAAACAGATTGAATTAGTTACAAGAATTCTTTACAATATTGTTGTATAATCATTTGCTTAGGTACAATAAAGTTGGTGTTTTAGTTACCCTTTAAACTTCAGGATTTCAGATTATTCTCTGTTGGGAAAAAATACAAATTAAAGTTTCAAATTTGCTCAAAAACGACACATCCGAAAATTGCGTCCTGTCGCGGGAGCCAGTTGTAGTGGTTAATAAAAAAATAAATGGAGAAGAGAGACCGTGAAAAAGGGAAAGAATGAAATGCAGATCGGACTTCGTTATTCGGAAAAGCTATTGTTGGGGTGGTCCTTGTGGCGTTTTTGAGCAAAAGTTAAACCAATTTCCACTACAAAACTTACTGAAAAGAAACAGAGAATAACAGAATGTAACTGACAGGGGGAAGTGGCGTAGATGAGAGATCATCCTTTACCAGGTTAACTTATCTTCTTTCGGGCGGCGTCCAGGTCTTCAAAAATCTCCTTCATTTCTGCGTGAAAAATCTGCTCCGAAATCTTGCAATAGTCCAGGAATCACTAATTTATACCAATTAAAATCATCTTGATACTGTATGCAATTTAATTTACTTTGCTACTTCCATCCTCCGAATTTCTTAACAACTTCCACAATGTCTACACATTACAATCAGATCAAGATTAGCCATTACGTTTTTACGTCAGCATCAGATCACGTCTGCCTTAAGCTTCGGCTATCAAGAGACAAACAAAAAACGGATAGAAAACAAAAAAAGAGTTACCATTTTAGTATTTTCTCTGCCGTCGAGCGCTCATACCTCTGTGACGGGATATTTTTTATCTGAGGGAACGAGTGTAGCGCGGCGAAATTCAAAGTCCCGCTACATACTTAAACCTATCTAATCTAAGGACATCACACACATTCACGCCAGAGGCAGGATTCGAACCTGCGACCATAGCAGCACCGCGGTTCTGGACTGAAGTACCTAGAACCGCTCGGCCACAACATAACAATACCCACCACAAACTGAATTTTTTATAAATAGACAATATACCCTTGAATGTCCTGTTAGGATATCCCTCCTCTCCACCAAAGATCACCAGTTTCCATATACACTGCATTGAATCCCCTAAATTGTCGAAATAAACAAAATTCTATTCATTGTCTAAATTGTTTAAGCAATATTCCGTACACAGCAATCGATTTCCCTCCAAATGACCAATCAAATGAGTCTTTTTCCCTCCAATTTCTGGGAGGGAGTGTGGGATGTGAGGGGGGTTTACCAGAGAGGGACAGGTTAATTAATTGATCAGTTTAATTAAGTAGTCAATCAATTTGATAATAGTGATGGGGGCTATTCCAGTAACTCAGAAATGAAAGTGTACCTGTAGCAGTGAGGGGAAGGGATGGGTTGGAGTTTCCCTGATGAGGGAGGGTAGTGGGAGGGAGTTGGGGGAACAATAGGTTAAGTGCCTCTCAATCAAAAGGAAGGATACTTCTAGCAGAACAATAGGTTAAGTACCTGTCAATCACAGGGGAACAATAGGTTTACCCCTGACTGCATCCCTGCCCCTGATGTAGGCAACCCACACTAACAAAATGCGATGGTGTCCCCCTTGTCCCCCTACTGTCAGAGAGTGGAGTGCGGTGGAGGAGGCTGGTTGGCGCTAATGATGCAACATTAGCAGAGCAAGAAAGTACTACACTGAAGCCAGCCGAAGTGGCTGAGTGGTTCTAGGCGCTACAGTCTGGAACCGCGCCACCGCTACGGTCACAGGTTCGAATCCTGCTTCGGGCATGGATGTGTGTGATGTCCTTAGGTTAGTTAGGTTTAAGTACTTCTAAATTCTAGGGGACTGATGACCTCAGAAGTTAAGTCCCATAGTGCTCAGAGCCATTTGAACCATTACACCGAAGTTTACAACAGTATGTTATTTCCGTGTCTGCACCCAGGTCAGAAGAAAAGGAGCTCGTGGCATAGGGACAAGATGACACTGTCTCAGCAATCTGCGGTGGACGTCGCCCGGCGGCATCCGGTCCGCGTAAGCACGGTGCACGGTGGGCAGCAGGCCTTGGTGGCGGCCGGCGTATTCCGTGCAGCAGGCATTGGCTGCCCAGGATAGTGACTGCGTATTACTAGAGGATTCTTGTAGACATCGAAGGTGTGTGCTCAGACAATCTCTCAGCATCTCTGTGCGGGTGGAGGTGAACAGCATGGTCTCCACCAAGGAGGGCTGGTGGTGTCGATTGCTTACAGATACCAGCTGGGGACAACATAGGTTATCCTCAGTGGTTGCAAGGTCGGCAGCTCGCAGGGACCGAGTAAAGCAGACCAGACAGGTAGCGGTCTTGAAGGCAGAAGTCATCTTGGCGAATGGTAACAGTGTATCACAGGCTAGGTCATATAGCAGGTGAACTGCAACTTAAAATATCGAGCCTGTAAGCCAGAGTATTTATTACTGCTTAGATGAGGCAATGTTTTACCTGGCTGTTCGTGACCGAACGTGGCCTACTTTTCCGGGTTCATCAACAGCCTTCCCTACGCACCCCTCAATTGCACAAGAATGGCTTTCAGGGCTTCAGCTTGTTGTCTTTCCACCATAACAGCAGGTTGATAGCTGTGCTTGTGAAACTTTTACTCTGTCTTGCAAAATTAAGCTATGCTGTTAAATGATGTGACGTGTTCTCCTCACTGAGGTAATGTTGCTGAGTTGATCCCGGCCTCTCGCTATCTCTATGTGAAGTAATATCTTCCAGGTTTGTTCTGCTTTCCACAATGTCGGCATTCTGCTTGTTTGTCGCTTTGATTACGACAAGTGGTATTGGCCTGGCTTGCCGAGGCTTGATGCTGGCTGGATAGGACATTGAGAGTATTTTATATTTGCCCGTAATAAAGTTCTGCAGTGCAAATGTATAATGGAAATTATAATTAATTATGGTGTAAAGATGTGGCCACTTACAAATGAAAGAAGGGAGAAGATCGATACAGTGGAATTAGATTATATGAGAATATGCCGGCAGGTCACCTGTGAAGATAAGAGCAAAGCATACAAAATACGGGAAAAATGAAAGAGACACAGTCAATAACGAGCAGACTGGATGTAAGTCTTTAGTGGTTCGGGCATTTTGAAAGAATAACCACTTACAGGTGATCCAAGAAGATGTTAATGAAGGCCCTGAGAAGAAATAAAACGGGACTGCCGCCTTCGTCAAGAGAATTATGTTTTGATCGTGCAGTGGATGAGATTAACAGATTTCGATTGAAGTAATAGAGACTATCGGAAGAAGAAAACGACTAATCACTGGTGGGAAATATCAAAGATTAAGAAGAATGTAAATCTCAGTCAATCCATTCTTTACTAACTTAAGACAATCGGCGTGAGAAATGGTGTAGTGACTGAGGACATGGGGCACTCATTCATGAGGGAAGAGGTTCAAATCTTTGTAAAGGTTTCCTTCTACATGCTTCACAAATGTGAGGTTGTCTGACATCTTTAATGACCTCTTCCTCAACGGGACGTTGCACCTTAATCGACAGGTACTCCAAAATGATACTAGTTTCGAGACTATTTTATGATAGTATTCTCAATAAAATCTTCAAAATACAACAAAATTTAAAACCTGGAAGCCATTCTATAGCTTTTGATAGTAATACATTTTACAGGAAAATCGATTGTTAGAAATATGATATGAGTACGCCGTGCAAGGAAACATATGCAATGTAAAAATATTTGCCCCTATGGCGATGCGCACCGCACTTGAGTAGAGATCTGATATGCCATTTTTTAGCTTTAAGTTCTAAAACGATTGAAATAAAAGCAGAACGAAATTTCGATACTTTCATTTCTAACAGTCTCTGAATAGGCTGTAAGAGTAAGAAGTTAGGCAAGCTGAAGTGGGCGACACTCGAGGACCAGCCTATAGTTCTCTCCTCGTGCCTTTATATAACCTTCGGTCCCTTAAGAAAGACCTTGAAAGGTCGACGATTCCTGTCGGACGAGGAGGTGCTGCAGCCAGTTGCGGACTTCTTCACGCAGCAGGACACGGAGTTTTACCAAACGGGTATATTCAGCCTGGTGCGTCGGTGTGATGATTGCCTCAGTGTTCAGGGCCATGTTGCCTGAGTGGCATACCTATTCTGGACCCTACGGCCATCGAACGGAAACTTCTATATCGCCTCTTATATTCTGATTTTCAATCATACGACGAAAAAGGGATATGCACTATCGACGGGTAACAAGGCTATCGAAAAATTCAATAAAATTAAACGGTCGATATACAGAGAGCACTGCGGGATTTTGCCTGTCCGTGCTTTATCCAAGACCAACTACTGTACGTTGTTAGCCTTACTTGAGTTCAGTTTTTTTTAATCAATTCAGCTTTTATTTGCAGTTTAATGTAAGTTCTACCGTTTATTTTTTTGTGCTGTCTGCTGTTCTGTTACTTTTTACTTATGGATACGCTTTGTAACAAGAAAGAAGAAAATACGATTTTGATTCGTACACTAGCATTATGACAGGTTAAAATATGTATGCACTACTGTAATAGCATAATCAGCTATCTGTAGCAGATTAATGTTAACAATGGAGTCGCTTTTTGGAGAATGGTAGTACTTAAGAGTTGAAATATTTCGGTATTTCATAAGGCAGCGGAGCGGTGAACATCATTGCAAATAACATTAAACTAAAATCAGTCCATAAAAATATCGACCATATGGCGATGGTTGCATTTCTTTAAAAATTTGATCAAAAGTCTGTCATTATGAGCCCAAATCTCCTCATCCAAGCCGTGCTCAGTTACGAAAACCGTTTCCGACACGAAACGATGGGAAGGGGTTTGAGGAGAGAGGAGGGATATGTGATGACAACACACTGTATAGTTCGTTTGTTTCTAAAACATTTTTTTGGGCGGGCTACATGAATTTGTCCGATCTGACTGCAGCCTGCGTCCCCCTTCTCTTTCGTCCAGTATCTGTTTAAGCTCTTGTAATACTATAGTAACTGAAACCACGAATTCCCTGCACAATTAACTCTTAAAATGCAAGCATACATGCACTATTTTGTGACAGAAGAAGCGCAATCAAAGGAAAAACATGCAATATAAATTGCACCTTTTGTTGTGATGCATTTTATTTTCTTTGAAAACAATGTACAACAACCAGTTTTTCACATTCTACCAACGTTTCGCACTTTGAGGTGCTGAGCTAGCAATCCCTGGATTCGGAGGCGAGGTGGTTCGAATCCATCAGCCGGCAACTGCGAATACGGTTTTTTGCGGATTCCCATTTTCAGTTCAGGTAAAAGCCGGGATTGGTACCTTACTAGAGGCCACAGCCAATTCCGTCCGCCATTCTTTCCTATAACATCCCAATTCCCTTAAATAAGAAGAGCTGCGTTCGAAGGCAAGCCGAACATCTATCTCTTCGGAGATTCCTGATACTAAAAGGTACATTTACATTGGAAGGCGGCTAGCGATTGTCATTTTGTATTATGTTTCTGTGCATAAAGATGGCTAACTTGTGGAACGGCGCTATACCATGTTTTCATGTTTTATTACAAGAAAGATGTTCCATTGTAAAATGCCTTATTCGTAATATCCTTGGAGCAATGTATCCAGAAGTTAAATTTCTATTTGTATATAAACGTCATATAAGCTAAAACGTATGTTGTACGTCATAAAGGTTATGCTACCATATAAACACTGATAAATGCAAACTATTTTATGAGGTCGTACACATTACAAGTCGAGTTGAAATTAATGTGTGAATCAATGTTAAGATCCCAAAACTGTAGGTCTTAGTATTATTGTATTCTGTTTTGCTTTATAGATAAATTTGTTTGCTAAATTGACTGTTGACATTGTAAATTAAAAAAAAGTTCTTCATCACATAAAGAAATTTAAGAATTTTAATGAAATTAAAGATACAAAAATAAAATTTGGGACTGAATTGAGGAACTAGGAATGCTTTGATATCCTGAAGAAATTCTGAGTTGGTTTCAGATAAGCCTTAAATTTAACTATAAAGCTGTGCGAGAAGATAGCTGTTACTAAAAAGATGTGAACCCCTTTAACTTTAAAAGTTATTCAACCCAGTATTAAGATTCTTCTGCTCTTCCATATTGAACCACATTTTAAAAGCTGTGTTTTGTTACCAATGAGGCAGTACAATACATTCGAATTTTAATTCGTTTGGCAATAGAGAGAATTTATCGTATTGCCAAATAAATAAGTATTTTATTTAATTTTATCCATATTTTTCAGTGTTTCTTCCGTGACTGTATTACTTTCGTAACATAAAGAACAACACAACTTCATTCACAATCGCGATTTTATTTCAATGCACGATGCATTTCGAGCCCTGGGAACCGTCTTGATGTACTTTAATCGTCTATATAAATTTTTTTTGTTTCTGATATTTAGATTAATTATGGTCCTGGTGAGATAACAACTATATATTACAAAGTGGCACACTGGTAAAAAATTACTTACTGTTTTCAGCAGTGGAAACATGTTTGTGAAGCACGGTATGAGTAAAGACGTTTGTGTGAATTTATTCAGTAACGTTTATTCGTGTATATATGCACATTAAAATGTTTACTCATACTACGCTTCAGAACGATGTATTCAATCTGAGTCACATACTGTGCTTCAAAACAATATATCCATTATTGCAAACAGCAAGTTGTCTTTCGATCTGTCTTATTTTTGTAAACTTATATTCACAACTTGCCTCTTTATAACATACCATTATAATCTTATCAGGACCAGAATTAACCTAGATCTGACACAAGAAAAAAATGATGTACACTGTTAAAGCGCCTGAAGAACAGTACGTTGGACTTGAACTGCGTCGTACACTGAAATAAAATCACGATTGTGAATGAAGACGGTGTTCTTTATTTTACGAAAGTAATATGTAATTGTGCATTTGGGTATATGATATTCTTTTCTTAAGAGGAGCTTTTCGTGTTTAATTTTATAGACCAAATACTACTTGTGTGAAGATTTCTCAAAACCGAATTGTGTAAATAAAATTAATAAATAAACAAATTTGTTTTGAGAATAGAACAAAAACATGAGCCTTTTTAAGGTCGTCTTCAACAAAATCCGACCCTTACTTTGAGAAAAACCTGGCTACATTTTAGGTGCCATGTGCCTAGGTAAGTAAAAAGCTTATTTTAGCTTCTAGAACAAATTATGCATAGGAATACCTTTGCTGTAGCGTGAGGGACTGAAATTCCTGCGAGGAAGACCCGTACGACTTTGATGTACGATATTGAAAGTTACCGTCATCGATACAAAATGGCCGCAATTATTCTTAGTGCTTCGGCTAAGAAAAATATAATTTAATGATTGTCTAAGAAGGTAACTGAGACAGTGCTTGAGAAAACAATTTCCTCTCTTACATTTCATATTCTTTCCTTTAGTTTCTAAACTGAGTGACTACCTGATAACTCATTTGTACCGAGGTATAGGTACAGTAGAGTGGAGCCACATTAGGGGTTGGGGATCTCGATTCCAGAGAGTCACTTTTGGGTCGTCACTGAGACCAGATCCATATTTCACCACTCCGCTAAAATGTCCAGTTTACGCGCTCATTAAGTGCTTTTCCAAGAGCAAAAGCTCTCCGGACACTTGCTCAGAGTATCTGGAACAGCTAAACGTGTGCGCGAGGAAGTGACTGATTGTGCGGTACAAAGTATCATTAAAGGGCGACAAACTTTAGAACAACAATAGAACCACATACCACTTTCAAGATGCTGTCTCATCGCCATTGGTAAGTGATTTTATGCGTGGCTTGGTGCTGGTGTAAACTTCCGCTATGTCTTTAAAACTACAGCACGTAAGATGGCCGGTTCGTCAAGTGCGTATAACAGGTAACCTATTTATTACTTCATGCTTGAATGTATAGGTGAGCGAGTGCAATTGTAGTTTCATTATTAAACGACCTGTGTGGCAATGCAAAATTAACTATTTACGATTGAAACCGGTATCCCAATTCTATGTGTTTCCAGAATAGACATATTGTTTAGAAGTAGTAGGTCCATACTCATAGCGAAGAATAATGCGTTCATGAATGGTGGACGTGTCATCATATGGCGCTGAAAGGAAGGCGTTAGGCTGATACTCAGTCATTCGTGTGTCATCGGATTCAGCAATAGGTGCTACTGTAACAGCAAATCCCTTGCAGATGTAATACGAGCTTTCTTAGAGTAGAATGCGCCTCTCAGATTTCAGTTATCACGGTAGATCCGCTTTCTTATTTACAACGAACTTTTTCCTTTCCAAAATTACTTCATTTATTAATCTCTTACCACAAGAGATTACAGTGAGTACGTCGAGAGCGGAAGAGCAGTTCTACCACTGAGGGAAACATATATTCGTGAAGTATAAAGGTCGTGGTCTATGGTGCTCGCGACACTTAACAAACGTTAGGTGGCCGTTACACCGCCGCACGCCCAATTTAATGTACTTTTCTCGGCACCCCTGCTCTCAAGTGACTAACCACTGGCACCGATGCATAGTAACAACAATAAAAATTGTTTCCAGTAGTCATGTAGCATAAATCACAGAGTAAGAAATGTCTCCACCGATCCTGCTAACTTCCAACGTGGTGTGACCGACCCGGAAAAATTTCCATTATGGTGAAGAAGCACAGGAAAATCTCGGCAGTGTCACACATAGTGTAATGCTGAACGTGCCTGGAAAAGAAAGTGTGTAAGTAAAACTGGTTAGAGAATGATCAGGTAATTTTGGATATTTTAACGTTAGTCAAATAAAGAGTAATTATTAATTATCAGGGAGTTTGAAGAAATTATCGAGGTTCCGCAGTGCGGGCCATTGCGTGGTATCGTTTTCCTATAATGAGAAATATACAGAGGAGCAGCCGTAGAGGAGAAGAACTGATCGAGCACCGTATAACGAGACGCGAGAGTAGCGGCAGTTTCCAGAGGCTGGCGCAAGGAGCAGCAGGTCGCTGAATACGAAGTCTCGGGGGCTGCTGCGAGACAGTGCGTCCCCAACTACAGGTGTAGCCGGGCCGCGTAACAACTGTTTAACCCACAGCGACGGACTAAGCGCGTCGACCACGCCTCGCAAAAAGTAATTTCAATGCAACGCAGAGGACCGCCAATAGACAAAATTAAATGATTGAAAATTGCTTTGTTTGCTGAAAGTTATTTCAATCATGAGTGAGGAAATGGCTGAGCAAGTAGACAAGGATACGTTGTTATCTCCTGACGACCCAGGTGAAACCTTCAACAGTTTTAACAATATTACAGACCAACGAAAAACTTTTTTTAAAAACCTTTTTTTTTACTTTGATAGCTGATCTTCCAAATGTAGCCTTAGTTTCTTTGTATCACTCATAGTTTTCGGGCAATATGCTTTTAATTACATAGTATAAAATTCCTATGCTTTATAGTAAACAGGGAAATTAATGTAATGCTTTGTTACGACATAAGCATGGTTTGTATTTACCGTAAGCTGCTTAAAACAGAGATTTCACTTTGTAGCGTTTTCGTTTTTCTATCACTTTAATGTTCTGGTGGAAACGCTCTCCATGACATCACTAACATCACCCATATTGTCTGGGAAGTAATCAAGGCGACTGTTCAAAAAGTGGACTTTCAGGTTCATTAAACATCCTACAGTTTTAAACTTCTTTCACATTATAGCTATAATAGAAACATATTGTGGGTCTTATTCATGTCCTATGAGCTTTGTGACGACTTGCTTGAATGATACCTATGCATCTTTCTCATTTAAGGTCAGTGTGGATTCAAAGTTAACATCAAACATTAATTTTCTAATGTCAGGTCCGACAAAGACATCTTGTTTTAGTTTAGCCTCTGAGAAGTGTGGAAACTATTTGCAGAGATACATAAAACATGGTCCATCTTTAGCCAAAGCCTTTACAAACCGTTTCATTAAGCCTAACTTTATATGTAGTTGTGGTACGAGTACGTTTTTTGGATCTACAAGGTTTTTCCGTAGAATGTTCTTCTCACCAGGTTTTAAAGACTCCTCAGTTCTTTCTGCACCATTGTTTATCCCTAGTCCTATTGTCCCATTCACACAAAAAACACGAAAATTTGGTAAAGTCACCTTGCTGACCAAGCAGCATGCATCTTACTTTTAGATTGCCACATGTCATCCAACGGTGAGCAGAATAACCTATTTTATTTAGCACTATTTCTAGGTTTTCATAGCTTTCTTTCATATGTACAGAATATCCAATAGGTATACGAGGGTAATCCCAAAAGTATTTTTTTATAAGTATATAGACCTGTTTATTTCTACAGTGGTTTACATCAGTTGACAGCTTGAACATTTAGCTATTTTTCGACATAATCACAGTTTCTGTCGATGCATTTTTGTAGACACTATGGCAGATTTTGTATGCCCACGTCATACCAACTCGCCGCCATGCTGTTCAGAAAGTTATGAACCTCTTCTTTCATCTCGTCGTCGGAGCTGAATCGGTGGGATCACAGTTAATGCTGACAGGTACTGAGAGACTCCGAAAAAACTCAAACGTTCAATTCAGAACCGGAGAAGAGGAATGTTGAGCAAGGGCGTACACATTCTCCATGGCAACGCTGGCCCAAACATCGCCCAGCAAACCGTCGCTCTCCTGCAACAGTTTCAGTGGAACATAATCACCCACCCACCCTATAGTCCTGACTTGACGCCCTAGGTTAAGGGGACCACACCGTGGTTCAGGTCGAAAAAAATCTATTTTAGGTTTTCATCATATTTCGATAGAGTAAGGTTTTATCTAAGTACTCTGAAAAAGATTTTGCTGAAAATTTTTTTTTCGAGCATTTAAAGAGAATTTTCCTACCACGTGTGTTTATATGCCACGCCCACTTTTCTGTCACCAACTTTTCTACATGTATTTTAGATCTTTATATTCCATACATTGCAAGTTAGGGACTTTTTTTTACTCTTGAGTGTGTTGGCTATCCTTGGAATGCAACGGTCGGTATTCTTTTGTTTCTCCTGTTTGTAAACACACGCTTTCAAACACGCGGTTAGTTTTGTTCAAGTGTGATTGCGAGTAGTTGTTATATTTCCGCCTGCAGTACTTGTTTACGTGTGTTTTGTTGTGTTTATTGAAGATTAAACGTAAAGGCATTTTCAGGAAACGGCAATTTAGAGGAAACAAGTCCATGTCATAGATTGTGTCCATTAGGAGAAAATTCGTGGCGCAAATATAATAGGGCTCAGGCAACTGGAGAATCTTATTCTCAACAGCGTTCTCTTCCTGCTGCTGTTATTATAGCAATTAAACCTATTTTCAGAGACTTGGCTCATCCTGACCTTCTAAGGAAACGTCTCCATGGGCAGACACAGAACCCAAATGAATGTTTCAACAGCATAATTTGGAACCGCCTTCCTAAAACTGTATTTGTAGGCATGCATACAATGAAACTAGGAGTTCATGATGCTGTTATTACATTCAATTGTGGTAATATTGGAAAGTGTTGGATACTGAAAAAGCTGGAAATTAATCCTGGTGAAAATATGATCACTGGGCTGCAACACTGCGATAAAATGAGGATAGCCGATGCAGACAGGTCTGCATCTAATATGGCCTAGAAAGCAAGACAAACACCCAGGAAGGTGAAAAAGAAGCTGTAAGACCGGCTAGAGGAAAAAGAAGGGCCATCATATGTAGCAGGACAGTTTTAATTAACTGTAAGTAACAAATTTCAAAAGTTTTTTCTTTAAAGTCAATTTCCCGCAAACTAAAATTTTCAGTATATATGCCCCATTATATCAGAAACTATCATGGATAAATGAATGAAAGTGTCAAGGGACCCTGCATAACATAAGAAGCCACCTCTGGTACTACATTGCTTAATATTCCCCCATTAGGAAGTTCACAAAAAAATATTTTCTGTAGAAACAACTTAATATTTTTGTTAATAAATTTAAAAAAGTATTTCTTAAAAACTATAAAAAGGATAAAGTAGATTTTAGTGCAGTTGACTCTATTAGCATCATGTAATATACAGTAAAAATATTAAGGTCCTTAATCAAATAGGTTTTTTTTCAGAAATGGGTCAAATACTTGCCTAAATTAACATGGGTTAGATAGGCAGGGTGCTGTCCCTTAAAAGAACATTTAGCCGGAAAGCGATTCAGCTCCGACGACGAGGTGAAAGAAGTGGTTCATAACTTTCTGAACTGCATGGCAGCGAGCTGGTATGACATGGGCATACAAAAACTGCCACAGCGTCTACAAAAATGCATCGATAGAAATGGTGATTATGTCGAAAAATAGCTAAATGCTCAAGCTGTAAACCATTGTACAAAATAAATAGGTCTATGTACTTATAAAAAAATAGGAGACCTTACTTTTGGGATTACCCTCGTAGATGCATACATGTTACCATTGTGTAATAAAACTAGTTTTGGATGAATCAATAAACAGCCTCTAGTCTTCTGTTTTGTATTCAATACCAAACTCATTCATCAGACCATGAATGTCTGATCATTACACTAAATGACCTTCTTGTAGGAAAACTTTGGAAAATTGCTGCCCTCTCTTTCTATACATATATATGCTGGTTCCAACTGCCAATAAGTTCTTTTCTTTTAATCTAGAGCCAAGCAGTTCAGCCTTTTCTTTCTTTAAGCCCAGATCCCTAACCAAATCGTAAAGCTCGGTCTTAGTAAACGATTTGGGCTCTAGGTTTTCTGTATTACAATGGAATTCATCATCATCTGGTTCATCTAAATCACATTGTACATCAGAAAATACTTCTGTTGGAATAGAATGTAAATCATCTAATTGCTCAAGAACCGGCAAATGTTCGCCATGCCCCACCGGTTGGGTGGCGGACAGAAGGTTAGGGTAGCTTATTACCTTCTTGTTTATTCAAATTACGACCAGTAATATCAACATGGCAAAAGTAGCAATCATCAGAATGATTTCTTGGTTCCCTCCATATCATAGGAATAGCAAATCTAAAGGCTTTTTTTCTCCTTTTTGGACCATTTCCTCAGATCTTCAGCACACACATAACATACCTTATGCGGTGCCCAAGATTTACCTTGATCACCAAGTTTAGATCCAAAGTATGATAGATAAACCTTTTTCACAAAGTCTGGAATAATTCTTTGGTGTTTTTTAATCATAATTTCACCACAACTATAACAAAAACTGTCAGCAGAGTTTTTACAACCATGACTAGACATTGTACTGAGCACATGTACAGGAAACGGGAGTGTGAGGTTAAGTTGACAGTATATAAAACACCATCTGTTAACACAAAGAAAGAACCGATCTTTTTTGCCAGCATATGTTTTTCAGCAGTGCTACCAACGTCATCGACATTCAGTGCACCTCCTTTTTAATTTGAACTATATAAAAGCTGTCAAATTCTTTAAAGAACTGTTTAATTTAATAAATTTAACTGTAAATGTGAAGAAATGGTGGGTGATACAGTTTTTTTAAGTATCATATTTGGATTTCCCACCCTAAAAGACATAAGAATAAAGTATTTTCAGAAAATTTTTTCCCACAGTTGCCCTGTGTATTCAGATGAAACAGGTGTCAATTGCTGACAGTGTAAAGAATGTGGTAAATAATGAAATGACTACTGTGTATGAAGTTGATCCTACTGTTAAAATTTAGGAAGACATAGAGGAGTGGGCAATAGATGATTCAGGCCATTTTACGACTAAAAGTACTCGAATTCTGGAAGAGCCATTACGCTTATATTTTCAGAAAAAGTACTTGTTGGAGAGGGGAATAACCAGCTTTTGTCAATTCTCAGTGCACTGAGCACTCAGATTACCGGTGTAAATAATAACACTGCAGATGTAAACTCCAATGTTGAATCTGTAAAATCCGACGTAAATTTAAAAGTAGAATCTGTAAAGTCCTCTTTAAAAACCGAGCTGAAAAAGGTAGGGAGTATAAGTACTGGAGAAATGACTAAATCGAAAACAGTATTAGATAACCATTTTATTGGGCATTCTAAGCAAATGAAAAAAGAATGGGAAACAAAATTTGCTGAAACGGATTATACATATTATCTTTTTTTGTATAAAGAAGGAGACTTATTGCAATCATTCTTGTAAATTACATCTCTGAGCAACGTCAGTCCTTGTTTACTTGTCTGAAACGTAAATGCTGCAGTCCTCATATCCAACAAACATTCACAACGGTAGACTAGCAACAGACTTAATGTGCATGATTTTGTTTCAGACAGTAGTATGTAGAGATGGCATTGAAGTAACTACACTAGGATGAAAGTGAGGATAAGAATTCGGCACCTCTAAATGACGTCCAGAGACAAAAAAAGGAAGTAAGTAGGAGAAAAAAACGGCTCTGAGCACTATGGGACTTAACATCTGTGGTCATCAGTCCCCTAGAACGTAGAACTACTTAAAACTAACTAACCTAAGGACATCACACACATCCATGCCCAAGGCAGGATTCGAACCTGCGACCGTAGCGGTCACGCGATTCCAGACTGAAGCGCCTAGGACCGCACGGCCACAACGGCCGGCCTAAGTAGGAGACAACAACAACAACAACATGGTTTGGTAAAAAGTAATAAAAAGCTGAGCAACTTTTTAGTAATATAAGTCTTAATGATCACTCTACGTAACACAGAAAATAAATTACGCTTGTTGTGAGAGCAAAAGCATCAATTGGCGAATAAAATGACATTAATTTTCCATCACAACAAAGAGTTATTTGTTGAGTCCGGTTCTCAAGGAAGTGAGCAAAGGGTATGCAGATAGTCTTCCAGAGCTATTCAGTGTAGCTTCAGCTTCAGTTTCAACCGAGCTTTCAGCGACCAGACATTCGTCGATGCTCCACCCTCAACTCGATTCCGCCAATTGGTGTCAGCACGACGTTGTTTGGAGCCATACGTAGTTTCGACTGCTTGTCTCCAACGGGCAGAGTCAAATTTTGACAATAGATGAACCAGCGACAACTTCACCTGCATCAGTCCAAAACGCATCCCTGCAACAAAAGAAAAGTACCATCACGTCGTTGTAGTGTGACTGAAGGTGTTACTTTTTTTCCACTCTGGGGGTAAGACTGCAATGAATTTCGGAATAATTCGTTGTACAAAACTAGAGTTGATTCATGCCAATCACAGAGAGGAATTAAGTGTACAAAAACGAAAAAATCCAGTAGTAAAACTGTTTTAATGAATACAGTCTGCACAGCATATCACCACATTCCTTTCTAGGGTTATTTCAATACTGACACTACAGTGAGATGATATTTTTTCCCTCACAAATATCTTGATGATATTCGTTGGATTTGGGACAGTGAACCAGTACGACTCTAGCTAGTTACCAAAACTGGAGATAAGGCAACTACTATTAAATCCACACACACATTATAAAAATGGAGCAAAATGGCAAAATGGCTCTGAGCACTATGGGACTTAACATCTGAGGTCATCAGTCCCCTAGAACTTAGAACTGCTTAAAGCCAACTAACCTAAGGACATCACACACATCGATGCCCCAGGCAGGATTCGAACCTGCGACCGTAGCAGTCGCGCGGTTCTGGACTCAAGCGCCTAGAACCGCTCGGCTACCGCGGCCGGCATAAAAATGGATGTATATATATATATATATATATATATATATATATATATATATATATATATATATATATATATATATAAAACTCAGCCAATTTGATACACATATACCTTACTGTCAGGCAACAATCGCTGACAATCCCTGCAAAATGATGAAAGGTAAAATGTTTATCGCTTACTACATTTCCGCCGTTCACTCAGTAAAAGTTCCACGTGAGCCAGGACGTTATAATTTATTACTTGTTTACTACCAACTGGATTGGCCAAACATTTTACAGACAGTATCCGCATACACCTCTGAATGCGCCAACAAAGTTATATCATTGTATGACCCATATTTCAGGAGATACGACGTCATAACTATGAAGCACAAGGCCAGGCGCTGCTTCGTACAGGCATGGACGTACAGCTATAAATAAATACCTGGCCAAGGCTGGGTTTCTCTGCTAGTGTAGTTATAAGGATACTACAGCGATCAAGATTCATTGAAAAATAAAAATATACCCTCTGTTTCATACGTGTTAGGTTCGCAACAAGATACCGGTCATAGTTTTATTTTTATTTTTATCACACTCTTTTTAATATTTACAGCTATTTGTATTTAATTGTAATTTTGCACCTTTGTTTTTTCTGGGTTTTTAGTTCTAATGATGACTGACTACAACAGAAACCTGTGAAAAGTGGTAAATCAACGAAATGCGACACTGGTGAATAAGGTAGAATGTTTCAAATAGATAGCGTGCTCCGTCTTTAGAATCTCAAATTTCATTACAGTAGTACGGTGAGCGTGAAGTAATTTATGTCACATCTTAAAACCATCTTGAGTAACCTCCTGTTTCTCTCTCCAAAAAGAAAGGTGCACAACGCTACACAGACAAGAAGCGCATCGAAAGTGAATGGAGAGATGGAACGTAGGAATTGTGAATCCACCTAGCAAACACTTTGTGTTCGAACTCCGTCAGCTCTAGCATATTTATTACCTGATGACTTAGCATTGATCTGATTTTCGTGTGACAATTTGCTTTAGTATAAAGGGACAACATTTAAAAAAAAGCATAACCCTATGAAAGGGGATATGTGCCACAGTCCAGTAAATAATTTCATTATTTAAAAGTCTCAGTGACAAATTTTTAAAAAAGAGGTCAGTGAATAAAAAATTTTGGCACATCTCTATCGAATAAAAGAGAGCAGTTTAACGAAATGAATAATCTCGTAGGCTTGAAAAAGGAGGACTACGATAATCTGCCTATAAAATAAGAGTATAATAGAAAAAAAAACATTAAGTTATCAGAAACTACGGATAGGAAAACTTTTAAGTACAGAAGTCTCCCAAAACCAACGTAATCTTAAAAAAAATAATAACATAGGTATGAGAAATTAAATGGCAACATAGAGAAGAAGACTATGGAGTGTTGAAAACAGGGAATAAGGAAAATATTTAGTCTCCTTCCTTACAAAATCGCGTTTATATTCTTACATGACTAAATTCAAGCACGTCACATAATCATCTTCGCATCAACAAGCTGCACTGTGGCTTCAGACTGAGTCTGGACCATATAGTGTTATGCAAGTTCCAGAAAGAGCTTAGTGTTTCATGTTGATATAAAGGTCTAAAGGTCAAAACATACAAACGTAGTCACGTCAGGAAATAAAACAAATTTTCAACAAATAAAAAATAAAAACTAGTGTGCCGTCAACTGAAGAAATGCCATTAACAACGCTACCAGTTCCAGTTTTCCGGAAATAAATGTGCAGCCATATTTCAGGATATACCGAGTTGGCCCAGGTTTTAGTTATCAAGACACACTCATTACATTACAGGTTCACGATTCATGTGAGTCATGTGAGTCCATTTCAGCTACTGTATCACTATAGAATTCATCCTTTTTATTTCAGTGAATATCATTTACTTATCAGCCGCTTCGCTTTTTGTTAATACAAGTGAATTAGACGAAACGTTTCGTGCACCAAATAGCACGAACTGTGAGAGCTTCTGATAGACGACTTGTAGCGGATTTATATTTTCATTGAGTATAAAATTGGGGAAGCAGCAAGGATGTAGTACAGGAACGGGAAGATTATCTAGTCGAATTAAATCTCGCGATGCTGATGGAATTATATTTGGAAATGAGGCGCTTCAGATAGAAGGCTGAGTTTTGCTATTTAGGCAGAAAAATAAATGACTACTGGAAATATTACGCAAGAACCTTTCTGAAAAGGATAAATTTTTTAACATTGAATACATAACTAAATCCTATAAATGCTTTCCTGAAGATATATGGCTGTAGTTTAGTCTCGTACGGATAATAAACAGTCTGTGCGAGAAGAGAGTATAGAATGTTAAAGATTAGACTGGTAAATCGAATAACAAATGAGGAGGTACTGAACCAAACTGGAGAAAATAGAGATCTGTGGTACGGACTGACTAACACAAGGAATCGGTTGATACACAATTCTACGGTATCGGTCGTCATCAGTTTGGTAATGGAAGTGTGTGTGTGGGGGGGGGGGGGGAGGATTGGGGGGGGGGATTGTAAAGGGAGGCCGTGGTTGAAATGGATGCGCTTAGCAATAGTTATCAAGAGATGAAGAGACTTGAACAGAATAAGCTAAGGCGAGAACTGCATGGATCGAGTCTGTGGACTCACGACCACGACAACAGCAACAGTAATGATCGAAAACTAAGCATCATTTATTATTCTAGTTTTTCACATTAACCAAACATATTTTCCTAAGATACTTACGTTTCTCGATCTGTTAGCATAATCGTAATTGGCACCAGTTTGCGAGTTGGTTAGAAACTGCATTAAACGTAGCTATCCTTCGAATTGTCACATATGTTCGTAATTAAAGTTATTGTGACACTTTTGCATCGTCTGAATAAGATGTGAAGATATTTTCACATGAGTTACGTAAAAAAACGGAACAAGTGCGTCTGGGACTTGAGCTTTGCGGGTTAGTACAAACTTAGCTTTGTAAATGGATAGTTCGACTACCCTTATTAGTTTTGGCGAGTGAGTTTGTTAGTATCTAAATATGTGACATAAAATGCCAGCATCTTTTGATGCCATTGACTTAGAAATTTTTTGCACCACTACAGGACTGTAGACTGTAATAATTGACATTAACATCAGCTTGATTTCTGTACATGTTCCTAAGGAAAACGGGTCTTAACAGACGGACAGAGAGAAGGACAATAGTGCGATCCTATGTCGGTTCTATTTTTACCGACTGAAGAACAGAATACTAAACACAGTGAACAATAAGACGAAAATGGTTCAAATGGCTCTGAGTACTATGGGGCTTAACATCTGAGGTCATCAGTCCCCTAGAACTTAGAACTACTTAAACCTAACTAACATAAGGACATCACACACATCCATGCCCGAGGCAGGATTCGAACCTGCGACCGTAGTGGTCGCGCGGTTCCAGACTGAAGCGCCTAGAACCGCTCGGCCACACTGGCTGGCAATAAAGACGAAATACGGAATGACTCACCAATGCAGAGGCGTGGCCCTTCACCAAAGGGTAGATAGCAGTAGGGATGCCTGGATGCCTTCTGCTCCTCAGAGAAGTGCTCCGGGTCGAATTTCTCGGGGTTTCGAAAAAATTTCCTATCATGATGAAGTCCCACGACTGGAATGAGCACCTTAGTTCCTTCCTCCAAGACACAGTCATATCCTGGCAGCTTGTAGTCCTGCACCACCTCGCGATTCAAAACTGGAACGGGCGGATACATACGAAGGGTTTTTGAAGAAAAAAGTCAATGGAGTTGTTTTAATAAGTACTCCACAGTTGCCCTCGATGTGGAGTTTTGTCTACCTTAGCGATTGTAGTTCAGTTATTGTCTGAAAATAAGTCAAGGAAAATGTACTAGCTTATTAGTCACAATAGAGAAAGAAAATATCTGTCAGTCATTAATTCGCAAACCGTTATGTGAATTAACTATTTTTTGAAGGGCATTGCAAACCAGTTAGTATTTTAGGAAATGCATCAATGTGAGCTGTTTCATCACTACCACTCTGGTGTAAGCGGTATTTTCATTGTTAAGAGTAGCAAGATGGGTATTAGGAGAGGATAGTATTAGCGACACATTATCCAAATTATTCTCTGGAGAAGTGAAAGTAAGCCAGCACTGAACTTCATTGTGCAGGTATTCATGTGCGTATCGCACCTTCATTAGGAGTGAAAAGAGAGAATGTCTTATAGGAGAACTAATGAAGTTTGTGAAGGTGGTTGAAGTTTAATTCTTCTAGGTGGCTTAATGCTATTAGATTGAGGGAATGGAAGGTAGAGGCTGCTGCAATTTAGGATACTCATTAACAGCAGTCAGCGTATATTCAAGTGGAAACACTTAAACTTGGGAGTGCAGCCACAACTTTTCACAACCTTTTTTATTCTTCTTGTATCACCTTTGCAATTATACAGCTTAAATTGTTGGTCAAAACACTAATATAAACTTGACTACTCCAGTCATATAAAGTAAAATTATTAGTCTTTGACCGTTAACAATAACTTCAAATAAAAATGTATCATAAATCTTCTAGAAATTATAACAAATATGACTATCTAAGGTCCAAAATGTTCCGTAATTGTTGCTTTGTGTGGTCTGAGGCTTGCTGTATGGCTGATGCCCAAAACCATTAATAAATCCTAAAAAAATGTTTAAGGTTCTGTGTTGCACTCTGTGGCTGATAACAAAAGTGCAGAGGGTGCTTTGTGGGGAAAAAGTTAATTGCGTACAGTGCTGAATAACGAACAAATAACAACGGCAGTAAATACCCTCTCTCTGAGTAGGAGAAGTGCCGTACATTTTCCGCCTCTAGACAGCGGTGTAACAGAAGTTCAGTGTAATTAATTATTCTGTTTTTAAGTAATAGCATTCGCTTTTAATGTGGTGAATCTTTTTCTGAAATTACAATAATTTATTCGTAAAAATAAGGTTTCACCATACGTGAAAAAAATTCCAAGATACGACTTGGATTTGTACAGGGTGGTCCAAAAGTCCGGAAACACCCTCATAAAATCCAAATGGAGTAGCAAACAAGAAACTGTAAGGGGGAAACGTTATAGGTCGTGCCACCAACATGGCGGCCATCTTGAAAGTCGCCATCTTGGATTCAACTCCAAAATTTCAAATGTGAATGTGGTCATGTGACATATCAAACAGATAGAGAATTTCACCAGTAAAACAATGCCGTTGTTATTTTAAACATAGCTTTATTCATTCTCGGGTTATAGCCAATTACTTGCGGCAGCAGTGGGGCGCTCGGCAGCGTGAGTATTACGTACTGAGAAGTCATAAAATGGAGTCTGAAACGGTGCAAAGTGACTATCCCATGCCTGATATGTTACATGTGTTTAACTGTTAGGTATCATTTGCTCATGCTAACGTTTTAATCACTGTTCCCTTATTTACAGGTTACAAAATGTCCTTAACACATGAAGAACGCATTGAAATCAATTTGATATCAGGAGAAAGAAGCACAAGGGTCATTGCTGAGGATTTCAACAGTCGCCACCCAACCAGACAGCCCATCACTCACAGCGTAGTTGTTAAGCTTTTGGCCAAATTCGGAGCAACAGGTTCTGTCACAGATAAACCTAAGGCTGGAAGAACCAAATCCGCCACTGATGAAGCAACAACAATGTGCGTGTTGGCATCATTTAGCAAGAGTGCGCAATGGAGCACTCGTCGCCTGTCACAAGAATGTGGGGTTAGCAGTACCTCCATACTGCGAATTTTATCGCAGCACAAATGGCACCCGTAGAAAATTCAGCTGCTCCAACACCTCAATGAGGATGACCCAGACCTTCGGGTACAGTTTTCAGAATGGGTGACACAGCAGCTATAGATAAACCCACGTCTCCCCTATCAGGTGCTGTTCAGTGTTGAAGCCAATTTCTTTATCAATGGTGAAGTGAACAAGCAGAATCACAGATACTGGTCCGACACAAATCCGGACTGGATTGATGCTTACAAAACGGTCGACTCACAAAATGTGATGGTCTGGTGTGGTGTGTGGGGTACCAAAGTCGTTGGACCTTTTTTTTATTGATGGTACGTTAACAGCCAACGGTTATCTGAGGTTATTGGATGAAGAAGTGTTTCCCTCGTTGTTAACGGAGGACAGGACATTTCCAGAATTCTTCCAGCATGATGGAGCCCCACCACATTATGGGCACAATGTGCGAGCATACCTGGATGTGCAGTTCCCTCAAAAGTCGATTGGTCGTAGGGGTGCAGTGGAATGGCTACCACATTCACCAGATTTGATTCCTTTGTTTTATTATCTTTGGTGTCATGTCAAGGCACTGGTTTATTCTCTGAAAATACATGATTTGCATTGAAGCCATTGGCCTTGTTGCAGTGGTAGCACTGGTACCTGTCAGATTACCTAAGTTAAGTGCTGCCAGGTTTGGCTACCACTTGGATGGGTGACCATTCGGTCTGCCGAGCGCTGTTTGCAAGAAGGGAGCAGTCAACCCTTGTGAGGCAAACTGAGGACCTACTTGATTGAGAAGTAGCGGCTCCGGTCTCGTAAACTGACATACGGCCGGGACAGCGGTGTGCTGACCACATGACCCTCCATATCCGCATCCAGGGATGCCTGTAGGCGAGGATGACTCAGCGGCCGGTCAGTACCGTTGGGCCTTTCAAGGCCTGTTAGGACGGAGTTAAGTCTTTTTTTCATGAATCTGAAGAGACGGCGTCAGCGTTTTCTTCGCCACAATAATGCAAACGAACTTCTCCTTCTCCATGGCGAACATGCCAACGCAAGGCCTCACTCAAGGCTACGCATCCGAGAGGAACTCACAATACTTCACTGGACTGTTTTCCCTCATCCACCCTACAGCCAGTAACTCTTACCTTCCAATTTCCAACCGTTTGACCTAATGAAGGATGCACTCCGAAGGAAGTACTACATGGACGACGGGGAGATTACTGACGCAGAAAGACTTTGGTTCCGACATCAGCCAGTAAGAGTGGTACCACGCGGGCATACAGGCCCTCGCAGTATGGCGGTGTAAGGCCATCGCATTAAACGGAGATTATGTTGAAAAATAGGATTAGTAGCCAAAATAGTGAGCAATAATAAAGTGTATCGGAATCCTGCATGAAACCAAACTGCTTTCTAGAAAGAAAAATTCGTTGCATTACTTACTCAGCACCCCTCGTACATCAGTGATTTGCCTATATTGTAAAGACATGAGCATAGACATTCAGAGCAATACTGTTGTGTATGGGCGTCAGTGAGGGATCATTTTGTAGGAGTGAACTGTGTCATAATACGTAAACAAGGAGTGTATGCAACTAGTTATGTAATTATGTCGTTTGTTTGAACTGATGTCCACAGGGATAGGCATAATGTTTTAACTAACATCCCGAAGATTTGAAATTACGTAATTAATTTCTTGTTTCTTTGCGTCTGCATGTCTCAGTACAGGTACACACTGAAATCCCCAGCCTACAGCATACATAAGACCACTATCGGAGCCGAAAGAAAATGACGCAGCCACTGTCAAACAGAGATGGGCTGCGTCACCCTGGTTTGGGACCAACAGCGGATTCCTACGACATTGCGACGTGGGAGTCCATTGTGTACCTGCAGAGATATACCTGCATACAAAAACAAATAAAAATTCCGTAGTTTAATTTTTTCGATGTCATAATTGTAACTTTGGTCGTACCACTTACAATAATTAGGCTCTTATCTGCTAATGGCCGTTAATGTGTTCAGAATCCTACTTTCATTATAATATTGTATGATCAAAGTAATGAAAACCACACAACGTACCATTCACCACATTTACCAAGTACGGCATCTGGCTCATTATAATGTCGTACGTCACACCACCCTTGTTCTTTTTCAGTACATCGTCAATTTCTCCTTGCACCTTCTTCTGGATATCCGGATGTCTAGCGAGCTCATACAGACAGAAGCTTACGGTGGTGGAGGATGTTTCGAACCCAGCGAGGAAGAACACCCACGCCTATGCTGCCACCTCCTTGGTCGTCAGCATCTTACTTGTCTCTGTCAGGTGCAAAATATGTTCGTAAACAGACTGTTGCTTGTGCCATACAACAAGTCACAACTAAGATCAAAGATATTAACCATCTTCTTACATTGAATCATAGGATACTAATTTCTGAAAAATTTCACCCTGTGGGAGTAAGAAAAGGAAAGGCGTGCTTTCAAAATGTCCTTATATTATAACGAACTGTAACAGCAACAGTAATAGCAGAAACCATACCTCTAATCCTTTATACTGCTACATTCGTAATATGGAGAAAATAGTCCGCAATCTTAAACATGATACATAACAATTTTTACAGGATGTTTGAAGCAGTTGGTCCTATACTCTTACGCGGCAGTACTGGTGTAAACTAAAACAAAGCAGTGCAAACGTATGTCCGGAAACAAATGTAGTTACGTTAAGATATGGGACTTTTTACTTGTTTCAAGAAAGACGTTCATTTCTTATTTCAACCACTCATTGCCTTTGTACTTTTCCCACTGTGATGCTAGTCCGCAGCACGTGGCCTAGTGGCTAGCGTTGCGACCTCTGGATCACGGGGACATGGGTTCGATTCCCGGCTGGGTTGGGGATTTTCTCTGCCTGGGAACTGGGTGTTTGTCTTGTCTTCGTCATCATCCTCAACATTCGTGACAGAGGCTAAACTGGACTGTGGATAAATTGGGATGTTGTACGGGCGCTGACGACCGCGCCGTTGACCGCCCCCCTAGCCAAACATCATCATCACTGTGATGCTAAAGTCAGTAACGGCCAGAGTCTGACAGTGACCGAGTACTGAAGACGAGCATTTAGTAGACAGCACTGTATTTACAGATATGGCGAGTTTGACACACAATTATTTAATAAATTAACATAATCACTACGTGTGATCAGGTGTAAATACTCGACTGATCATGAAATCAAATGATGTGGTTCGACTAAGCATCAGCGTTTGGGTGTGTAGCGTAAGTGACTGGGTTCATGAGACCACGCATATTAAGAGAGTAATTAACAAGTGCTGTTTGGCACCCTTTTTTTTGGACGATAAATTGCGCATGCTATTGGAGAACGTTTCCCTTGCAGAAGTCAATGTGTGGGAGTAGGACAGTATGTTAAAGAAATGTTTAAATTGCGGAGGTCCAGTAGCAAGGCCCTCCCATTCACCAGGCTTTAATCACTTATATTAATAACTTCATCTCAACTTCATGAAGTCGATGAAGGGGCGTCAAATAGAAAGACTTGCACCAAACATTCGAATAATACCAAACGGAATCACCTGGCTATACGATCACTTCGTTTCATATCTGATATAATGAGCGCCAATCGACAACGAGCACAGCTTAGAAAAGATTGCATGCTGTTCATGTGACAAAATACGACGGCTTTGAGATGTTTTCTCAAAAGAACGTGAACCTTTGGATAGGTGAGCTGAAAGGTGGGTAAGAGTAGCTGGTAAGCATATCGAGTGTCAATTTAAGATTGGGTGATTATACTATACACTCAACACGCTGGGTTCACTGGTTCCATTCTCACCGGCATTGTTAACAAAAACACAAAAGTGCATGGCCCAT
The DNA here is from genome assembly GCF_021461395.2 of Schistocerca americana. Classification (NCBI taxonomy): domain Eukaryota; kingdom Metazoa; phylum Arthropoda; class Insecta; order Orthoptera; family Acrididae; genus Schistocerca; species Schistocerca americana. Next base: position 334,643,010 of record NC_060123.1, on the reverse strand, counting down.
ACTGGCATAACTGTCACGTTCACTAACATAATAATTCTTAAGGATTTGATGCCAAGGCCACTGAACTGTCGTGAACTATCTGGGCTTGATCCACAGCTTGGGCCACAGAAAGGAATGGAAATGATTGCTATATGAGCCATAGCATGACTTCACGACTTCTGATCTTGATGCACTACCATGTGCACTGTTTGGATTACCTCTTGGGAATATAACTGCATAATGCAAAAGACCTAAACTACCTACCTAAAGTAAACGCAAACTACCTACTTAAATCTCCAAGGTATGCGTACCTATGTCGGCTTTTAACCTTGACAGAGCTGGTTGAGTGATAGTAGTGGCAGAAATACCCATTACTGTTAATTCAGCGCAAGAGACCACATCATAATATCACCATCTTCCAGTATCCTGGGTCACACATCAGAAACTCCCCACAGTATGGAAAGGAATCAGACCAAGTCACACTATTGATGGTGAGGTGATAAATATTTTTACAGACACATACCCCTGGGGAAATAAGACGCCATTTACGCATCACTGAAATGAAGTGTGGCTGTTAGTGAAGAAAGATCCTGCGAGGAGGTTATCAAAGGGGATTTCTTTTATCCAACTACGTATTCCTACTGAATCCTATAGGGATGATGGATCTGACATTATCAAGGTGATTTAATGGTATTAATATCATTCTCAAAGTATCAATTACTGTTGTCCAATTAGATTTTAGATAGAGTTATTCTCCAAAATTTTCACCACTTCTCAGAGCGTGATACGTGACTAATCCGTTTGACAAACTCTAAAGTAGAAGCGCTAATTATTATATATTAAGAAGAAAAATGCTGTATGTAATGATGGCTTTGTAGTCAACAACATCAAATTCCATTTCATTAAATGTGATGTTTGTTGCCTCTGATATGAATGAATGCAGAATAACAGTACAGTATCATAATCCATAACTTTTTAAGCTGAAACTGGCAAATATAAGATATGTGTCAGTATCGGATAAGGATCTAATGCAGTAATGAAGGAGTCAAATTGTGGGTAACAGTTGCACCTAAAGGCTGAATCAGAATGCTTACTGCATGGGTAGACAGACGTTATACGCCACGTGAAGGGAATCTGCCTAAGGGAAGAGATCCTAAAATAAAAACATCTTGTCCTTCAGGCTGGGGGTTGTACGATGGGCTACTGCCTCAACCACATGAAGCATTGAAACACTCGTAAATTTCACAGAAAGAAGTGTGATGGATCCGTTGGAAACAACGAAGCCAAGGAAAAAGGCAACTGTTTGGCAGCACAGATACGTTGAAGACTGATGCATGGAATGTAAGAAGTCTCAACGTGAAGTAGTTTGTGTTATAAAGAAAGTAAAAACAAAGAAACATAAATATGGCAATGGTTAGTGAAACTACGAAAAAAATTAAAGAGCACCAAGATGTGGCTTGAGTACATACTGACAAATAGTGGGATAGAACAGTAAAACAGGGCACGTGCTGGAATTGAAAAGTCAAAAGACAAGAAGTGAAAATGAGCCTCACATCCTAGAGATATGTAAATGAGACAGTAATTATTACTCTATGATAACACTGAAAGAGAATATCTCACCATGCAAAGGAAGGGTAGAAGACACAGAGAAGCTCTATCACACACTGCAGGCAGAAATAGACAAAACAAATAAAGCAGATTATATAATTAAGGCAGGATATTTAAATGTAAGTGTGGGGAATATTGAAGTGGAAAACATGGTAGGAAAATATGGATAAGCACACATTAACAAAAATGGTATAAGATTTAGAGATTTCATTAGCTATAACAACATAAAAATCACCGACAAATTTTTTCAGAAAAAGAAATACATAAAAAGACTTGGAGTGCCAAAGGACTGAGATCACTAATATACTATGTATTAGTCATAGAAAAAAAGGGAGTGATACAAGACATACTAATCTACAGAGGAAGCGACATATTTACAAATAATTTTCTACTCCTTAGTAAAATGATTCCATGGTCAAAGTGGAGAAGAAGCAGTACACAGGAGAAATATTCGAAAGATAATGATAAATTTAAGATAGGACTACTACAGAATTTTAGTGTAAGAAATCGTATCAAAGACGACTGACTAAATGTATGTTAGGAATACCAAGAGCAGAAGACATATGTATTGAACGGAATAGCATCAAACAATGCATTATAAGAATAGCTAAGGAAGTAGGGGGAAAAGTAGAATACATAAAAATAAGAAAGGTGAAACGATATGGAATACAGAAATAACAGAGACATTAAGAGAAAAATGAACAGCATTTTTTAATTTAATAGAAAATGGCACAGAAGAATCAAGAGGAAAAAAAAACAGATAACAACGAAAAAAAGCAAAAGAAATGATAAGGAATGCTGGAGTAGGTTTGTCACATAAACAGAAAATAATGTATGTGCGTGTATTGACTTCTCTTATAAAGTGTTGTTGAGAAATCTGAATAAGATGGAGACAGATACTGTGAAGATGGATGTAATAGAAATTCAGGATTCGTTGAAAAACTATAAAAATCTATGGAGCAATGATAATCAGTTGATGGAAGATAAGTGGATTATGGAAACAAAAGGCTTGATCCCATTCCAGAAATACTACTGAAATATCGATTTTTGCTATTGATAAATGTGTGCTCATTTGGAAACAGGATACTGGACCAGTGGAGGGTAACACATCTAGTATCAGTCTACAAGACAGGAGTTATATCTGGCACAAAAAATTATGGAGGAATATGTATCTTGAACACAGGATACAAAATATACGCTAAGATACTTAATGCTCGCAACCCACAGCAGAGGCCAAGTTATTTGAAATTCAGTATGGGTTGAGGAAAGAAAGATCTTGCTCAGATAGTTTACAAACAACGAATACAGTAGTGAAGACGCGTAGAGAATATAACCTTCTGAAATATATGTCTCAATCATATATTTTAAAAGGTTTTTGACAAGGTGGATAGGAAGATACAATGGGGAATTTTACAAAGACATAGATATTGTACATCTTACATCAGGAATAAAGAACCTGTACTTGAACACAACGATAGTTCTGCAGTTAGGAAGAGAGCATCAGGTATTAGTTATAAATTAAGAAGTAAGATTAGACTATAACCCTTCTCTGATACTTCTAGCACTATTATCGATTTCATGTATATTTATCTCATATAACTTCTTTGTCTGCTTACGTTTAATCTCTCTGTCGCCATTTCTTCCATGTAACATCTATGAAAATGTTTTGTTAACAATTTAAGTCGCTATAGTTAATACATGTATGTAATTTCAGAAGCAATGTTCTGCAAAAGTACTGGAATGTTAAAACTATTGTTGTAGAACTGATTCTTGCTTACAGAAAGTGTGTTTGCAATCATGTAAAACGAGGAGAGAAGTATCCGTGCAAATAAAATGGCTTGGTGGGAACGGAAAAAGTGGATCTGGCGGTCGAACTATAACGCTCCTTTGTGGCACAAGTCAGTTTGTTGCTAGCATGCAAACTGTTTACATCCTGTGTGCTGAATGAGGTAAGAAGACCAGCAGGATTAATGAATATTGCCTCAAATATGGAAGAATTTTGTCTTATTCTTCACGGCATACGTTGGTTAGCTCTGAACTGCAAGAGCCTTACCGACTTTGCTGCCTTTTTTAGTTGCCACAAAAGATCGCCACAGCCATCAACTTCGTCTCAAATAATCAGTTGAGGGCTGTAAAATTGTAAGGGCCAGCAGTTTAGTTTCTTACCCAAATAATAATGCTGTTCTGTTCAAACTTTGTGTTGAGACCTATGGTTTATCCTTAGTCATTTACCTTGGCAGGGCTCTTTTCCAAGAGCTGCAATATTTCCAAATATCCTACTTAACTGAAAAGTAATTGCTTTCTTTAATAACGTTGAATAATTCTTACAGAGTAGTAAATTTCTTTGACATTCAGTGATTGTTTTTTCTGAAGTACTCTGCGTGCTTTTTGTGGAAGGATAGTTGAAGTTTTACCAAAGTATAATTACAAAGGAAAGATCTAAAGTTTTGTTTGGATGTAATTCTTATTGTTAGCTTAGTACAGTTTCAAAGTTATTTGCATAAAACTGTGATTCTTCAGAGTAGTTAATGACTAGTAAACTGGAAGGGCCAAGAGGATGAAAATTAATGTACAGGTTTGTAATAGTATTTATACTTTCATGTAACTGCAGTTAAAAGTGGTTTTCATACTGTGGCTTAAAGAAAGTGCTCAGCTTTAGTCTAAGTCCCTGACACAATAGTTCCTGGGTTTCCATGCTAGTTGTTGAGTTAGTTTTGTAGTGCTAATGTAGTGCATTTATGATTTTTATAACATTTGTGCGACAGAATAAGTAACTGGCTGCACTGTTCGATCTATAGCAGATTCAGGGACCTCATGTTTCACTTGTTCTAGCTTGTATAAAGAAGTAAACGTTGCCTAAGAAATGAAATAACAGTAAGAATAGGTGATATGATTTTCTGGAAACAATTTCAATGACAGTATTTTTTTCTTTATAATTAAACTGAAATAAGTTCCTTATGTCGAAGTTGGTAACATTAATAATCAATTGCATGCAATGATTGTTAACTTATAGACTTAATGTACAGAGAATAAGTTTTATTAAGACCCAAATTGTTCCCAAAACATTTAATATTCCTTCCGCATAGTTCATGTCGAATCACTGTTAAAATGCTTGCTAAGTTGTGCTAGTGTTTATGTCCTGTTTGCAATACACAATTCCAGCATCAAGTAAAGTCAGTCCCAATAGTTGGCGTTTTTTATGAACAGTGCAAGTACAACTTTGCCTAATTAAGATGGCGACCGAATTGCAGCTTACTACATAGCTAATAGTACCTTCGTTTGAACCATGTTTGTTCTGCTTCTGCTTCCTTTCTGTAGTAAGCTTCCGTGAAACCAAAACAGTCCAATACCTTTCCGTTTCACAGTCATTATCAATTCAATTTACTTTCTTAGGAGTAACATTATACTCTTATTCCCAATTTAGTGTAGCCAGTAGTGTTATATACTGTTTAATACATATTATTTTTGTGGCACCATTCGTTTGTGCCAAAGTACATACGTTTTACATAAGTTGAACCTGTGCTCAACTCAGTGTGATCTGAATATTCCCATAAACAAAACACAGGTGAAGGCTTTCACTGTAAGGAACTCCTTAAAAGCCAAAATAAAGAATAAATAACCAGCTAATTGAAAGAGTCTCTGACTTTACCTACTGTGGCTAAAATATATCGTTTGACGACGACAGACACATAGAAATTAAATTAAATCAGTTCCCAATGATATGCAGAACCACAGGAAGAACATGAAAGAAAACAAAACTATCAAGGACACCCAGCTCAAATTAAATGATGTAATGACTGTCCCTATGCTGCTTAATGTAGTGGTTCATAGATAATGAGAGAGAGAGAGAGTGGAAATCAAATTTCAAAGATCTGTAAAATGATGTTCTAAATGACAATGATATGAAAAAAAAAGATCAGAGAATTTTTACAAATATATAACCTAAATGATAAAATACAGCTACATAAAAAGTGAGAAGATCAGCTAGACCATATGAGTGAAAGTAGCTATAAGCCAGTCGGAAAAAAAGCATGGGAACCCCCCCCCCCCCAGAAAAAAACGAGAATAAATCCTACATAACCAGAACATGTCACAAAGCCTAATCCTTGATGGGAAGACGAAGAGAAGAAGAAGGTACTGAGAGATGGACTTACGTTCAGCACTCTTCTGCCCAGTTATTAACAAGCTGTCATCAACATATCAATTGTTCTTCAGCTGAATCATCAACTGCATGAAGTCCTTCCTAATAACGCCAGTCTTCTCTCGATGTTTGATTGTGTCATCAACGACGCGTGTAAAGTACTCTGTGATGTCCTTTGGTGTGAAGGCTATTGGCAGCAGGTTGCGCAGTTTGGGATTAGAGAATCCCAGAGCCTGAGTCAGGAAAGAACGGATAGATGGCTTAAATATGCGCCCACCCCACTGACGGAACTCCGCCTCGGGGTTGTGCTGGCTGTCAACGTCGATGCCGAAGGCGCAGCAGAAAGCGATGGCGTCAGTGGAGTAGCGGACAATGAGCTCGCGGACTTCCACAACGCTACCAGCAGGTGTGACGTCAGTCAGAATCCGCGCACAGTCGCGCACTATGCCGAACATGGCGCGCATTTTTCCCGACGTGACCGTGGGCGTCAGCTTTTGGCGCAGAGACCGCCACTTGGTTCCTCCGAGAAAGAAGAGGTACGCCGTCAGGTGATCTGTCTCCTCGTCTACATAGATGCCCCGGTCGGGAAAGTAGTTGAAATCCTTCACTATGATCGTTTTGATCAGCTCTGGATCCCGCACAACGAGAAGAGGGTTGTTTAATGAGTCAATACCCACGACGTCCTTGCCTTCTGTTTCAAAATAAACGTCTTTCGTATCTTCACCCGGACATTTCCTCATTAGCGCTGTGTTCCAGCCGTTTCCCAATGGGAAAGACGGCTCCAAGTATGACAGACCCTTCCTCTTCCAGTAGGTGTAATTGATTTTAAATGTGACGTACAGTATCGCGATAATTGTTGAAAGTAGAGCCAACATTTCAGTCACCCAAGAATCGAAGAAGATGGCCATTTTTGGTTCCTGTGGAAACAAAAAGAAGGATTAGAACATTAGTATAACTGGATTATTTGCATCATAACATATTACTATTTACATGACATGCTGTATACTCATGCAAATCAGCGGCACAACTAAGTAAAATAGTAAAGATGACTTTTAACTCTGTTTCAGTGACTGCAATACTACGTTGGACTACATTCATAACCTATATAAATAAAAATGTAACGTTTGTTTGTTCAGAATCGTCTCTCTCCGAAAGTTCTTGACCGACAGCTTTGACATCTTGACACAATGTTGCATTTGAATACAGAAGAGTTTTTGATATTTTTTTGTGACAGTGTGTCCCTATTATGAAATTTATATACACTTATGTATTAAAGGTAATAAATAAAATGGATAAATAAAAAACACGAATTTATGCCAATGAAAGGTTGTGTCTAAATTTCAAAGCAATTCGTCAAAAGCTTTCCGAAATTTGCGATTAGAAACATCTACATTTTCTATATAAGTACAAACGTTGATGTTCGTTTCTGCAAAATCTTAAATGTCCTAAAGACGTGCCCTACAATATTGACACAACGTTGCATTTGAATATTCAAGTGTTTTTATATAACTACTGGAATGTCATTTGGTATACACGTAATAAAAGGGAAAATGTTATAAAAATATTGATGTTGATTTGTTCAGAATCATCTCCTGTAGTTGCTGGTCGATAGTTCTGAAATTGGAACTCTACGTTGAATTCTAATACAGGCGCGTTTTTAGAGAACTATTTCTTTAAAGTATGTGTATTACTGACACATATAATGTAAAAAACATATATCTAATATCTGAAGGGAAAAAAATTGTTAGCAAAAATCTCAAAATGTACTTTTCCGACATACTTCAAATTTTTACATGTTACTGTAATAAATGTTTAGACACATATAGACTATATACATTTTAATATACTGTATGTAATAGTGATATGTTGTTAGCAAACAGGAAAATTATATTTATGGCTTACTGTCTTATGATTACAACACTACTACAGAATCTGAATTTGCAATTATAATAAACAAGGTTTGAGAGAGGCACCGAGAGGATATGGGCAAAGAGGTGGGAGAAAATGAACATAGAAAACAGGAAGGAGGAGATGGATAGGGAGAGGGGTGAGAGCAGATGGAGAGTAAGGGGGAGGAGAAGATTGATAGAGAAAGATAGAGAAAGGAGGAGGAGGAGGTGATCGACCGAGAGAGGGGTTGAAAGAGGTGGCAGGAGGAGATGGAGGTACACCTAGCTACTAATTAAAAATGTATGCCACTTGTGGTTACTTTAGTGCGTTGTTTACTCGATAAACTTTCGGAATGATTGTCTTTTTAAACTGAGCCTTTCAGTATTATTTGTGACGTTCAGTTTTGTATGCAACCACACAACATGAGAAACAAAATACTAACAAAACGAATATCAAATGTTGGGTGTCTCTCTCGCAAATTGTCATCTGTTTAAGAGCTGTAAATTATTTGTGATTACATTACAGATATTCTGGAAGAAACATGAAAAACAGGTTTGAAACTGATACCCTCGAATTTTTCTCCTCTTTCGCACCTGACGTTTTTGTGAAAAGAAAACTAATAGAAATGTTTAAATGTAATACTATGAAATTATTTCATTAATCACATGAGAATGTCTCAAGAAAGCGTTTGTAAATATACAACTCTGTTCGATACTAATTACCATTAACTCAAACGTGAACGTAACTAAGACTCAAAATTAAGGAAATAGCTCTTAGCAACGACTAACTATAGTAATTTATGTAAATGGAATTTGTTTACAATATGAGGAATGTATAGATCTGATAGATCTGGTGGCTGGATAGAACAATTTGTTACCATTTTAATGGATGGCAGAAAGCAAACTTTCATGCAGAATTTGTGGTCTGTGGTAAAAATGCATACTGATGAAACATGAATTAATGATAAATGATAGTATTATTTAAAGATTTAGTTGATTAAAAGACAACCACTTAAGTAAGACAAAGCAGCATCGCCGAAAAAATCACTGTAGGTACACCCATGTTGGCTTCCCTCACATTTTCCTAAAAATCCATTGCGACTATGAAAACTGAGAATAATACAGTGGATCTGCATCTCTTCTTGGACAATCGATGGGCAGAATTCTGCTACACCTCATATATAGTGTTGTGGCGTAACAAGACAGCTACGCCACACTGAAGTAGCCGAAAGGCACGCGTAATCTCAAGTAGGCTAGATAGAGGTCTGAAACAGGATAATTCATAAATGCGATAAAGAAAAGTAGGTAGCTGCTGGAATACGTAACTTTAATCTATCCTTGTTGTATACATCGTTCTTGATGAGACATTTCATACGATAACTATCAAACTATGTAAGGCTAATGGCGCCTTGCTAGGTCGTGGCCATGGACTTAGCTGAAAGCTATTCTAACTATCTGCTCGGCTAATGAGCGATGCTTCGTCAGTGTAGTCGCTAGCAAAGTCGTCCGTACAACTGGGGCGAGTGCTATCCCGTATCTCGAGACCTGCCTTGTGGTGGCACTCGGTCTGTGATCACACAGTGGCGACACGCGGGTCCGACATGTACTAAATGGACCGCGGCCGATTTAAGCTACCACCTAGCAAGTGTGGTGTCTGGCGGTGACACCACATATAGCTCCTTGTCATTCAGTGAGTGTTAGAACAGCTTAGTTTCCCATATTCATACACACACACACACACACACACACACATATATATATATATATATATATATATATATATATATATAATCCTATGTAATTATTTCATTAATCACAGTAGAACCTTAACCACCATAGAAATAGCCGGGAAATTCGTTCGAAATTAGTCACAAATAAGGCGCACGTTAACGTGTCTAAGAGAGAAAGTTACGGAAAAGGTAAGATTAAATAAACAAATAAACGTTACTAGTCCTTCTGTTGACGCAGTTTAGGAGTTCCACTCCAGTACTGTAGTACTGTTCTCTTCTTCTTCTTGCAGAGAGTCACATAAACCTGCACCACTCTGTTTCAAAGTTTTTCTTTGCCTCAGCCATTTTACATAACAAGTTTCCTATTCAGGATATTTCTTTCAACTCTGCTTTCACTAATTATTGTTTTCATCGAGTGAACATTTTTCTTCTGATACTTTTTTTTACCTCCTTTACACTACTCTGTGCCATATAATCAGACCATTCTGTTAAAACGTACTGAGTCATCCTTTTTCTTGCAACAAGGTTTATGTAATTTGTGAACATACCAATTAGCAAATTTTTACCATGCAGCGTTATTTTCGAACTGAAATATTGCTTTTAATTTCTCAACTATTTCTTCAAGTAACTTGTCTTTGTTGATATCCCTCTTTTAATATCCATTACGATCCTCTATTTATCACAGCGTTTTCCCCTGGATCTGTTTTTCCATCCTATGTAGTCCACCCATTCTATTAAAACGTTGTGAATCATCCATTTTCTTACAACAAGGCTTACGTCATTTGTGAACTTTAGCATTGGCAATGTTTTAACTTGCACTCCTGGGCTGAAATATTACTTTTACTTCCTAAACCGTTTCTTCAACTAAGTTGTCTTTGCCGGCAGCTGTGACCGAGCGGTTCTAGGTACTTCAGTCCGGAACCGCGCTGCTGCTACGGTCGCAGGTTCGAATCCTGCCTCGGGCATCGATGTATGTGATGTCCTTAGGTTAGTTAGGTTTGCTTAGAGTCATTTGAAATATTTTTTAACTTGTCTTTGTTGATATTCCTCATTTATTACCTGCACGTTCATCTTTTATTTATTTAGCGTAGCATTTTCTAATGTATCTGTTGTTCCACACAATTTTCCTTAGAATTCAAATGATATTACATCCTATGATGCCTTTTGCTAGTTCGACAATTACTAAGAAGTTCCCTTCTATTTCTTCATTCCATTTTCAGTTATGAAGTGCGAAGTAAGAAATTCTCAGAATTTTGCCTGCTGTAAACCCTCCAAGTTTCGTATATAAGTTTCCTACAAGTTTCTTCACAAAGGCCGCAAACATCAGCGTTACAACACCAGAGAAAAACTCTATTCTGCGTTATGGATGACTGTATTATCATATATGTTATAGATTGCTATGACAATGTTTCATTAACTTCCTATACCTCTGTATTTATATATGCCTGCGTTTTGTTTCTGCTGAAAGGGAAATTGCACATTGCTCTGTTGAAGGCCGTTAAACTGTTATTGCTATAATTATTATTGCGAATATTACTACGTTTACATTACGTATTGAAGTTTACAGTGAGAAAGAAATGTAGCACTATTTTTCTCTTGATATGTTAATCTACTCATTAATTCCATTGCTATTGCTGCCATTCCTTTTTCTGGCGTACTATCTGTTTACACCTCACATCGCAATTGAAATATTCTCAGATCTTCGTTTACGCTTTTTAGTTCAAAATGGTTCAAATGGCTCTGAGCACTATGGGACTTTATTTCTAAGGGCATCAGTCCCCTAGAACTTAGAACTACTTAAACTAATTAACCTAAGGACATCACACACATCCATGCCCGAGGCAGGATTCGAACCTGCGACCGTAGCGGTCGCGCGGTTCCAGACTGTAGACGCTTTTTAGTGTTGACTGAGATAACGTCTGCGTCAGCGCCAAAGAGAGCTGCTCCAACTCCATTCAAAACAACACGTGACAGTGGAAAACGTTTACATCTAGGTCTACATCTACATCTATGCTCCTCAAGCCACCTTGCGGTGTGTGGCGATGGGTGCCTCCAGTACCTCTGTTATTTTACTCGTTGCCTCTTGTTAGTAGAAAGATAGACTGTCGATAAACTTCTGTGTCAGATCTGAATTTTCTGACTTTTTTCGTCTTAGCCATCACGCGAGACATATACAGTGTGCTCCATTGATAGTGACCGGGCCAAATATCTCACGAAGTAAGTGTCAAACGAAAAAACTACAAAGAACGAAACTTGTCTAGCTTGAAGGGGAAAACCAGATGGCGCTATGGTTGAACCGCTAGATGGCGCTGCCATAGGTCAAACGGATATCAACTGCGTTTTTTACATAGGAAACCCCATTTTTTATTACGTATTCGGGTAGTACGTAAACAAATATGAATGTTTTAGTTGGACCACTTTTTTCGCTTTGTGATAGATGGCGCTGTAATAGTCACGAACATATAGCTCACAGTTTTAGACGAACAGTTGGTAACAGGTAGGTTTTTTAAATTAAAATACAGAACATCCTATGTTCTGTATTTTAATTTAACATAGGATGTTCTGTATTTTAATTTTAAAAAACCTAAATACAGAACATCCTATGTTCTGTATTTTAATTTAACATAGGATGTTCTGTATTTTAATTTAAAAAAACCTACCGTAGCGGTCGCGCTATTCCAGACTGTAGCGCCTAGAACCGCTCGGCCACTCCGGCCGGCTACAACAGCGCCTTCTGTAATGTTCGAACATGCATTGACTATGCGCTGACGCATGTTGTCAGGCGTTGTCCGTGTATCACGGTAGCAGATATCCTTCAACTTTTCCCACAGAAAGAAATCCGGAGACGTCAGATCCGGTGAACGTGCGGGCCATGGTGGTTCGACGACCAATCCACCTGTCATGAAATATGCTATTCAATACCGCTTCAATCGCACGCGAGCTATGTGCCGGACATCCACCATGTTGGAAGTACATCGCCATTCTGTCATGCAGTGAAACAGCTTGTAGTAACATCAGTAGAACATAACGTAAGAAATCAGTATACATTGCACCATTTAGATTGCCACCGATAAAATGGGGTCCAATTATCCTTCCTCCAATAATGGCCACCATACATTAACCTGCCAGGGTCGCTGATGTATCACTTGTCGCAGCCATCGTGGTTTCTCCGTTGCCCAATAGTACATATCATGCCGGTTACGTTACCGCTGTTGGTGAATGACGCTTAGTCGCTAAATCTGTTATCCTCCCGTAATTTCTCTTGTGCCCAGTGGCATAACTGTACACGACGTTCAAAGTCGTCGCCATGCAATTCCTGATGCATAGAAATATGGTACGGGAGCAATCGATGTTGGTGTAGCATTCTCAACACCGACGTTTTTGAGATTCCCGATTCTCGCGCAGTTTCTCTACTACTGATGTGCGGATTAGCCGCGACAGCAGCTAAAACACCTACTTGGGCATCATCAGTTGATGCAGGTCATGGTTGAAGTTTCCTGTTTCCTTAAATAACGTAACGATCCGGCGATCGGTCCGGACACTTGGATGATGTCGTCCAGGATACCGAGCAGCATACATAGCACACGCTCGTTGGGCATTTTGATCACAATAGCCAATACATCAACACGATATCGACCTTTTCCGCAATTGGTAATGTATCACGAAGCAAATACCGTCCGCACTGGCGGAATGTTACGTGATACCACTACTTATATGTTTGTGATTATTACAGCGCCATCTACGGCAGCGCCATCTAGCGAGCCTTCCATAGCGCCATCTGGTTTCCCCCTTCAAGCTAGACAAGTTTACTTCTTTGTAGTTTTTTCGTTTGATGCTTATTTCGTGAGATATTTGGCCCGTCACTATCAATGGACCACCCTGCATAAGAGGAAGTAGTATGTTGTCCAATGTCCGCTCTCGGAATATCAACAGTAATCTACACCATAATACACAACGCCTCTCTTGTAGAGACTGCCACTGGAGATTGTTGAGGATCTGCTAAACAACTTCATGCTTACTAATCGCTTACATGACGAAACGTGGCACGCTTCATTAGAGCTACTGCACATCTTCTGTAAGTCTCTTTCGCAAAAAGGACGCCAAAATGATGAAAAATGCGCAGTAACCAAGTAACAATTCTTCTCTTGCACTTGTCCTTTTACGAGTCACAAATAATAACAGCTTATAGGTGTACAGGTTTTCCATAATAATCTTTCAGTTAAATCGTGTTTGAGAAGACAGAAGGGGCTACACATATGTAATACTTGAAGGTTCTGTTTTCAGCTAGTCGAAGTTCGTAGACCCAATGATTTTGACCAAAACGCGACATTTATAATTCTAATTATAGAAAAGGGCCAAAACAGTGATTGGACACCCCGTAAAAACACCAAAATATGTTCGTAAGGAAACTGGACACAATCCACAAGATAATTAGCGACACGAAAAGAATATAAAATTGTGTGTCTAGCCTTACACCTGATCAAAGTCTGCTGCATCTAATTCCAGTAAAAATGTTCCTGCAAACAGAGCGGAAGAAAATACCTGAGTGTGAACGCTGTTCAGCCCCACATGATTTCTATTCGGAAGTTTAATGGAAGCGATCATACGATCGTGATGCTCGTACTAACTGCTTGCTAAGCGTTCTGTGGCTAATGATCGTGTCATTATACCAAGGAGAAACAGAGGACGCACTGCTGAGGTAACCTGGACGTGCACGGGCACAAATATGCGGAACGGAAGCGCCAAGCTTTTGCAAGAGTCTTTTGAGCCGCGGAAAAGTACGACAGCATCATATGAGTTTTCCAAGTCACTTGAGTGTAAATATAAGGCGAAAATTCCCTCAAAATCCGCAATTGCCTATTTATTTCACTGAGAATATTGCTTCACTGCCGCTTCTATGTATGTATGTATGTATGTGTGTTTGTATGTATGTGTGTTTGTGCGCGTGTGTGTGTGTGAGGGAGAGTGAGAGAGAGTTGTCGCAGAGGATATTGTCTCTATTTGACGTGAAATTGCGCTAATAAAATTTTAAAAAAGGAATTAAACAAATCGACGTGATAAAACGGGTGAAAACGTGTATTCTGTGACTCTCAACGTAGAATTTATCAACAAACAAACAGGTAAATCTGTAAGAGGAAAAGCCGTAGCTGTTAGAAAATATTAGTCTAGGTAGACAATGGACTTTACGCAGAGTGCACTGCAGTTTCATGATGTCCCCTTTTAATTAACTCATGTGCAGTCAAGTACAAATATAATTCGAAGACATACAAGCATCAGTTTACGATCCTGAGGAAAGCAGTACCGATATTGTATACGAAATGTGTAGTAATTACAATTATAGCCAACTGTTACCACATCTGAGACCTCAGTCGAATTTTGACTAGCTTGTTGTGTGTTTCTACAAATCAGACACGTGATACCAATTAACAACCTCATTTGCCGTGAGAATTTAATTACAACTTATTAAGTAACATGAAAAATAACGAACGTAATCTTGAGAACGTTGCACTAGGCTAATTTGAACTGCGTCTGTTGATTTAATACCTGCACCGCAAACCATACAAGAAGTATCGAGAGAAGTGTAATCGACTGGTTTATTGCCCTCACGGTGTGTATTTGAGTACTGATAATCAAAGTATAATCCCGGTTGGATATAGGTCAATTAGCAGTAAAATAAAACAATTTAGGTGCTTATTCCTGCAGAATAAATTTTCTGCGAGCGTATATGTTATACAACTTTCAAAACTGAATACGCACTAATTATTTCGCATATTTATAAAGCTGATGAAGAACAATACGTAAACAACTGCGTATCGAACGTGATGGACGGATATTTTTAGTACACAAACTCTGAAATAAGTAGATAAATCTGAAAAAAAAATTAAGCAAATTAATAACTCGTAGTGACTAACACGCGGCGTCGGTCATTTGCAAACACAGTCACACGATTAATAATCGATATTCCTCGCAGTAACAAGGTGGCGGTTGTGGCAGCATAGGAATGACTTATGAAATTTATGTCGACAGTGTAACTAAATAAATTGTAGCGTATTCAAAAAACAGTTGTAAGCAGGTTGTTTAGGTTTTTATGTTGGTAACGCCATGTAGCGCTCTATATAAAATCACTGACTGTGCTGTGTGCAGTCTGTGGCTGGTTTGCATTGTTGGAATTTTTTCTATTGTAGTGATGGAAGTTGAATGCGAACAGCGCGTAGCGTTGCGCAGTTGGAAGTGAGCCGCCAGCAATGGTGGATGTGGGGAGAGAGATGGCAGAATTTTGAGAGCGGACGATCTGGACGTGTGTCCATCAGAAAGAGTAAATTTGTAATACTGTGTATCATGAACTGATATATATATATATATCTAGAATGAAATTTTCACTCCACAGCGGAGTGTGCGCTGATATGAAACTTCCTGGCAGATTAAAATTGTGTGCCGGACCTAGACTCGAACTCGGGACCTTCTAGAAACAACCCCCAGGCCGTGGCTAAGCCATGTCTCCGCTACATCCTTTCTTCCAGGAGTGCTAGTTCTGCAAGGTTCGCAGGAGAGTTTCTGTGATGTTTGGAAGGTAGGAGACAAGGTACTGGCGGAATTAAAGCTGTGAGGAGGGGCCGTGAGTCGTGCTTGGGTAGCTCTGTTGGTAGAGCACTTGCCCGCGAACGGCAAAGGTCCCGAGTTCGAGTCTCGGTCCGGCACATAGTTTTAATCTGCCAAGGAGTTTGGTATATATATATATATATATATATATATATATATATATATATATATATATATATATATGATGACTTTTGAATATTATTAAGGGAAATACATTGTTTTTTCTCTATCAAAATCTTTCATTTGCTAAGTACCAGTAGTTAGTGCCTGAAGTAGTTAGAATCTTTTATTCATCTGGCAGTATTGGCGCTCTCAGTATTGCAGTAGTTCGAGTAACAAAGATTTTTGTGAGGTACGTGAGTCATGAAAGGTATAGGTTATTGTCAGTCAGGGCCATTCTTTTGTAGGGATTATTGAAAGTTAGATTGCGTTGCGCTAGAAATATTGTGTGTCAATTTATTGTTGAACAGAATAAGTAAAGAGAGAAATGTCTGAGTAGGTTCAATTCTGCTCAGTTGTTTGAAAATCAAGTAACGTAAGAGGTTTATCAGCACAGTAATTAATAAATTTTTCTAAGGGAAGGTTACACAGTAAGCGAATCTGCATACATCCCCCCGAGGAAAAACAAGTAGATAAGCCCTGGGCAAAGCTCACTGTCGATCTTCACAATGACGAAATGTTCTAGCACTACTGCAAAATTTCTCGAGTTGTTTCTGAAGTACAACGGTAGCTATAAGCTACAAACGGAAACGCAGAGAGCGGGCAATAGATTCGGAGTTCCATCCTACTGCAAATATTATCTTGTGTCCAGTTTGAGTAAAATGTTATACCCACTAGCTAGCCGTACGGTGAACACAGGAATGCATTACATGACAGTTTCTACTAGTCTTGCAGCTTGGTTGGTTGGTTGGTTGGGTTCGGGGAAGGAGGCCAGACAGCGAGGTCATCGGTCTCATCGGATTAGGGAAGGATGGGGAAGGAATTCGGCCGTGCCCTTTCAGAGGAACTATCCTGGCATTTGCCTGGAGTGATTTAGGGAAATCACGGAAAACCTAAATCAGGATGGCCGGACGCGGGATTGAACCGTCGTCCTCCCGAATGCGAGTCCAGTGTCTAACCACTGCGCCACCTCGCTCGGTGTCTTGCAGCTTGTCAGTTCGTAAAAGCATTCTTTATATGGAAGAAAAACATGGTGTTAAGCAAGACCTACACTTCGAAGTTTTTAATAAAAATAAAATAACTCTCAGAATACGTGCCGTAAATATCGCCATACCACCAGAACTAAATTGCCTCCTGTGTATTGGCTTTCCGTTACTAGGAGTATCTCAGCGGTGAATATGAGTGTGGCAATTCTCACCAACAGATAAGATAAATATTTACATGCTATTAACATGGCCGAATCTGGTGAAACGCGACGTTTTATGTGAAATTTCGATGTTTTTATGATGGAACACCGTAGTTCCTAATCTTACTCACTAACTGACAATACGAATATATAGTTTAAGCCATTCTCCAATTCTAATTAGATGTTATCGTAATAGAAGTACATGTATGCGTGTGTTTATTACAAGCGAAAGAAAATTGGGGAGAGTGCAAACGGGTGGTTCGCAGAAGAAAAGACGCTAACAGTGGTGCCAGAGTAGGCCAATACTTACCTGTTGCCGACCCAGCTGCTGTTGTGGAACACTGTGATATGGATTCTGCACGCAGCTTATTATATACGACTCAGGCATCAAGTTTTGCAAGCCACTCGCCTCACGTAACTAAGCACGAGATCTAGAAGATACTCTTTCCTCAACAGCATTTAAAAGCCTCGCAGTTGTGTTCAGTACACGTTCTGCGAAAGCAAACACCTCTGCCGCAAATTCGCCACTGTTACACACGTTACTGAACAGCTTAGCGAGCTCCATTTGGATGTCTCCTGTGATCCCGCACATCCACATCTGAACTCCTCAAACTACGGTACGGGGTATTGGGAGGGTACATGGTTTACTAGCACCATCTTCTCCTGTCCTGTTCTGCTTGTAGATGAAGCGCGAGAATACAAAAGAATTTGGATGCCACACATAACTCGCTCGATTTTCCTTAATATCCATCACAAAGCGAGACTGTGATTTAGTCATAAGACCCGAGTGGGCTTTCGTAGGACTTCGTTAGAAGAGGTAATTGTTGAGAGGAGGGCATTCAGACATTCGCCTGGCAACTAGAGGAAACGAATCAAAAATCTTTGTCAAAACCGGGAATTAACTTTTGAAAACAGTTCTTTTTCTTATTTTTTCTTTTTTTACTATTACAATTCTCCACTACAGGAGTGGAGTGGTCTGTTCGAGATTAAATAATCATGATTTTATTCAGCCAATTATTATCAAACAAATTCCCGGCGGGTTCAGGGATTTTCTCTGCCTCGTGATGACTGGGTGTTGTGTGACGTCCATAGGTTAGTTAGGTTTAAGTAGTTCTAAGTTCTAGAGGACTGATGACCATAGATGTTAAGTCTCATAGTGCTCAGAGCCATTATCAAATAAGCTGATATTGCGTCAAATGGAGAATACCAATTGAGAATAAATGGGAGTAGCTAATCAGTTCCAGCATACATCTCACAACCAAGCGAAACCTCCCAAAAACCGCGATTGGAACTGGAGGATTGGAACTACAGGTGGCCAGAGATAACTGATAAAAATAATTGGTTAATGAGAAGTAGCAGTTACTGTTACAATCGCTAATTTGATTTTACCGGTTATTTTAGTAACTACCAATAGTGCCTCGTACCATTTTTTTTATCGAAGTCCGCTTCATTTGAGATCTGACCACGTATAAATTAACAGTACAGGGGGACTGACCATCTGTACGTATAGTATAGCTCATGGAAATAATTGTCTGACTGCACTCCACCTGTTTATCGAAGTGTGTAATTTGGTTTCGTGCTAACTATGTAGAGTGATCACAACGAGTCAACAGATGGGGACGTTTGCAAGACAACAACCATCTGCAGGAACAGTTCGAAGACGTTGGGATCCAGCACGGCGTTTCGTATACCCTCCTGAACCCACCGATTCCATATTCTGCTAACAGTCATTGGATCTCGACCAACGCGAGCAGCAGTGTCGGGATACGATAAACCGCAATCGCGATAGGCTACAATCCGACCTTTATCAAAATCGGAAACGTGATGGTACGCATTTCTCCTCCTTACACGAGGCATCACAACAACGTTTCACCAGGCAACGCCGGTCAACTGCTGTTTGCGTATGAGAAATCTGTTGGAAACTTTCCTCATGTCAGCACGTTGTAGGTGTCGCCACCGGCGACAACCTTGTGTGAATCTCCTGAAAAGCTAATACTTTGCATATCACAACATCTTCTTCCTGTCGGTTAAATTTCGCGTCTGTAGCAGGTCATCTTGGTGGTGTAGCAATTTTAATGGCCAGTAGTGTAAATTCTAGAGGCTTGAAACTGCCAATACGGCTCAGAAACCGATGTCGATGGAATATTAACTCGCATTCTTGTTTGACGTGTGGCAGAGAGTAGTTTGTGTACCGCTGCTATTTCATCCTTTACCTGTTCCAGTCGTGAATGTTTCGCAGCAAGAACGATTGCTGGTAAGTCTCCGTGTGACACAGAATCTCTCTGACTTTTACCTTGACGGTCTTTTCGCGAAACGGCATATACATAATGGAAAACAATATATTCTTTGACGTAGATGAAAAGAAGCTGAAATAAACCCGAAATTTACCTAATGTCTATTGTGATCTTGTCAAAGTGTTTGAAATCGATAGAAAAGTTTCACAAGCACAAGATTAAGAAACAGGAAATAATTTGTAAATAAAAGACTTGTTAATAGAACAAGTTTTTAAAAAAAGGTTAGAAAGTATAAAGTTATTTCTCCTACACTCATACGGATTCCTAGGATCATACTTATACTCCTGAAAATATGTGATTGTGAATTTTCGTAATTTCCAAGAATGGTTGCCTATCAAAGTCGCGGGGTCCAAACGATACATATCGAACGCTCTATCGTAAATCGATCATATGACTCTGGTGCCGGCGTTATGATCAATTATTTGTGATCGTCATCTTTATCTGTTTTCCGTCGTTCCCTTAGCTGCTCTATATTACATACCTCCGCGAATTGTTTGTGAGTTGCTAGGTAAACCCAGATGATTTATGTCGGTAGTGAGTGGGATGTCTGGTGTTCTTGACGTATTCCTGCTTATCCAGCGTATAAAACTGTTAAACGTTTCTGTCGCAAATATGGAGTACTACCGGACGAGGAAAGGAGGGACTGTGTAGAGAGTGGTGATGCGAAGTGTGTAAAACTTCGTAAGAACAGTTTCGATGCTGAAATACCGTTACAACTTCATTATGGACAGTGTGGAAAACGAATGAGTATCAGGAATAATATATGGTTCGACTCTTCCAAATTATCCATCCACACCAGCGTAATGGACTTTCACATGTCGACAACGCGGACGACGAATAAGGTAACTCGTCTCCTTTGTAATTAAAAGTATTTTTGTAACGATCTTCTTTTGTCGTTGCTGTAATGACCACCGTAAACATACTCATAACGCCTGCCACCAGAGTCGCATGATCAATATCCGATCGCGCATTCGATATGTAACATTTGGACCCCGCGACTTCGATAGGCAATCATTCTTGGAAATTACCCAAATAATCCTAAAAATTTGAATTTTTAATACTTTAATACTTGTAAAATTAAGAAATACGTAGTGCAGACGTAATAGATAACTCACGCATGAATAGTTCGCCTACGTAACTAACAGTTTTATTGCACTGCAAATGATATTAACCGTTGTGTGATTTTTCTCAACGAGAGTTAGTCTCTACGCTCCTTACTGTTATCAATTGCATGTGCTCCACATTTTCGTGTTAAATCTTACAGGTCTTGTCACAGCAATTAAAGCGTATATCCGTTCAATTACTGTGTACGTTACACATTTTTACGTAAGTTGGAGAATACGTTCACAAGGCTAAGATATAACTTAATGTCGTTTACCTCTCGATGTCAATCAACGGTAACCTCTATAAGTAGTGCCTTGCTACAAGAATATCCTTGACTGTATTGAAATTATATCGTAATAAACTATTTCGTTAATCTCAACCTTTCAGAATTAAATTGAATAACTTTTCAGTAGTAATTAATCACTTGGCAATAAAACAAAGTTGCTTTTCCTATGTAAATAAAGGTTAATTATCTTTCCTTCCGTTGGAAGTTATTACCTGAAAAATACAATTCCTTCTCTTTAATTTCTTTGAACTTTGCCTTTACCAGTACTCAATCTTTTGCTTCATTGACGTTTGTATTTACTTTATTACGAAAAGATATATTCAAAATATAGTCTGCTTTGAAATATACCTTTGACAACTTTTTTGTAATAGCCTGTGGATAAAGGACAAGTTGGGTACTGGTTTTTTCAGTTTGCAATCGTTATGTTTTTATTTACTGCAATTAATTTTTTAAAGATACAAGTCAGCGTTCTACTTTATGAGTTTGGTGCTCTATTCCAAACCCAGCAAGCGGAAATGTACTAAAAAAAGAAAGACAAAACGGAAAACCTAAATGTCGTTTAGGAACAAAATGAGAAGCTATCAAATTCTCAGTAACCTTCACATTGTTTCTCAATAAATAACTATTGCCTAGGATGACCGTTCATTTTAATGTAGACTGCACATTCAATGCATCCAACGAGATTTACGGAATTTACTGTTTTGCGACACTCACGTCAACGTCACGCAATAAACCGCAACCAAATATCGCTAAGTCATTATTCCTCAGGGCTTGCGTGCACCTATACAACCAGAATAATACAGCGCAACGCTGCCATCCCCTAGTGCGCGCTTTAATCCTATACCACAAAATAATTAACCAGTATCTTCACATACACTATCCAACGTAAAATCTCACAGAGATATATTAAAACACGGCTCACCTATACCATCGCATGGGTATTAGGCAGCACAGCGCTCCATTAATCACAAATAGGCGGAACTACTCTCACACTTCAATAAATCGGAGGTTTGCGTGTACATGGCGAGTCTATACTCTACCAAATTCGGCTAAATAATCATTTTCTACAGAAGCAGATAATCTTGTCAAAACATCTTTGAGCACACTTGAGTTCCGTGTCTTACGTACGAGACGATCTTGTCACGCTCTTGAGATAATCTGTCTCCGGGCTAACTGCTCGGACAGTATTCGGATACTACTGAAATTCTAAAAGGACAAGCCAAGAACCGTTCTCTGCGGACAAACCTGTCACGCTAATTCTCTCTTTAACAAAAGTGTTTCTTCTTAGCAGTCGCCGGCAAACGTTAGTTGTGGCCTGCTGCACCGTAGTTGTTATCTTTGCCGCACGCCACGATTCAGCAGCCGACTGGCCGCAGCAAACTCGCTGCCTATTTTTTACACGACACAGCTTTTCTCGACCATCAACTGTCACATATCTGCAACATTTTAACACAAAAATACAAGAAAGCTGTACAAACAACTTAACAAACTCTTCATGCTACTAGACCATAAAACTCGATAATACGTTGACGCGATACATGCAAGTGATGGGCTTTTTTCTGGCTGAAGACCGTTTGGCGCATTACTAAATAAAGAAAAAAAATATTTAATATAATTACTTTTTATTTAGAACACAATTACATGGAACTTGTTGCCCCAGAAGTAGTAGTTACACCTTTTTTTCGTAAGATTTCACCTTTTTCAGCAAGTCTTTTTTCCCTTTTACGTATTTACGAAACTGCATGCAAGTCAGCCTGTTGTTAAATTGGCACTGCAAGACTGATTCCGTAGTGGCTGGCAGCAGCCCATTTCTTTCATCAGTCCACTGGGACGACATCAGCGAAAATACTCTTTCCACTGTGGCGTTATGAGCGGGAGTAGAAAACAAAGATGCTCAAAAAAATTTAGCAATCAGCATTTGAGTTCAGAATTATCGGTTTCCTTAATACAGTAAATCGAACTTTCTTTAATGACATGTTTAGACTTCCGTTCTTGCGAGTCACGCTTGGTTTCTAAAAAGCTCGTCGGATACATATGTTCATGAAAACAATGGAAGCCTGTAATTTTCACTGCCTTTCAGAAAAGTATATAACAGTGTTTACAATCATCATCCGATCTGGGGTTTCAGAAAGCATCATCCAACCTAATATTTTATATTTATTTTTAGAAACAGTTCATTTTTCTTAGTAATCAAATGCTATGTTACACAAAGCCATTGTCTCTTCCTCAAATTTCGAAATAAAATTAATTATTTCTTGATTATTCTTCTCATTCAAGTTCAGATTCATCTTGCTTTGCATGGTAGTAACACTGGCAGTCTTCCTCTCACTCAGACATCTTTGAGTTTCGATTAAGATATTTTTTATTTCCACTATCGAGACTTTATTCTTCTCAATACTTTTTATATATTGTTTGACTGCAGAAACATGACGTAAATTTCCCTGATCGGACTACTGAAAAAATTTGAAATTATTTTAGGTGGCCCGTCTCAGCGTAAAAAATTGTTTTCATGGAATCCAAAGCCTAAGAATTCTCTCAGCTACGTGTATCAATGACAGCCGTCTTATTTCTGAGTGAGATAGAAGACTCTGATGGCCGACATCAACGTTTAGGCAGAGCTCTTTCAGCTTCATTGTCTTACAGTGTATACTGAAAAATAATTAAATATTTTCATGACTATTATTTCAATGTCGAGAGTTAATACTCCAGCAGCACTTGATATAGTATTGTGGAGAATATGGACAGGGCAGTTAATTCCTTCTACGCTTTTTCCTCTTCTATAATTTGGTGAAAAACATTCCACTGGCCGCGTCGATGAAACCCTACCAAGTTGGAATTGGTATTGTCTCCATAAAAAGCGATTAGTTTACACAATTTAATTTGCAATTGTCCTGAAGTGTCTAGACGGAACTTTACGGTTGTCTCCGATGTGTCGTTTTTCAGCATTCCGTCTGTTTGAGTACAGTACCGAACAACTAAAGGAAACATTTTTTCAGCCTCTTGGTTCAATGCGTAGGTGCCTATACCGGAAAAAGGAAACTTATTGGAATTGTTTTATACATTTCCACACGGAGTGTAGTGCAGGAGTATTTTTAAATCGACTTAGCTTTGGTCCTGGCTGTAGACTGCTTTGGCGTCAGTATACATTGCGAGATTCAGTTTTTCGGGTGTGAAATGGGTGTGAAATCTTATGGGACTTAACTGCTAGGGTCATCAGTCACTAAGATTACACACTACTTAACCTAAATTATCCTAAGGGCAAACACACACACCCATGCCCGAGGGAGGACTCGAACCTCCGCCGGGACCAGCCGCACAGTCCATGACTGCAGCGCCTCAGACCGCTCGGCTAACCCCGCGCGGCCAGTTTTTCGGTACAGTCAAGAGAACTGAGGGTTTGGTGATGCTCGACAACGTTATAAGTGTTATAAGTTCTGCAGCACCAACGAGCAATTCTTCCTGGCTATCTTCTTTCATCATGAATGCAGAAACAGGCTTTGATTCGTCGTAGAAATGTGGTGCCTCACATTTGCGTTACCTCTATGAGTTACTGAGATTAAGCATCTACAAATGTCACACAACGCTTCCTAATCCGTAAGTCTATTCTTGACCAAAGACCAATTTTTTTTGTAATCATCCGAAATCTGACAGTTTCTCTCAGATGGTGTTGACTTGTGTTGACTTAATACTTGATCCAAGTTCGTAACAGTATAGTGAAAAAATGGGACAAAATTGGGTCTTTTCAAGATGTCGGGACAAGAAGATCCAATATATTAGGACGTCTAGCAACACTACTGGGGCATCGTCTTTCGTTGAGGTCGTTATCCCAATGTGTATACATTGTGGGTGAGTGTGTATAATTTGCTAAAAGAGAGCAGTGTTCTCGACGAAATTGTAATTCATACTGTGGTCAAAGGACTTGGAAGAGCAGTTGAACGGAATGGACAGTGTCTTGAAAAGAGGATATAAGATGAACATCAACAAAAGCAAAACGGGGATAATGGAATGTAGTCAAATTAAATCGGGTGATGCTGAGGGAATTAGATTAGGAAATGAGACACTTAAAGTAGTAAAGGAATTTTGCTATTTAGGGAGTAAAATAACTGATGATGGTCGAAGTAGAGAGGATATAAAATGTAGACTGGCAATGGCAAGGAAATCGTTTCTGAAGAAGAGAAATTTGTTAACATCGAATATAGATTTAAGTGTCAGGAAGTCGTTTCTGAAAGTATTTGTATGGAGTGTAGCCATGTATGGAAATGAAACATGGACGATAACTAGTTTGGACAAGAAGAGAATAGAAGCTTTCGAAATGTGGTGCTACAGAAGAATGCTGAAGATAAGGTGGGTGGATCACGGAACTAATGAGGAGGTATTGAATAGGATTGGGGAGAAGAGAAGTTTGTGGCACAGCTTGACTAGAAGAAGGGATCGGTCGGTAGGACATGTTTTGAGGCATCAAGGGATCACAAATTGGTGGGCAGCATGGAGGGTAAAAATCGTAGAGGGAGACCAAGAGATGAATACACTAAGCAGATTCAGAAGGATGTAGGTTGCAGTAGGTACTGGGAGATTAAGAAGCTTGCACAGGATAGAGTAGCATGGAGAGCTGCATCAAACCAGTCTCAGGACTGAAGACCACAACAACAACAACTGTGGTCAATATGTGAGATGTTTGCAAATTAATTCAACTGCGAGCAGTAATAATGACCGCTGTACAAAATACATGCAGCATAGTCGTAGATAAAAGAAGAAGTTAACTGTTTCTTGCGCTACATTTGAAGATGAGCTAGTGGAATTTTAGGTGTAAGGTTTTGCGCTACATACAGAACCAATCTAACATCGCCTTCTACCGCGTGCGATGCTGCAGTGGTTAGCACACTCGACTCGCGTTGCCTCAAGCCACCCCGATTAAATTTCTCCTTGATGTCCCGAAGTCGCTCCAGGCAAGTCACGAGATGGCTCCGTTGAAAAGGGCACGGCTGATTTTCTTCGCCATCGTTCCGTAAGCCAAACTTGTGCTCAGTCTCTAATGACCTCTCACTCGACAGGACGTTAATCTCTGATTTTCCATTTTTTACTTTTTTGTTCAGTAGCGTCTCCCAGCAGAGCTCGTTGAATAGTTACGTGACGAACTCTCCGACTAGGCAAACTTGTTGTAACACAGCTCACGGCTGTCCTTTGAAGCAGGTCTTCCGTTAATCCTGTCTGGTATGTGTCTCATTGAATAACATCTGCGAATTTGAAGAAAGAGGGATTTGCAAGCGACCTTCTGCATCGATAAATTTGTCTTCCATACGACTCCTCCGATAAATTATAGCCCAGTGTCTGTCTTCTCCACCACTTGATTTAAATGATCTTTCCACAACTCTGATCTTTTCACGTTCTTGTGGAGATAGTCAGTCTTCTTCAGCCTCAATCCGCAGGCGAATGCATAATTCTATAAAAAGAGAATGACTGATTATTTATCGCACAAAATTGCCCTTGTATGTATACCGTTTGTTACGGTTCACTTATATATGCTTTTAATTCCCTATTGAAGCTTTAATTTGAAATGTAGAGGTTAAGAATCGTAAATAGTTGCTGTGTGATGGCTGAAGGGCAACAAGGGAAAAATTCTGTGAATTCACTGTCTGGTAGAATTCAGTTAAATGTCTGCTGCAAGCAACGTCTGAGGCGCCACGCAGCATCGCGCTCTGGGCTGGAGTACCCAGGAAACTAATGGGGCTGTGCTGGAGGCTCGCAGGAATTAAGATGTACTACGTAACCACCAACCGATTTTTTTTTTTTTTTTGTAGGAAGAAATAATTACAATTTGATTATAAATTGGTCAGTCTTCGTTTCGTATTGATTTTAAACTTAAGAACTGGAAATATGCTCTAGGCTAAGACTATTACAGTTATTACTGATTCAAGCCATTAAGGTACACCTACACTGGATCCGCAGTTCTCCCGATCCGATCCCATCCGATGTCGAGCGAATATCGGAAGGAAAACAAACTGCAAGGCTACAATGTAAACCGCGTAGACACTACCATTGGAAACAGGTTTCGTGCGGTGTTTCACAATATTTTCCAGCTGTGTTTCCTATCTCTGTCTTCACTGGGTGTGAACATTTCTCGATGCGTATGCGCATTGTCTACAACGCTATTTGTCGTATTGATTCCATGTTGTCTGCTGCGTTTTGTCTAGATACCGAGGAAACTGTAAAATGTGGTGTCAGATTACAAATACTCGAAGGGTTTATTTTTGGCTTTCGGTTCGTGTCCATTCAGCCATCTCAGGTATGGAAAAACAATATGACAGTGTATTGGAGACGAGTGTCTTGTCAGCTACGATGATACGAACGTAAGGACAACACCGAGCCCCCGAGCGTAGAAAGTCCCTGACCCCGCCGGGAATAGAGCCCCGACTTCCTTGGTTAACAATCTGCCGCGCTAACCCCGCAGCTACCGAGCCGGACAAACTCGAAGATTATCGCAAACAAAATGAAAGGCCTAACCGTCTTTAGTGAACGAAACCATACTGCACTAGAAATGGCGGGAATAACTTTCTATGGTAAATGAAAACGGTAGACAGCACTGGTTTCCATAATTTCCCTTGTATGTCGTCTACCATTTTGAATTTCTGGCAAGTACCATTCGCTTCCAGAAAATTTCAGGAAAGTAACACAGCAACGAAAGACAAGATCTTATTCTTCGTTTTTGTCAACAGCAGATTCGTTTCAAAACCTTGCGTTTTTATTTCACATTTCGAAACAAGGTACAACAACAATGACCCTGTTTTTCTTCTCAAGCAGTTTTTGTCAGTGCCAAATACAGCGGCAGCTCTGTGCAGAGCATCTTGTTCTTTACTGCCGTTGTACTCCTGGATCCATATACTCATAGGCAGTCCTCAGCCTCTACGTACGGCGATAACTCCACAGTCTGCTGTCTCGTTCACTTCATTTTCTTTCGGAAAAACTTAATACAGCTTTCGAAACCACAACTATCAACGTTTTACAACAGACGACACAATGTGACAATTAAACACACACTAGCGTCATTCAGTGCTGACATATTTGTATGGTAGTTAGCCTGAAACATTGTTCCCTTTGATCTGTACCAATGTTATTATAGATAGCTTTTTCTGTGTTTAGAAACATGCTTTGAAACATATTTCCAAACTTGCGCACATATAGTAGCAGGAATCATGTTTCGGACAAACACCTTTCAGCCTCAGTGCGTCACGGCTTTAACTGCCTACGTGGAAGCGGAAGCCCGATCCGACAACAGCCGATGACGGTCGAATACGGATCGACTAGTTGGGGAATCAAAAATGTTTGTTTCCAGTCCGACATCGGAGCCCAACGGCACACAATGACTGCGAAAACTGACTCCTACATAGCTTATCATTAACAGTTTTTATTGATAATGGTAACATTAGTGTCACAATGTTACTAATCAAAGTTAATTTTGTTCACATATCTCATTATGATAGATAGTTTTTCTTCTGGACTCATGCAATCCTTGAAGTTAGACTGAGCTGCAGGCAGGATCGAGAACATTTTTCTGCACAAGCGACATATCATCTGGCGTACACCCTACTCCTCACCTGTCTCAGAAGTAAGT
Organism: Schistocerca americana; assembly: GCF_021461395.2. Lineage (NCBI taxonomy): Eukaryota > Metazoa > Arthropoda > Insecta > Orthoptera > Acrididae > Schistocerca > Schistocerca americana. Next base: position 334,614,425 of record NC_060123.1, on the reverse strand, counting down.
GGACATTATTCGGTCATTTAATAAGACCTTCAATAATAAATCAAAATCTGGTTATCGTAGCGTGGGTTGTTATTTTGTATAAAACAAGAGCAACATTGGCTTTGATCAGTAACATAATTACATTATTAAGTGTTATTACAGTGCTAAATATTAAAAGATGTAACAATCCATTTCCATCTAAGATATTACGTCAGGTCCTTAAAAACTATTACTGAAAAAAATGTCGTTAGTACACTTACACGTCGTGTTGTTGATGTTGTTGTTGCTGTGGCCTTCAGTCCAAAGACTGCTCTGATGTAGCTCTGGGCACTACTCTGTTGTATGCAAGTCTCTTCGTCTCCGAATAACTACTGCTACCTACATCCTTCTGAATCTGCTTACTGTATTCACCTCTAGGTATGCCTCTAAGATTTTTACCCCACACACTTACATCCAATACTAAACCGACGAGCCCTTCATGTCTAAGAATGTGTCCCACCAGCTGATCCCCTCTTTTATTCGAGCTGTGCCACAAATTTCTTGCCTCCCCAGTTCTGTTCAGTTTCTTCTCGTTAGTTACGCGATCTATTCTCTTTTTGTGTAAACTGTTTATCGCCTATATTTAACTTCTATGCGTAGCTGCACTCCACACTTATACTTTCAGAAATGACTTTCTGACACTTAAATCTATAGTCAATTTTAACAAATTTCCCTTCTTCAGAAATGCTTTAATTGCATTTGCCAGTCTACATTTTATATCCTCTCTGCTTCCGCCATTATCAGCTATTTAACTGACCAAATAGTAAAACTTACCCAGTACGTTTAGTGTCTCGATTCTTAATCTTTTTTCCTCAGCATCACCTGATTTAATTCGTCTCCATTCCGTTATCCATGTTTTGCTTTTGTTTGTGTTGAGCTTATAACCCCTTTTCAAGATTATGTCCATTCTGTTCAACTGATTTTCCAAGTCTTCGCTGTCTCTAACAGAATTAGAATGTCATCGGCAAAATTAAACTTGTTTTGGTTTGGTAGGAACTTTGAACGAGCGGTAAGGTCCGAGCTAACATTAATTCAGACATACTTTAAAAAAATTATTAAAAAAGAATTCTTACTCAATTGTTATTAAAAAAAATATTGTCCTATCCATTTTATTTTTTCTTTTAATGGGCAGCCATTACAAGCTTTATTCTTGATTGATAATATTTACACTAATCCAGTATCAAGGCTGAAATATTGGTGATACAGACAGTCAAATTTCAGCCCAGCAACTATAACATCAGTTAAAAGTTTCAACTCGATAAATAATTCTGATGAACAATTTAAATTACCAATGTTATCTTAAAAATGCATGTAGTAACCCTTGAACATATTTATAACAATAAACTAACTGCAAATCAAACCTAAAACAATGTTCAGATAAATCCAGTTTAGCAAAAGCACTTGAAATACACAACAAGTTACAGCGTGACCTCCTGATCACTTTGGAATGTTCATGTATGCTAATCGTTTATGGACTCGAATGCCAATGGTCTGGACCTATAGTAATTTAGTACTGTTTGCACAGGCTAGTCTGTTTAATGTCTTGATAAAATACTTTTTTTTGTTTGATAAAGATTTTTACACTATTTTATTGGTATTTGTGGGACAGCTTCTTACAACTCTAGTCATCCGTCACCTGGTGTTAGAAGTAATATGTTGCCCGACTCTTCCTAGAACGCATGCCCTTGGGACGTTTTGGCAATAAATCTCTCCGTGATTCACGAAGTCTTATTTTTTAGCGCCTACCCCTGGAGTTTGTTCAATATCTGCTCACTGCTCTCAAGCTTACTACATGAATCCGTGAGGAAATGCTCCGTTCTTTGTTGGATCTTCTTCTCTACTTTTTCAATGTCAGACTTTCGACTGGTTGGCAACTGTCCGCTCGGATGTACACTGTGCAACAAAATTACAGAGCCATCTTTTTCTCCCGTTGAGATATAGAAATCGAAATTTGGCTCGAACGTGCCTGCAATCTTCTTCTACAAGGGCGCAAAAGCGTAGCGCGCTTCGACGCCACCCTCGGGTTCGACAACGTTTCTAACAGCGAGGTGGCGCCACGTGCAAAACAGAGGCCGCTACTCTGACATTCACGTGAGGTGCAAGCTGAGTGATGGTGTCATATTGGTACGTAATATCAGTACAATTCTGCCCATCACCACCACCGAAGATCGCCACATTTCCTCTTATCCACATCTCAACATTTTTCTTGAGGCCTCTGTGAGGCAGGTCAGAACCTCGACGCCCAGCTTTGAAATCACGCAGTTTTCATAATAAAAACGTTTCTGTCACACTGCTGCTCAGAATCGACGAGAAAGTAGTGCCCAAAAAAGAAAAGATGCAGTAAAGTGAATGAAGCATTAAAACTTGTCCAGGGCATAAAAATTTCTATTTACAGTGATCGTTTAACTTAGTGTCCCAGTGATAAACATTATGACAGATTATTTCCATCAGTACATTAACCTAAGTCCTTTAATGTACAATTGTGGTATTCGTGCAGAAATTCATCTTTTCCCTACGTAGTCTACAACTAACGAATTGTTGAAACTGTAGCTGGAGGGAATGTATATGAGGTTTATCATGAACAGGACAGCTCTGAAAGGAATAGTAAAAATAAGTAAAAGGCAAGTGCCTGTTTAGGTGTTAGTGAGAAGCATTAAAGTGTCCCACGTCAATATTTATAACAAAAGTGCTCAATTCCCTCTGATCCTTGTGAGGACTTGTTATAGTAATTTACATAAACAGAAATATATTTTGTATTATGGACTATGCAGGAATATTGTAACTGGATTGAATAAATTGTTCCATTTTAAAGCGTGGCAGAAAACTGATACTTTATCACATATAATTTATGGACAATAGACATGTGGATAAGTGACAAAGGATATAACTACCTAAAATGTATATTGAGTATTATAAAGACTGCTTTTCGAAGCAGTTTTGCTAAAAAAATGGCAAAGTACCTAATCCTGCATTGTATCTCATGTAGCAAGTAGACTTGCACAAGAGTCTGTCCTATTTCCCTGCTAAGTTATAGTGGCATCAGCGCATTAGACTCTGAACTGCTCTGGTAGTTGGATTGTGTGGATTCTTTTTGGTCTGTGACTTTAAGAATATAGTGAACATTTTAGAGCGAATAGTTTCTGATTATGAATCCCAGACAATCTCCTAATTCCTCAGAGCTATAAGCTGTAGCTGTAAATGTATTTCTCAGATGAAGTGGTCACTAGGAATTCTAATTACAGGCTTCACATTTTGCTAATCACTTTCTGGTTGCCAATATTGTAGTTAGAGAGCCAGTGTTGAGAACGGCAAACAGCAAAAATACAAAACATTTATTCTATTATTCCACCCGCCGCCCCACAGAGTGGTTCTTGGAGCTTTAGTCTGGAACCGCGCTGCTGCTATGGGCGCAGGTTCTTTTCTTTTTTTGCCCAAAAAGTTGCCTCTCTAGTCAACGGTTTTCATGACACTGTATGTCACGTTTAAAAAAGGCACACATACTGGAAGAAGAAAGATGTCCCCTATTTGCGGCCAGCTTTCCCCCTGGGAAATGACTTCAACATGATACGAATGATGAAGAGCCCTGGTGAGGATCTACTGGATGTCTATTTTGAAACAGGAGGAAAGTATGTCGCCAGGATTTACTCATTATACAACCTTTTCCGCGTTGTGCGCGATCCAGAGCTGTTCAAAATGATCTTCATGAATGATTTTAACTACTCTTCAGATGGGGGCATTTATGTAGTCGAGGAGACAGACCACCTGTCGAGACACCTCTTCCGCCAAGGAGGAACATGTTTCTTAGTAAAAATTGTTTCGATGTTTAAATATATACTTTGCATATTGTCTAGACTATCATCCTCAAATACTTTTGCATTGATGATGATGATGAAGTCCCATACTCCATGACGGAACGTAGGGGAACGATGCGGGAGACACGCACCGCCGTACTAGGCAAAGTCCTAGCGGAGGTGGTTTGCCATTGCCTTCCTCCGACCGTAATGGGGATGAATGATAATGATGAAGACGACGCAACAACACCCAGTCATCTCGAGGCAGGAAAAATCCTTGACCACGCCGGGAATCGAACCCAGGACCCTGCGCTCGGGAAGAACTTTTGCATTATTCCGTTCTCATCTGCAAAATATGCAACGAAGGTTTCATTCAATGACATGACAATTAATGTCGTCGATTACCCAGGTACCACACCCATCAAATTTATTGTTCTAAAACTGCAATGATTGTCCCTACTAGATTAGGAGTTGTAAGTTAAAATAACTGAACTCTACATCAGTCTCTAAAAATTGACAGTAGTTTCGGATAGCAACCGTTTCTAAAAGCTGATGGCCTACCAGTGATTCACATGTTAAGATCAATATTAGTACCAATGGAAGTGAAACATGGATGATAAATAGTTTGGATAAGAAGAGAATAGAAGCTTTCTAAATGTGGTGCTACAAAAGAATGCTGAAGATTAGATGGATAGATCACATAACTAATGAGGAGGCATTGAATGGAATTTGGGAGAAGAGGAGTTTGTGACACAACTTGACTGGAAGAAGGGATAGGTTCGTAGGACGTGTTGTGAGGCATCAAGGGATCACCAGTTTAATATTGAAGGGCAGCGTGGAGGGTAAGAATCGTAGAGGGAGACCGAGAGATTAATACACAAGCCAGATTCAGAAGGATGTAGGCTGCAGTATGTACTGGGAGATGAAGCAGCTTGCACAGGATAGAGTAGCATGGAGAGGTGCATCAAACCAGTCTCAGGACTGAAGATCACAACAACACAACATGTTGCCTTCACGTTACCAGCTGCACCATCACTGATACCAGCTGTACTGATACCAGCTGTAAGAATGCGATCGGTCATTCACGATTGCCACAGTGAAGGAGAATTTTATCATGCCTTCCTCTCAGCATAATGGTCTCAAGCTACACAAGACCGAGTAAAACATAGCATCATAATGATGAAACTTTTCGAACAATCTGAATTTTCCAGTCTTGTGAAATATTTTGAAGACATGTTGCACAAGAATCGGTATCTGTCAAACCTATACAGCCCCTCAGAACTCATTCGCATTTGCTTAATCAAATTACCTGAACATTTACGACGTATTATTTTGGCAGGACGTTGCAAAGACGACATTGAAGCTTTTCAGGGACCTTTACAAGAATTGGAAATTGACACTGACAATCGCGGGACGCGAAAACAGGAACACAACAATTACAGGTCACAACCGTCACAATTCCGCGATGAAAGAAATAATAACTGGACACGACAAGGCTATTCTCACAACACAAATCGTGACCAAAACAGACACCACCCGTATGACAACTGTTGGCAGAATAATAGTTACAGAGAAACATCACATTTCCGTGGTAATGAATATGACAGAGATAACCATAGAAACAGACAATATGGGAACCAAAACAATATCAAGGGAGACAGAATAACTTCAGACGCAACAGTTCAGCGCGCAGTTACGATTCAGGGAGAAATCCTCCACCACGTGACCGACAAGAAAGAAATTATGGGATATACCGACTTGACCACACGATTTAATCGTAACGACGGACCTGAATTGCATCAGAACTGGCGGGATTCGAACAGGGCAGGGCCCTCTCGACATTATGAATTTGTAGAAGTTAGGTCTCCTAATCTCAAAAACGACGCACGCCAACAAAGAGATAGCAGTCAATGACTCGCACCGCAGGCAGCCACGTGCGCCCGCTGGCTCAGAGAAAAATAACATAGGCGCTAACCTTGAGAAAAATTTGAATGTTTAACAATTCCGTTTTTACGACGAAACATTGGACAACACCCAGGTATCTCCCTGCTGCTGCACTGCAGCCCCATCCAGGATGGTGAACTTCTGACTGCCTGAACACTGATAACGCAGTTCCGTCACTTGTCATAGAGGTCATCCACTCCTGGCTCCTGTACTGTGAATGCTGGAGTCTGGAGACGTACTGTCGCTCACGTAGGAATTATTATCACTACACTATATGGTCCACAGCTGCCTGTTTGTATTACTAATGTAGAGAGTGAATCTATACTTGTTGAGAAGGCAGTAGACTACTCTGAGTTTAAAAATCAACCAGACATTGGTGTTGGCTCAGAAGAATAGAACAAGAAGTTGTTTTCCTCATGCCTCTCTATAAGAGAAGATATGTATTATATTTTGAGAACCGTTATATAGGTCTCCATTTGACACTGTGGTTGCTATTTGAATTTTTTACTGATATATTAATAGAGACACTGCAACGAAAGGAAGTGATTAAGAATATCAGACCTACGTGTTTTAAAAATTTTCTTATTGCTACAGGAGACAGTACTCTCAAAACTATAAAAACATCTTATGTACATATAACTTTGAAAAAAGAAGTCTTTGGCATCGTTCTGTCCTATAGTCGCCATCTGTCCGTTGAATCTACAGAACGTGCCATAGTGCTCACCATTACCTCATCCCATCCTTAAGCCCTCCTTTGCAAAGGATCACGAGCTCGACACATGGTTATCCTCGTATTTACTCATACGTTTGAGACAATGCTCTTGTCACGTGTTTCGTTGTCCATGGTTGTGAGGTACACTATCGCCTTTAAGTGTGCCCATAGTCAGAAAACTAAGCGATTAAGAGGAGGTGAGTGGGGAGAATATAATGATGTACATTCTCGACCAATCTGTCATTCATTAAACTATCGTATTACGTACTGCCGTGCGAAGAGTATGAAATGTGGTGGTGCCCCATAGTGCGCAAATAACATTCGTTCTCTTTTTTTCAAGACCAACGATTTCCACTAGCATGGGATAGCGAATCACGTCATAAATAAATTAAATAACACTGTTAATATTTCTACTAAGTTGCGTGACTCTATGAGTCTCTCACCCATATTTCCTGCCCATACACTGAAATTATAGCTAATCCGATGCCTTGCTTCCATGACACCTCGTGGATTTGCACCTGCCCACACGCATTTAGCGTGATAATACTTAGTCATTGCCTGTATTGCAATCTGGCTGCGACCAATATTACTACCACTGTCGGAGGACCAAGTACCGAGGCGAACACAACCAGTAAGAAATTAGCAACGAACTTCATCGGTGGCACAATTATTTCTTTCCAGACCTATTTTTTGTTTATTGGTTTTCATTAACATCGCCTCCCGTTAGAAAGAGTAAGCCATTCTGTTTTAAACATCCAGTATAAATGAGCATGTATCTTCCCTAAGTTTACGTATTATTTTCTCTATATTATTCATTTAGGAATAATATCTGTCAAGGCAATTTTTTTCAAATTATTGGTGATATTTCAGTTCTTTATAATCAAAGTGTGTTTTGAAACAGCACCTTTCCCCATCTCGACAATAACCAGAGGGAAGTTTTCAGAAAATATCTTTCTTCGATTCACTGTCTTGTTTTATAACACAGGTCACTCCTTACAAGTATATTTTATCCTTGGCAGAACAAAGTAAAACCCTGGCGACCAAGGGGGTGGCAGCACAAATGTGGGTGTTCCTCCTCGGTGGCTTCGCAACTTTCTGCTTCACTGTATGCTTCAGCCTTTATGAGCTCTCTAGTGTGAGGCAACAGGCGAGTTGTGGTGCCCTGTAAATATTCTAAGTTCGGAGTTAGTGCGACCACACAGGCCGCTCAGCAGGCCGGGGCTCGTGGTGCCAAACATTAGCCGGAGCAAGAGGAAAGTAGCCCCAGCACGTGGTCCAGGCCAACCGTGTGCCTGGGAATTCCATGTTGACGCTGTGTTGAGGACTGTGCTTTGTATCGATGAAGGAGATTTGTAGGCCAGGAGTGCCAAAGATGGCGAACTTCGTGAAGCCACAATGGCAGACAGTTCACAGTTCATGTAGAAATTAATAATAGCCAGAGGAATCATGATGCCTTAAAAAGAAACGTGTACATTAGCATTATTTGCACGACGATTCTGATGGTGTAATCAGATTTAAAGCTATTAGTGTAAACCTAAATTGGTATGAATTAAAGGCATGTAACTTGAATAGTACATGGGTTATTGGAGGTCAAAGTGGCCGATTACTGTCGATCGCGTCAGGCCATAAGTACACCACAGTTAAACGAAAACATGGTAGCACCATGCTTATAAATATATTTACTCGTCTATGTCTTTGTTTCTATCCGATATGTACTAGCCATGAAGAAATTAATCAAATATTTACTGTGTTTTAGAAAGCATAGATACATTAGGTGCTGGCCTACTTTTGTTTCTATTCCTTTGATATATGTTTATTTGATTTGTTTATGTATTTAATAATGTGTGTTGGAGCGTGTTTATGGTCCAGCCATGGGAATAACTATTTAATTTCAAGTTATTTAAATGTAAATCTCGTATTTTGTATGTGTTTCAATATCTTTATGAGTGTGCATTGGATTGGAGACATGGCAGGTGCGCTCTATCCAATCACGGCGATCTTTACTACGGTAGGCGACTACCGAAGTCAATGGCGAGACTGTAGAGACTGTATGGAAGTGGGGGAGGAGTATCAGGCCGCATGGAACACAATAGGGAGTGATCGACGGGGAGGCGCGATGGACGGTCACAGGAAACACTTGGAAAGTGTTGAGCAGTTTGCCCATGGTCGCGGGAGATAGAAATATTTTGTAGTGCCGACTTGTGCACTTGTGAAATTTTCGTGGCTGCTGGGTTGGTGGGTTGTTCGGTGGGTGGGTGGGTGGGTGGGTGGGTGTGGAGAGAAAGAGATATGCCCTTTTTTTTCTTCATTTATTCAGAACTGTACATTTTCAGTCGTTTTGCCACAAAGCACCTTTGCTCTCATGTTTTCAGCCACTGAGTATAACAAGGTTTACTCCAAAAGCACCTGAAGAAAGGCAGAAAGTATTGATCTCATTCTTACAATTCCAAGAAGATGTTTCACGTAACGTTAACCCAATTTGTTATTAATCATTCATGTTCAGGCATCAGTTACTGTATATGAAAGGAAGAGAGCTGTTTAGTTTGCTATAGACATCAAAAGTATCAGATTTATAAATGCTTTTACTCCAGTCTTGGATATAAATGATAAAGGAACAACCAGCAGAAAAATGCTCCTGTCGGAGTACAAAAATACAATTACGCTCCTGTTTATGTAAATGATTCTGACTGAAAAGTGGCGTACCAGCTGCTTCATTCTACCTTTCTCAGCACCTTTAAAAACTCCCCAAAAGTTTTGGTATGCTAACATATTAATGCTTTTTTAATGTGCAACTCACTCACAGTAGCCCATCTCTATATGTCGCTCATACCCAGCCTCTCACATTTACCCTTTCCCATTCACTCATTCAACACAACTCATTGTATCTCTCTGTGTCTCCTGTGTTACAGCCAGAGTCCCCTTCTTCTCCTTGTGTCCTACTATTACAGTCTCTTCTCATTGTCACTGTCTCCCTCTTCCACTCTTTTACTTCTGCTATCCCATTCCTTAATTCCTAATGCTGCCGCCTCTTCTCATTTTCACTATCTCTCTCTTCCTCTCTGTCATTCTCATACACTCTGTCTCTCACTATCACTGCCTTTCATGCACTTCCACTTTCTCTTTCTTTTTATTCCTTGTAACCCGGAACTTTCTACTTCACTCTCTTCCTAGCTTTTTTCTATGCCACTGCCGGTGTGGGACATACTGCAATTGCCACATTCTCTCTTTCTATGACACAAACATTGTCTACTATCTTCCAGAATTCATTACTTTTCCATCTATTTGCCACCACCACTGTCTTCTTCTGTCTCAGCATAAGAAATTGCGAATATGTTTGCATGCCAACCGTTTCTGAAAAAATTTTAAAGGTGCTGAGGAAGATAGACTGAGACAACTGGTATCCCACTTTTAAATCTTAGTGATCACCACCCCTACTCTACTATATCCATGACACTTTCCACCCTATTTCACGATAATACAAAAACGAGCTGCCTTTCTTTGGCCTTTTGGGATGTACACCATCATGGTAAGGGTCCCATACTGTACACCAATATTGTAGCAAAAGACGGACAAGCGTAGTGTAGGCAGTGGCTTCAATAGACCTGTTGCATCTTCCAATTGTTCTGCCATTTAAACAAAGTCTTTGGTTAGCCTTCTCAAAAAATTATCTCTGTCATCGTTGCAATTTAAGTTGTTCGTAATTTTATTTCCCAGGTATTTAGTTGAATTGACGGCCTTTAAATCAGTATGATATATCGTGTAACCAAAATTTAATACATTTCCTTTGGTACTAATGTGGATGATATCACACGCTTTCTTAGAAGGTGACAATTCACGCTTTTCGCACCATAAAGATATTTTATATAAATCATTTTGCATTTGGCTTTGATTTTCTGATGGTTTTACTGTAAGGTAAATGACAGCATCATCTGCAAACAATCTAATAAGGACGCTCAGGTGGTCTCTTAAATTGTTTTTATAGATCAAGGGTAGTCAACTGTTTTTTACCTGCCACTCGCTTCTGTATTTATGTTACTAGTACAATTTTCTACTGCTCACCTGTTCCACAGTGACAATTATTTATAAAGATGCAAAGTAATTTTAATTCATTAAATTTACAAAGCATAGTTATGACAAGTTAAGGTATGTAATAATAGGTATTAACTTTATGTAAAAATTTTATGAAAGCCTAATGAAAATATTTTTTAAATCTCTACCGCCTACCGTCCACCATGAAAGCTGGAACGCCCGTTAGTTGGCTTTAGGGACTTGTTGAGTACCACTGACACAGATGGTTCTGTTTGCTCTCGCAAGCTTAACGGATTTCACTCGAATGTCGAATGCATCGAGTATTGCTTATGGGTCGACTGTTCCGCAGTAACCTTACCTTCCATTCCCCTTCGTGTAATTACGTTCTAACTACCTACAACTATCAAACTTTCATTCCCTTCTCACATTTTATCAATTTTTCCAGTTCTACGTACATTCACTCTGTCTTCTCGTCATTGGCTTGTGATGTGGGCATGGAAATAGGTATGATAATGGTGGATGTTGCCTAATTTTGAATTCTCAGAAAAATAATTCGTTCACTGTATTGCTCATAGATTCCACCCTGATACCTGTTATACAAGAACGCTGGCCATAAACCAAATATTTTAGGTACTAGTGAATGACAAAGCTTTTCTTTTCTGTTGGGACTATTGCTATCATATATGGAGAGATTTAAGACTTTACGAGGAGCGCCACTGAGAAATAGTTACTAAGACGCGACTTCTCCACTTCATGAATCGTGTCGTGGCGAAAGATTATAAACTGCCAGGATATGACTGTGTGTTGGGGAAAGGAACTAAGGTGGTCATACCAGTCATGTAACTCCTTCATGACAGGAAGTTCTTTCGAAGCCCTCAGAAATTCGACCCAGAGCAGTTCTGAGGAGCAGAAGGCAGTCAGGCATCGCTACAGCTTTCTGCCTTTTGACGAAGGGCCACGCATTTGCATTGGGGAGTCGCTGCTTCTTCCATATATATTACTTTAAAAAATTACTGCATTATTATAAATACCTTTAAGCGTCCAGCGTAACCGACTAATAAGTATCACGATACCGTTTTTTATGTGGACATGCTACATGTTGATAACTACGTTTAATGTCCTCTATAAAATCTGACAGTTGGTATCACTCACGATTTTCAAATAAATTCAAAAACAGAAGTAACCGAGGTAAAGATACTCGGTCCATTGGAGATAAATGTCAAGAACTCTAAAGCCTGTAGGATGATAGTACACTGCCTTTACGCACGAGGGCACAATAAATGAAAACCAATAGCCTATAAAAAAACACTCCTAGATCGTGTTGTTATGTTGCCATTTTCTTGCTATGCCCATGTTGTTCCTCGTCTTTATTTCGGCTCATGGTAGGCTTCTAAATTTAGGATCTTATTTCTAAAAGAGCTTATGGGGCTATCAAATCTTTAATGGATTTTTCTTTAAATTAAAAATATTTGATCTTTATTGCCTTCTTATTGAATAACGAAGCTATTGACAGTCTGTAAACTTGGTGGACCACTAAGACATTTGGGAATTGTTATCTGTGGCCATAATGGATGGAACTGTGTGTCACTTCAAAGATAAGATGGTAATGGTCAGATAGGCCCAGACTCATACACACACATAGATGCGCAGTTAAAGTACATCGAGGTTTCGTGGGAAATAGTGCAGCTTGCAAAGCCTTGTGGAGTACGACGAGTAACTATAATAGAGGCGAGCACAGGTTAGAACTGCAAGGTCGTCTGAGTTTGCATTTTTGAGCACCAGAGCATCAGCCGTGAGAGTTGTTTCCGTGGGGTTACTCCTGCTCACATGATGAACCACACACTTTCTCGTGGCCTGATCCACTCTGATTGAGTGACAAATCATGCAGGTTACTCATGGAAAATATTTATTTGCTTGTGTTTCTCCAGTATAAGCAAGTCACATTAACTATGCAGAGTACTTTTCCAGGCAGTGCAAGCGTATTAATTTTCTGCCGCTACAGTACTCAGTGTGTAGGTGTGTAGACAGGTGAAATCCAAAATTCTATCACTGTGCTATAACGATTGGTGTGTAGGTGTGGAGACATGTGGAATCCAGTGATGCAGAACTGCAGTTATTCACCTAGTGTGTAAGTTTGTAGAGAGGTTAAATCCAGTGTTCTTCCGTTACGGTGCCTCACTTGGTGAGAAGGTGTTGAGGCAGGTGGAATCCAGTGTTCTACCACTGCAGTAACTCACTTCGTGTTTAGATTTGGAGATATCTGGGATCCGCTGTTCCTGCACTTGGTACCTCACTCAGTGTGAGAGTGTGGAGACAAGTGCTCTACCACTACAGTAAGACGCATTATGTGTAGTTGTGTAGACAAGTGGAATCCAGGGTTCTGTCATTACAGAAACTCACTAAATGTGGAGATAAGTGGTATCCATTGTTCTACCGTTGTGGTATCTTAGTCGGTGTATAGGGGAGGAGACAGGTGGAATGCAGCGTCCTATCATTGTTGTTCATCACTTTGTCTGTAGGTATGTGTACATGTGGAATCTAGTGTTCTATTGTTACAGTACTTCACTTGGTCCGTGTGTGTGGAAGCAGGTGCAACGCAGTGTTCTACATCTGTGATACGTCATTTGGGGTGTAGGTGTGTAGACAGGCGAAATCCAATGTTCTACTAGGCAATACCTCTCTTGGTGCGGAGGTGTTGAGACAGTTGGAATCCTGTGTTCTACCACAGCAGTATCTCCCTCGGTGTATAAGTGTGGAGACAAGTGGTAACCAGTGTTCATTAACTGGGGAACCTCACTCAGTGTGTAAGTTTGAAGATAGGTGGAATACCACTGTGATATCTCACTAAACATATAGGTATGTGGACAGGCGAAATCCAGTGTTCTATAACTGCGGTAATTCACTTTGTGTGTAGGTGTGTAGACAAGTGGAGCCCATTGTTCAACCACTGTGGAATCTCTTTCTGGACCCAGTTATGGAGACAATTGGAATCCAGTATTTTACTACAGTGATCCGTCATTTGATGTGTAGGTGTGGAGAGAGGGCCGCGCGGTATTAGCTGAGCGGTCTAAAGCGCTCCAGTCACGCACTGTGCGGCTCGCCCCGGCGAAGGTTCGAGTCCTCCCTCGGGCATGGTTGTGTGTGTTTGTCCTTAGGATAATTTAGGTTAAGTAGTGTGTAAGTTTAGGGACTGATGACCTTAGCAGTTAAGTCCCATAAGATTTCACACACATTTGAACATTTTTTTTGTGGAGAGAGGTGTAATACAGCGTTAAACCACTGTGGTAGTTCGCTTAGTGTGTAGCTGAGTGTGAAGGTGAAACTGAGTGTTCTACCACTATGGTACCTCGTCTGGTGTGTAGATTTGGAGGCATGTATAAAGCAGTGTTATACCACAGCGGAGCAGGACTTGATGCTTTGGTATGTAGACAGATTGACAGACATCTACAATTCGTTATCAGACACCTTTGTTTTCACATTTTTATCTTTTCTGTATGTATGGAAGTGAAACATGGACGAAAACTAGTTTGGACAAGAAGAGAATAGAAGCTTTCGCAATGTGGTGCTACAGAAGAATGCTGAAGATTAGATGGGTAGATCACATAAGTAATGAGGAGGTATTGAATATAACTGGGGAGAAGAGGAGTTTGTGGTACAACTTGACAAGAAGAAGGGACCGGTTGGTAGGACATGTTCTGAGGCATCAAGGGATTACAAATATAGCATTGGGGGGCAGCGTGGAGGGTAAAAATCGTAGAGGGAGACCAAGAAATGAATACACTAAGCAGATTCAGAGGGATGTAGGTTGCAGTGGGTACTGGGAGATGAAGAAGCTTGCACAGGATATAGTAGCATGGAGATGTGCATCAAACCAGTCTCAGGACTGAAGACCACAACGATAACATCTTTTCTGTTTTCGAGAAGGTGCATATGACAGAGGCACATAATTTTTTGTCTCTATCGCTGACGTCAATCTGTTGTAGAGTTGTGGAAAAAGTTTTTTTCCCCATATATTATGACGTTCTAGGAGAAGAAAATCTGCCTTATAAAATTCAATATTGATTCCAGAGGCAGAGATCTTGCCAAACTCAGCTTGATATGTTTGTCTATGAGATTCACAGCGCTGTAGACGTCGCGTTCAGATTGATGCCATGCTCCTTGACTTCAGGAAGTCAACTGATGCAGTCCTACACAATTGTTTACTGAAAAGAACAGGATCCTTCTGAGTATCAGAACAGATTTTTGATTGGATACAAGCGTTTCTTGCAGATACAACGCAGCAGATCTCTCCTGTCGGAACAAAATCGACCTAAGTAATGCTGATTGCACGAACACCCCAACGTGGTGAGATGCAACTGTAACTGTTTACAATACGTAGATAAATTATCTAGTGGAGATGGCCACGAGCTCCATGAGGCTGTTTGCATGTGATGTGGTTGTCTGTAAGAAGGTTGCAACGTTAAAACACTTTGGCGAACACCTACCGGTGATTGATGAAAAGTGTAGGAGTCGCAGTTGACCTTGAATGTAAATAAATGTAACATACTGTGCATACGTTGGAAAAGAAATCCTCTATGGTACAATTATGTTGTTGGTGACGAACTGCTGTAAACAGTAACTACCGTAAAATGTGTAAGAGGAACGATTCGGAGACACTGTGCGTGGAATGACCATACAAAACTAAGAGTTGGGAATAAATATACAAAATTGAGGGTCGTAGGAAGAATCTGAAGGAAATGTTGTAAATCTACGAAAGAACTGGCTCAAAAAACTCTTTTTCGATGGATTTTTACTAAGTAACCAACGTAATCCTTGGGCTAGTATAACGGAAGTAGGATTCGTAATAAATAGGAAAGTAGGGCAGAGAGCGTGCTACTGTGAACAGTTCAGTGATGCGGTTGTTCTTATAACAATTGATAGCAAACCAACACCAACAAAGATATTTCAGGTATACATGCTGATGTCGCAAGCTGAAGATGAAGAGATAGAGAAAATATTTGAGGACATTGAAAGGGTAACGTAGTACGTAAAGGAAGATGAAAATCTAATAGTCATCGGGGACTGGAATGCAGTTGTGGGGGATGGAGTAGAAGAAAAGGTTACCTGGAGAATGTGGGCTTGGCACAAGAAATGACAGAGGAGAAGACTCACTGCGTTCTGTAGTGAATTTCTCATAGTAATAGCGAATACTCTGTTCGAGAATCAGCATAGAAGGACGTATAGTTTGGAAATGCCGGGTGACACGGGAAGATTTCAGTTAGATTACATTGTGCTCAGGCAGAGATTCCGAAATCAGATACTGGAATGTGAGGCGTACCCAGGAGCAGATGCAGACTCAGATCACAACATAGTAGTGATGAATCAATCGGCAAGAAGTGGTAAGTATTAAGGAATGAAGAGATACGCTTAAAATTCTCTAAGGCCGCAGATACAGCAACAAAGAATAGCTCAGCAGGCAGTACAGTTGAAAAGGAATGGACATCTCTAAAAACGGGAATCATGAAAATTGGAAAAAACACATACAGTAGATACAAAGAAGGTAGCTGTGAAGAAACCATGGGTAACGAATGAAATACTTCAATTGATAGATGAAAGGAGGAAGTACAGAAACGTTCAGGAATACAGCAATACAAGTCGCTAAGGAATGAAATAAACAGGGAGTGCTGGGAAGCTAAGACGAAATGGCTGCATGAGGAATGTGAAGAAACAGAAAAAAATGACTATCGGAAGGACTGACTCAGTATATAGGAAATTCAAAACAACCTTTGGTGAAATTAAAAGCAGGGATGGTAACATTAAGAGTGGAACGGGAATTCCACTGTTAAATACAGAGGAGAGGGCGGATAGGTGGAAAGAGTGCTCTATGAGGGCGAAGATTTGTCTGATGTAACTCAAGAAGAGAAAGGAGGCGATTTAGAAGAGATAGGTGCTCCAGTATAAGAATTTAAGAGAGTGTTTGAGGATATAAGATCAAATAAGCCGCAAAGATAACATTCCATAAGAATTTCTAAAATCATTGGGAGGAAGTGGCAACAAAACGACCATTTACTTTGGTGTGTAGGTTTGATGTGTAGTATGTATGATTCTGGCGACATACCATCTGAATTTCTGTAAAATGCCATCCACACAATTTCGAAGACTGCAAGAGCTGAGAAGTGCGAGAAATATTACACAACCAGCTTAACAGCTGACAAGAATAGTATACAGAACAATGGAAAAGAAAATTGAGGATGTGTTAGATGACGATGAGTTTGGCTTCAGGAAAGGTATAGGCACCAGAGAGGCTAGTGACATTGCCGTTGATAATGGAACAAAAACTAAAGAAAATCAAGACACGTTCATAGGATTTGTCGATCTGGAAAAACCGTTCGACAATGTAAAACGGAGCAACCTGCCAGAAATTCTGAGTAGAATAGGGATAAGCTACAGGGACAGACGGTTAATATACAATACGTACAAGAGTCAGAGGGAATAATAAGACTGGACGACCAAGAACTAAGTTCTCAGGTTAAAAAAGGTGTACGACAGGGATGTAGTCTTTCCCACTACCATTCAGTCTGTACATCGAAGTAGCAATGATGGAAATGAAAGAAAGGCTCAGGAGTGGAATTAAAATTGAGGGTGAAAGGGTATCAATGCTATGATTCGCTGATGACATTGCTATCCTGGGTGAAAGTGAAGAAGAATTACATGATCTGCTGAATGGAATGGATAGTATAATGAGTACAGAATATGGATTGAGAGTAAATCGAAGAAAGACGAAAGTAATGAGAAGTAGCAGAAATGAGAATAACGAGAAACTTAACATAAGAATTGATGGCCATGAAGTAGATGAAGTTCTACTTCCTACTACCTAGGCAGTAGGAATTCTACTACGTAGGCAGCAAAATGACCAATGACAGATGGAGCAATCGGGGCAAAAGTAGCCTGTCACTGGCGAAAAGGGCATTCCTTGCCGGGAGAAGACTACTAGTATCGACCATGGGTCTTAATTTGAAGAAGGAATTTCTGAGACTGTACATTTGGAGCACAGCATTATATGGTAGTGAAACATGAACTGTGGGAAACAGGAACAGAAGAGAACAGAAGCATCTGAGATGTGGTGCTACATAAGAATGTTGAAAATAATGTGGACTGATAAGGGAGAGGTTCTCCACAGAATCGGAGATGAAAGGAATATGTGAACAACACTGACAATGAGAAGGGTCAGAAGACTGATTACTCTAAGCATAAATAAATAAATAAAAGTATCCCAGAAATACGAAATTCATCTGGGGTAGTTAAAACGCTAACGTGCACTAAACGACCATAGTATGTCGGGTGGTCGTCATGGGATCCTCTTCCTTGCGGCGTCATGTGGATGCGGTGTGGAGTGACATGTGGTCAGCACACCGCCCTATGGCCCGTTTTGCCGACTTCCCAGATCTGGAGCCGCTACTTCTCGTTGGAGTAACTCCTCTTAGCATCACGAGAATTAGTGAACCCCATACTACTCCTCCCGCTAGTGAAAAATCCTTTGTAGTACAGGGAATCGTTACCGGTTCCTCCACATTGCAGTCATTCACGCATACCACTGAGGTACGCAGGCGGACATTTTGAGTAAAGGCTTTTCATAATGAATTCTTCACGCAAAATTAACAGCATTCTTTTCCGTCCTATGGTGTTAGTTATGTCATAGACCTTTAGAATCCAATCACCACACACATCTTGTGCACCACTATTATCTCAAGTGATGTGATTTCAATTTTAACTTACATTTTCAAACTGATGCAGCAGATTCCTTATAAATCTTCACCAATTTTGGATATACCACTTTAGCGATAAAGCGTCAGTAGCAAATCGTGTAGAGACAGAGCAGCACGCCAGTTTTTATTTGAAAGTAACGGAGATCAGGTTGGCACATGACATACGTTAATGCACTACTTGTGCCAACATAAACAAAAATTTCTCAGAGATCAGTACCATCTTTCTGCCAGACCTAAAACTTTTCAGCCATCTATTGTACATTCCTGATTAAGATGAAACACACGGCAATAATAACGCCTTCCTGTAGAGGAAATATCGAGGGACACTGCAAATAAGGCAAAAGTTTTTCGTGTATTTTATTTCTGTGTGGTCGTTAAAGTCTCGGTGAGGCATAATGGAGTAGTGCACTGTGGATATTCTGTATGTAACACTAAAGATCGCCAGTACAATCATTCCTTGTACCTTTCTTTGATTTAATAGATTAGTTTGCCCACAGGTGCTAAGTCGTTGTGCAAGTATTTTTGGTGTATACTGAAGACTTCACTTTCACGTATCATGTTGAGAACTGCCGAACTGCTAAGATTCAAAGGATCATCGAATCTTTATTATCAATTTGTTTTGTAGAGTGTTCAGAAATGCTCCTATGCGTTATGCGGTAAAACCATAATTCTGAGGTCTGCCATATGTGCAAATGTACTAAAGCTCTCAGTCTTCTGCTGTAATGCGTCATGTAGTAAAAATGTAATTCTGAGGTCTGTCATACGTGCAACTGTACGAAAGGCCTTCAGCTGTATTGCAGAGGTGGACAAAAGTATCGAAACGGCAAAAACTCCACACGGTGTAGGAAAAACGGTGACTCTCAAAATAGCTTTCATTCTTCTCGAAATTGATAATTATGGTTTTAAAGGGAATTTTATACCACTAGCCCTGCAAAACCGGGACAAGTTCGGGAAACGATGATGCATGTGGGTAGCGATCACGCACTCCCAAAGTAGAACGAAGGCTCATTAATGTTCAGATCTGGTGACTGTGGTACCAGTGGAGATGCTACAGTTCATCATCCTGCTTAAAAAAGCAGTGCTGGATGATGGGAGCTGTGTGAATGGAGAACCTGTCGTCTTTTAACACAGCATCACCAGTGGGGAGTAAACATTATACCATGGTCAGCCAAAATAATCACATAATCATTAGCAATAACGCAGCCTTATAGAGTAACAATGGAACCCAATGAAAATCACGATGTGATAGCCCAAATCATCATTGAAGCCACGGCATGTTTCACTTTTGGGTCGTAAACTCGGCCAGAAACTGGAAACTGTGATGTTCTTCCATTGCTCTGTAGCATATGTTTTACATTTGCATCTACATTTACATGGATACTCTGCAAATCACATTTAAGTGACTGGCAGGAGGTTCATCGAACCACCTTCACAATTCTCTGTTACTCCAATCTCGTACAGCGCACGGAAAGAATGAACACCTATATCTTTCCGTACGAGCTCTGAGTTCCCTTATTTTATCGTGGTGATCCTTCCTCCCTACGTAGGTCGGGGTCAACAAAATATTTTCGCATTCGGAGGAGACAGTCGGTGATTGGAATTTCGTGAGAAGATTTTGTCGGAACGAAAAACGCCTTTCTTTTAATGATTTCCAGCCCAAATCCTGTATCATTTCCGTGACACTCTCTCCCATGTTTCGCGATAGTAGAAAACGCGCTGCCTTTCTTTGAACTTTTTCGATGTACTCCGTCAATCCTATCTGGTAAGGATCCCACACCGCGCAGTAGAGGTCGCAGTAAATAACTTTACTGATAGAAATAACCGTTTACTGAGAAGTAACGGCTACTGTGATAAAAGCTCATCTGATACTAGCAGTTATTTCAATAACTGCCAACAGTGCCTCGCGCTATCTATCGACCGATTATCGTACTACGCTTTCGCGTCAACTCATAGGAGAGGCTGCGATGGAGAGGGATTGACCATTTGGAAGGCGTTCTATAGGCCATGGGAATAACTGTGATACTGTGCGCCATCTGTTGATAAGAACTGTGTACTATTTCGTGCGCCTTCGTTACTTTTAGCAGAAACAATTAAATGATGTTAATGTCAGAGTACAGAGCCTGTATACAGAGAGAGTGGCTATAGGTGAAGTTGCCCGTGATTGGTTGATTAGCTTTGGCAGAAAAATGACCCCAAAAGTCTCTCACGCTTCCTATGTTCGCCGTACTTTTGAGATGAATTGAAGTTCAGAGGACTTTTGGAAACGATTAAAAGGTATTTGAATTATTGAGACACTTGTAATGCGTTGTGCATGCATGTTCGATTTAGTTGCATATCGTTTTCAGTACGTAATTAGTGTTTGCGATCTTAAATACGAGTTGAAATAATAAAGCGTTTTGTGATGAAGTCGGTAGGCCTACATGTTTGAAGTAAACACGTTAGTAATTGTACAGTTTTATTTTTGCCATCTGTAATTCGTTCTGCAGACGTTCGTAAACGATGCCAGGTTGTGCTGCATTTGGTTGTCCCAATAGAGGCGAAGGTGGATTTCGCATGTTAGCATTTCCACGCAATGAAGAAAGACGAAAGCAGTGGGCGGTCGCAGTCAACAGGGCTGACATAAATCAAACAGGAGCTTTGTGGAAACCAACCAAGTACTCTTATCTATGCGAAGTAAGTCGTTTTTGCTTTTTACTACATATAAAACAATTTGCAATATGCATAGTTAAATTTGAAAACAGACCTGTAAATTGGCTGTGTGAAAATTGTTATAACACATTATTCTTATAAACAAAGGCATTTAGCGAATGATTTCGCCATATTGTCTTGTGCTTTTGATTCGGTGAGTGTGTACTCCACTACTGCACTACTGGCCATTCAAAAGTCCCGCCCGCAGTTTGGCAGAAAAATGGCCGCCGTATCGTCCGGTTGGCCACTCTCTCCCTGCACAGGCTCTCTATGTCAGAGCGGTGGCTGATAGGAGCTGCAGTACAGGCATTAACAAGTACGGTCGTTGCCTTGAGCCACCGCCTTATATGTCCATTTACCTTTGACGGTAGTACAAAGAGAGTTACCATAAGGAATTCGAGCGATTATGGAAATAACAAATTTAGCATTGGAGGGCAGCGTGGAGGGTAAAAATCGTAGAGGGAGACCAAGAGATGAATACGCTAAGCAGATTCAGAAGGATGTAGGTTGCAGTAAGTGCTGGGAGGTGAAGAAGCTTGCACAGGATAGAGTAGCATGGAGAGCTGCATCAAACCAGTCTCAGGACTGAAGACAAGAACAACAACAACATGGAAATAACTGTCAGAGATCTGTATTTTTCTCCAGCAGTTATTGTTATTGCCTCACAGTTCTCGTTCTCTGGCAGTAAGCGGGCTACCAATACAGGTAACCTGGAAGCTGGCTACTGAATAACTGTGTGCTTATGTTCCTGACTCTGTGATATTTCTATGGAGGATAGTTACTGGAGCGAACAAATATTTTCGTACTGCTTCAGAAATAGCCGCTGGCCATTGCGAATGACAAATAACATGCCAAAAAGTATAACATAAACCATTTGAATGTAATAATTATTATCCTCTTCATTTGTTGGGAGAGTGTCAAAATATGTGAATATATTACAGAATTGATACACTGTCAGAATAAAACATAGTTACGCACTTTTAATAAATTTATCATACACACTATATCTGATCTTGACTGTTGCGATCAAGTGCTGTCAAAACTGAAATGCAGCAGAATTTTTACTTAAGCTGGTCTATCAGTCTCTGTTAAGGTATTCATCTCAGTGTAGGAGAAGGGATCAATGGAAGCATCCGATTCCACCCATGTGTGTGTGTGTGTGTGTGTGTGTGTGTGTGTGTGTGTGTGTGTGTGTGTGTGTATGTGTATGTGTGTGTGTGTGTGTGTGCGTGTGTGTGTGTGTGTGTGTGTGTGTGTGTGTGTGTGTGTGTGTTGTTTGGGTTAATTTGAGCCTTGGTTGGATGTGTGAAGACGTTGGCGGCAGTGATTGTAATTCCAAATGTAGGATTTTGAAGTTTTTTCAATGAATTATCAAGTTTTTTTGTTCTTGTGTTTGGCGTTTTCGTTTGGTGTTATTGGTTTGTTGTTTGTAGTGTGATAAGACGTTTAATGTGTGTGTGTGTGTGTATGTGGGGGAGGGGGGGGGGGGGTTTGGGCTGGCCGATCTAGTTTGCAGTGATGGAATTTGCTGGTGGTAAGGAACCTTCTTTTTTTTCTAGTTGTGATGTTTTGTATATTTATCGAGTGTTGAATGTGTTTTAATTTATGTAGGGATGTTTGATTTGTGGATTTTTGAGGTTGTGGTTTTGGTTTTATTTTTCGCAGTTGTAGGTGTTGGTTTTTTGGAATCAATAGTTGTGGTAGACCTATATAGGTCACCGGAAATGAGTGATTCACAGTTTATAGTTGTAGGTGTTGGTGTTTTGGTATCATCTGTGGTTGACCTATATAGGTCAACAGAAATGTCCGATTCCGTCATCTGTGGTTGACCTATATAGGTCAGTGGAAATGTCCGATTACAATTTTCGTAATTTTAGTTGTAGGTTTTGGTGTTTTGATATCGTCACCTATGGTTGACCTATATAGTTCAAGGGAAGTGTCCGATTCCTGCAGATTTTGTTTGTGTAGCAGAATGTTGTAAATTTTTTTTTTCTTTTTGTTCGTGATTTTGTGTTTTGGGATCGTGGTGTATTATTTTTGATATTATATTTAGCTCGTCCTCACCCTAAAACCCCAACTTCCCGCAGTTATCCCGTTAGTTTGATTGTATTTTTGGAGGGAGATGTTATTGTCTTATTTATATGTATTTTGGTGTTTGTTGCCGTGTGTATGTAGTGACGACATACGAGACACTTAGAATAGCCATTTCCGCCGTACTGATGACGTCATGGGTCAAAGCAGACGGTGGAATCGCACACTTGTGTGTCAAAAAGTATTTCAAACACTCTGTAAACCGTGCTTTACTTGAAATCAATTTTTTATGGTTCCTGACTTGCTGGCAGTCTATTGAAAATGCGTGTTCTTGAATATTGGATCCCTTTTTGGACCAAGGTAAGTGATTGTAGGTCTTTATGTAGATTGGTGTTCGTATTTCTAATACTGATATTATGTATTGAGCTATTGGTTCGAAATACTTGCAACAAATTTCATTAAGGAATAAATATACTAGGAAGCAGTGGTTAGAATACGAAGTTTGTCGACCAGGTTCCTACATGATGTTCTTGAATTTATACCGTAAACTATTTCTATTACACACTTTTACATGCTAAAAACTTTCGCTCCGTTTGTGGTACGCCCTTCCCAATTGAATTTATTATCGAGTTGTAGTCCCAGAAAAATCTTTTCGATCTGCATGTCTTCATATGTTATAGACATGTTGCAGCTGGAGAAATCGAGCAGTTTTCCAAATCTCACATATAACTTGGATTAGCGTACTCACACTGTCACCAATAGGACTATCTTGTACAGGACAGGCGTAAACGAATCTGTCACATTACGTATATTTTTCTTGTCGGATTACAACGCTGTAAATTAAGTGAGCAGCACAAGAAATTAAGCTTCGAATTTAACCTACAGTATTCAGTTTACATATTACTTGCTACTTAAAAACGAATGTTGTTAACATTTTACTTCAGTGGTGCTGTGGCAAAGTTCCGCGTACTTTCTGTTGCAGCTAAGGGGATAATATTTCTAATAGCGACTGATAACCTATGTACATATAATATGAAACGCTAATAATCGTTCTAACGTCAACTGAAATGTACCCAGAGTTAATTAGCTTATTTTATGACACGATTCATACGACATTCCTGCCATTTCGCGCCACTCGCAGTTATACTGATGACTAAGCCGATGGATTCTAACTGTCGTTATTTAACTGTAGCCCCGTTGGCGTATTCGGTAGTAAAAAATAACTTGACAAATATTGATAACCGTTAAAAATGACTGTTATCAAAGAATAACTGGAACCGTGATAACGGTTACTCCAGAATAACCGTTTGGCCCACCTCTACCGCGCAGCAGTATTCTAAAAGAGGACGGACAAGCATAGTGTAGGCAGTCTCCTTACTAGGTCTGTTACATTTTCTAAGTGCCCTGCCAATAAAACGCAGTCTTTGGTTAGCCTTCCCCACAATATTTTCTATGTGTTTCTTCCAATTTAAGTTGTTCGTAATTGTAATACCTAGGTATTTAGTTGAATTTACGGCTTTTAGATTAGACTGATTTATCGTGTAACCGAAGTTTAAGAAGTTCCTTATAGCACTCATGTGGATGACCTCACACTTTTCGTTATTTAGGGTCAACTGCCACTTTTCGCACCATTCAGATATCTTTTATACATCGTTTTGAAGTTTGTTTTGATCTTCTGATGTTATTAGTCGATAAACGACAGGGTCATCTGCAAACAACTGAAGACGGCTGCTCATATTGTCTCCCAAATCGTTTATATAGATAAGGAACAGCAAAGGGTCTATAACACTACCTTGGGGAACGTCAGAAATTACTTCTGTTTTACTCGATGACATTCCGTCAGTTACTACGGACAGGAAATCAAATATCCAGTCACATAGCTGAGACGATATTCCATAAGCACGCCATTTCACTACGAGCCGCTTGTGTGGTACAGTGTTACAAGCCTTCCGGAAATCCAGAAAAACGGAATCGATCTGAAATCCCTTGTCAATAGCACTCAACACTTCACGTGAATAAAGAGCTAGTTGCGTCTCACAGGAACGATGATTTCCAAACCCATGTTGACTGTGTTTCAATAGACCGTTTCTTTCGAGGTAATTCATAATGTTCGAACACAATATATGTTCCAAAATACTGCTGCATATCGACGTTAACGATGTGGGCCTGTAATTTAGTGGATTACTCCTACTACGTTTCTTGAATGTTGGTGTGACATGAGCAACTTTCCAGTCTTTGGGTACGGATCTTTCGTCGAGCGAACGGTTGTATATGATTGTTAAGTATGGAGCTAATGCATCAGCATACCCCGAAAGGAAGCTAATTGGTATACAGTCTTGACCAGAAGGCTTGCTTTTATTACGTGATTTTAGTTCCTTCGCTACTCTGAGGATATTTACTTCTACGTTACTCATGTTGGCAGCTGTTATCGATTCGAATTATGGAATATTTACTTCATCTTCTTTTATAAAGGCATTTCGGAAGGCTGTGTTTAGTATCTCTGCTTTGGCAGCACTGTCTGCGATAGTATGTCCATTGCTATCGTACAAAGAATGCATTGATTGTTTCTTGCCGCTAACATACATCACATGCGACCAGAATCTCTTTGGATTTTCTGCCAGGTTTCGAGACAAAGTTAAAACTGTTGTTGTGAAAACTGTTATAAGAATTTAAGGTTTCGCCACTACGTTTTCCTGTTATGGGCATTTGCAATCAATGATGTGTTGGTTTGGAACTCCATTTCGCCTTTCGTTTCCCAACTTATGGAGCTCACTTAGCGTTGTTTTGTTGCGACAGTGTTCGTGAGTGGGATATTCAGTTTTCTAGTGACTTTTGCAGCTACTGTCCTCTTATTTTTTGTCACAATCCTCGTGATTGATCGTCTGCAACGGTCATTCAACATATAATTTCGTCCGCGTTACAAATCGGCGGACGATGTTTTTCGGCTTTCGCTATATCTGGTATAAATCTTCGACACGATGCCTCTTGAATCACCAAACACTTCGTTTACTTTGGACACGGAAGTATCCACCATACGAGGAGCAACAATTTTCCCACCTTGCAATTCACTCAGCTCTGACGTAACGCACTCACAGCGACACAGAGCACCGTTCTGGCCACGTCGGTCGAGCATATTGCACATCCGCGGTTCGTGGTCAGAGACAAGAGTGCAACGTTGTACGAGCGGCAGGGAACTGACATGCATTGAGAATAGAAAATAGTGCACTGGTAATGGCTAGGCACTAGCCAAATACAACCTGCAAAAAAGGAAGACCGATTGGTATGCTCTGCCATTTATAAACCAGATAACAGTCGCTGAGTGCACCTACGTTCCTAATGGAAGATGATAACCTGCTGAAGTTCATTATATATTTTAGTGTTGACAGAATAGTAACAATTTTAAAGTGAAGATTAAACGCCGATGTTCAACTGAGTAACAAAAGGCGTCATTTTTCTTTTAAGAGATTCGGTGTTGCGTTGGGCATTTTTTGTGACTGGGCGAGGCAGTGGCAGGGTCACGTGACGTTCTGCCGTCTGTACTGACGATACTGCGGCCTGGTTCTACGTAGCGTCATAGTCGTCGAAACTGTGGCCTTCCAGCTTCTAAGTCTCGTATTCTGTACCATATCAAATATCTTCGTAAATATGTTAGCTAAGACTTCGTACATTCGCTGTCAAAAGAAAAACTTTCCCTATCATGAAAACATTAAAAAGTTCGATTACACGCTGTTTCTATACATCAGAAATGCTCTCTACTATACTAAGAGTTTTACTTTGTGGTCTTCTTTTTGCCCCGAGGGCAAAAATAGGCAAGTAAACGTCTGCATTTGGGATCATGGTTCTCACAAATGTATCTGTAGCTAAAAATTCAGCCTTATTACATAATATAGATGGTTAAGGAAACTCCTAATCAAGCCTTAATCAAAACAGCAAATGTCTGCATCACGCTAACTTATCAAAATACTTTTTAATCTGATTGGCTTTGTTTGTGAAGGCAAGAAATGCTTGTCACATCTTTTCTTTTCACAGTTAATGCCTTTAGCGCCTCGTAACGTGCTTTAAAAAATATCTAAGTGTAACGTTCTTTAAGAATGAATGCTGTGCTATGTAAATTCACTGTGTCATGTGTTGCTGAGCAAATGGTGTGCTCAGTCAGTTTTACTGTAATCCGTAGAGAAACTAAACAACTTAATCTAGAAAACCAGTGCGTAATCACTATAATGAAACCAATCCCTCTGAAATTTACTCAGTCTCGTGAGCACCGAGTTCTATGGCCCTATGCAACAAAGTGGTAAAATTCCCAATGCAAATAAACTGTGAAATACATCTTCCTTAGCTTACGAGTCGCAACGGATGTAACTGTGGTATTCTGTTCTCTCCACATTAGGCATACAAAATATTCAATCTTGGCTCAACGAAGTGCAATGCCAGCCGTAAAATAGCTTCATACAAATAATGTCAGTAGATTAGTTGATAAAGGAATAATCTTGCAAATATTCAGTGATAGTTTGGGACATTCGCTCAGTGCTGTCTAATGCTGCCCACATTAAAGCTGTTACAAACATTAATACTTTACGGATTCTGGCAAATTAAATTCTTTTTTTTTTTACTCCGATTGATAAATCATTTCTTTAAAAAAAATTCTCATTGAATTTAAACAAGTACGACTTGGAAGAGAATGAGGTACTGATAACGGGATATGCTGAGACCGAATGCTTCAGTTCAAAAATTGTATTCAAAATAAAGTTTCTCCTTCACATAATCTAGTATGAAACATTTTACATTAACTTCAAAATCAGTGACTTTCTCAATTGTTCTACAATTCTCACTTACAGACGTAATTAAACACACTTGGATGTTACATGACAATAAGTCTGATTGCAGCTAAGATAATCTTAAATGAAACGCTGATCAATTATTTTTGTTTTCCTATCAAAAAAATTAGTCAGAGTGGTACAATCCCCAAACGAACTATAAAAATATCCATGTGTAAAGAGTATTCCAAAAACCATCCGTTCACATTAGTATAGGAGGTAGAGGACATAAAAAAGTATTCGTTGCTAAATAAGCTCTCTGAAGTCAAGTTGTAATGTTACAGAACATTTTGTTAGTGGTGCTGACGTAAGCTGTTGTGTTGGTATCGCTGACGGAAAACGCATAACGACATTCAAAACTGGTCCGTACGGATGGTTGGCTCCCAGGCCTGCTTGGAAATACACCGACTCACTTGCAGGCTTCACTGCCTTGTGACCACAATGTGACTTACTTGAAAACACGCCGGTTCAGTCGCCATTGTTGACATGCATCTGGTATATGGGTCTGTGAATAGAAGTGGACGAGATCCAGTGAGAGGGTATCGACAGTACTTTCCAAACCGATGGGTTCCGTAACATCAAGCGTTCGGACGTCTGCATCGCCTGCTCCGTTAAACAGGCACTTTCCGTGCAAATATGCATGATGAAGGTCGGAATCGGACAGCGTGAACTTCCGAAATGGAAGACGAGGTTCTGTGACATGTTGAAGACACTCCTTCTACAAGCAAACGACGTATTGCTTGTAGAAGCAATTCTTAGATTTGTGCGAAATGTGTTACATGAACAGCAGCTTCATACTTTCCTTCTTCAACGTGTGGCAGCACTAACACGCGAAGATTTTCACCGTGGCGTGCAATTCGCACAATGATTTTGACGATGGACTGCTCTTCACCCCATATTTCCAGCAGAGGTCCTGCACATCGACGGGGCTTCATTTACTCGTGAAGGCTGTATCAATATCCACAGTACATATGTTTTGTCACATGCGAATCCACGAAGTACTGTGCCTCTTACTCGTCAGCAGCGATTCGGTGTAGTATCATTCTTCCATTGCATTTGAACGGACAGAGATATCGCATCTTCGTAGAACACGTGTTTCCATAACTACTGGAGGATGTATTTCTGAATGTTTATCAAACGATATACTTCTCGCACAATGGGGCTGCAGCCCATTCCAGTGTTGCTCTTAGGAATCATCTGACAGTGACGTACAGGAATGGATGAATCGGCCTCGCTGGCCCAGTGACCTCGCCAACCGGGTCACCTGGTCTCACGTGTTTCTTCCTCTAGAAACATATGAAGCATCTGATGTATCAGACCGTTGTGAAACAGAACAAGGCCGCTTCGCTAAAATTGAAGTCGCTGCTGTTGCCATTGTTGATATGCTAGGAATCTTCGCACGAACACGATATTCAATTGTCCTAAGATATGCTGCGTGCATACCGGCTAATAGTCGTGTTTTCGAGCAGTTTCTGTGAATGCCACTGTTGTAATTAGCTTGCTAAAGTATCTTCTGTGTAAATCGTCCCTTTTGTCAGAAGCTGCCGTCAGGGACCACATGTACCACAACCAAATGTATTTGATTTGATATTCTCTACCTCCTATATTAATTTGAACGGAGAGCCTCCGAAAACAATTTGTGTAGCACCTGCATATGATTTGAGTGGGTAACGTTTTAAAAAACAATATGTTCCGTACGAAGTGGGCTGCTCGTTTGGCCTTTGAATATAACTTGTAGACAATTTTGTGCTCCCTCAGCTTTCGAAAAGTAAGAAAACAATCGTCATATAACTTCCAGATTTGTGGCTTGATGTCAAAATATTGGCTTCGTCACTGGCCATGGGTCAACCAACACATCTGTCGCATTTAACCCTAAATGAAAGCAGTCACAAGTTAAAATTTCAGGCAGGAATATGCAGTGAAATATTATTCACTTCTCACTTTTCAGAGACTGAATTTGTTGCAGATAACTGAAACGAAATTATCTTTTCAGTCTGTTCACAACAGTTTATTATTAGACTAATGTCTGTCAGTGCTAGAACCTAAGGAAGTCGACTAGCATTACGTGTTTGCTTAACCTTTAGAAAATGCACGAAAATTATTCAAAGTGCTTTAGTACATTTCTAAGTCGAAGTTTCTGTAATCGTGAACTAACGGTGTTTTTAACTGCAGATCGCCATCAACGTTACCTGCAGAACTGTTCACAGATATTTAGACTGTCCCCTAGTACAAAATTATTCAGTCCACGCGCTGAACAATGTTTCAACCTTTTTGCGATAAACACTCGCTAAATACATACAAGTCATGATCAAAAATTTATGCGGCGTGAACACTGGCTATAATTATTTCCTGAAGCATAAATGTAAGTTACTTACTTATTCTATTGTTTACTTTGCCAATCTCAGCTTTATTTACAGCTAAACACTTACCATCTGTCTTCTCAGATTTCTAGCTGTGACTACCAATCCACAGGTCAACGAAGGTTTTTCTTTTTTTCATCACATCTAGCCACAATCTTTCTATCCACCTCAATAAGAGCTTTCTTTATCTCTTCATCCTTTAGCTTACGTAAATGCTTGAATGAATCAATCTCAGTCCATCTTTGAGGAGAGTTGAGTTTGAGCCTTGCTAAGAGCCCACCTGAGCGTTGGATTGGGTTTGTAACCACGATCAGAGACTAGTATGTATGTAGCGACGTTCGAAAACGATCGAGTTGCGCGCAAGATAGTGGTTTAGGACAGCAGACAACAAAGTATTTTGTGAACTGTGAACAGACTGGCGAGTGCCGTAATCGCGAAATATGAAATTTATAGTGAAGTGTATAACACTTCCGTCTGCTACTGCTATACCATAACCTTAAAGTTGGAGGCAGGTCGTGAAATAAAACTATCTTGTTAAAGAACAAAAGAGCAGTGTTACCCTATGAGAGGAATTTTGTTATGTTGACCGAGTTGTACCAAACGGAGGTGGCTTATCGGAACTGAAAGTCAGAATTACGTAAATATTTGAACAGTAACAAACAATATTTTTGCCTAGCTATACTGTTTAAAGAATAAGGAAAACGCTCGCCAGGCTAATTAGGCAAGAGAAAGATTAACGTTCTCATTTATGAAAGTAGGTATGAGTAACTTTAACGGACAAACACAACCTAGACTTGGCCACACGCGAGTGCAATGAACTCTGACACACACATACGTTTACGGTAAGATTTAAGCTAACAGCTAGAACAGCACAAACTATTTACATAAATGTAATAAATATCAAAACACACTATTACTTTCAGTGCTTATTCAAACTGAATGGTCTTTATAACGTTATTATTACTGTTCACTGCAGAATCATTAAATGGACATAGGTTCAGTATTATTGTTCAGACATTTTCCTAGCTGACATGAAATCATAAATGTAGTTCACTGCAAAATTATGAACTGGTCACAGGTTAAGTATCTCTCAACTAAATACTATTCTGTTTAGAATGAAAGTTAAATGGAATTCACTAACAGGTTACTTCTCACTGTCTTTTGAATAAAGAAATTATTGTTTTCATAAATAGTGGTCTTCCTGTTACTTGTTACCTAGCATTAGCACAATAGACAAACTGTGGATCCTGTTATACTATTAATATGCACTTCCAATACACGAGAGAGACAAACACTTAGCAATCATGAACATATAATTTTCTACTATTGCAGTTTTCCACTTTTACTACAGTGAAACACAATGTTGACAAATTTGCAAGAACTGACTCACCTTTTAAAATTTACTACATTAACTAAGCAAAACTTAATAAGCCTCAGTTTTATGAGCTTTAATTTATAAAAGAAACAGCAAATAGTCTTTATTACCACGGTCTTCCACTTTCAAGTAAATGATTAAATAGGTGACTTCGAAACTTTAGAAAACTACGTTTGCGGCCTCCCACAATGTTACTAAATCCACAGTAAATCTGAATATTCCCTTCTCATTAAAGATCAAACAACATTATGTAATTAACTGTCTAACTTTGACGCTTTCATTTTTTTTCCCCACAAAATAGGACACTCGATAATCATAGTTCAAACGGAGAGGAACCTGAGAGGTGTTGTGATAGAAAAAAAAAATCAAGGTAGGTACATAAATTCAGTTATAAGTTACCTTATATATGTGCACATTAAATCACCCAATAAGCTGATCCTTCACTGTATATTGTTATAGTACTCATTTACAGTGATTGCGCAATGTGGTGGCAACTGCATGTTGGCAGGTGAATTTGCAGGCAGAATTGCTGGACTCTGTCACTTCTTGGTGGCGATGATGGATACCAATTCCAGAATCGTTCCAGCTATTTATCCATCCATCCGAGGCATTGGAAAGTGGCGGAAAAAGCCTCTCTCGGAACCAGCACAATATGCAACTTTTACGAGGGCAGTGCACAGTTTGGTAGCTCGTCCCCGACTGACTCTTGTTTCCACCTTTTCTACCTAGGCCAACCACAACTTGCGCGCGCTACACATTTCCATTCCGGAGGCGAACCACTGCACCTTTTTCATACAAACTAATTGAGAATCCTAAGTGAGGATCAGCAGTTTACATAACAGAGAACAAACATTTTAAATCAAACAGAACCTTTGCACGTATTGGCATTTCTACAAAAAATTGTTTAAACAAAATTACAATTATATACAGTAAGTTTTGTCTCCCTCCAATTGGGACAAAGTATTTAAATGACGGATATACTACATTGCATAGAAAGGAGTATACAATTTTTTGTTATCTATTCAATCAAACACATTTACAGAAGTTCAACGATGTAACATTAAAATAAAACAAAAGCAAAATAAATCAGTAGAGTATTAAACCTATGGTGTTACAAATATTGTAGCAAAAGTTATTAACGGCCGCCCTTACGTAAAAGCCACTCAGACTGCATTTTAAGTGTTAAGTAAATATATTGAAGACTGTTCGTGGAAAAATAGAAATAAACTACTTGTTCAAATTATAAATCAAAGTGAGTGACTCAATATTTTTAAATTTCACCACAATACATCCCTGTATTGCTTTTTATATTTTATTTCAGCTTAAAAATTGAGTTTACGACAGGTTTGAGCTGGCACCCTATGACGAAAAACGGAGGCCAAACACTGAGACCAGCTACATCTCGGGGCCGCTTAATTAAGCTGAGTGTTGAGTGTAACAAATATATATGTTTTCGTGCCATAGAACGTGGAGGTTCGAGCTTCCTATACAATCTACTGTGCGTAGTGCCCAGTACCGTCGTAACAGCTACCCTCTGCGGTTTGTTGACACGGTCGGGATCACTCTACTGTGAGTTCAGAGCGTGAGGCTAGCTGACCTGCAGTCAGGATTTATCTACTTTGCGCACCGCCAATCAACGCCATTCAAAGGTGCCGAAAAACTAGTCTGGTCTAACACGGCTCACAACTATCAAGCCGCTCTCTCCTGGCCATCACAACACTCACCGACTCGGATGCCAGTGTTATGATAGGACGCACGCATAGCCGCATCTGTTGTTGAAGTTTTTATAGACATTTTACGAAAGTACCATCTCACTCTCGTCAATGGCCATGAACAACTGCAGAAAATGAACTTTCCATACCAGTTTCTTTTTTAAAAAAGTACCATTTCCAAACTACATATTTACATTTAATGACACAGCACTTTGCAGAGTAAATGAGACTGAGCTGCTACTCCTATTCACACACAAAAAGCAGACCTTCTAAGTACTATTACAATTTGTTAATTGGATAACAATACGAACCTCTGACTAACAACGCATTTTGTGAAAACCGCACATCAACAGCGCTTTCCATTTCCGCAATATTTGCGGTGAAAATTTTAGGTGATTCACCGTCTATTAAATCTAAGTGGGTATAGTAATACTGTAATATTAACTATTAAATTTCAAACTTCATAGACGATTGTGGATTATAGTATGTTATTTAAATTTGATTCTATCTGCCTTATCCTAAAATTATAAACAATATCTTATTTCCGTGTCACTATTTTAAATAATTTTGTGCACAAAGAAACGGTCAAGCGATCGTATAAACATTCAAGGATCACAACAACAGAAGATTCTCATAAATTGAATTAACATTGATTATTCTTGAAAAAACAGCTAAAAACCTATTTGTCACGATACTAAGTTAGTTCACGATATTAATCTTGAGATTAATTTCACCAGTTTACCTGTCGTTTAATTTTCATTAATTTTACCTGCTGGGTTCAAAGCTCGCTATTGAGCTACGTCATAGTCTCATAGCTTGCATCCATCATCATTCCAGGTCGAAGATTCAGAATAATTATAATGAAAAAACTTCGTTACAGTAACGGTAAAATTGGTTCAGAAATGTTAAAGTTATACTGCGACGTAAGTCTCGGAGGAATTCGTACATTTTACAGACGGACTGTCGTGCGTTAAGATTTCACCAGTCTGCGATCCGTTCGCTACTGTGGTGAGGAAAAAAGTACAATGTACTCACAGAACTGGTCATGCAGTGAAGTGTTCCTTGTTTTCTGCCGAATTTATCTCAAATCGTTCCCTGCTATCTCACCATGCTTTGGAAAATTAGCTACTTAAAAGTTAAAAATTTATCATGTAAGGCACTCATTGTCAACAAGTTAATTAGATACTTTTAATGTCAACAGAATAGTAACAGTTTTGAAGTGCAGATTAAATATCGATGTTGAACTGAATTTCCAAGGCATTATTTTTCTTTGGAGAGATCCAGTGTCGTGTTAGGCAAGTTTTTGTGACTAGGCGAGGCAGCGGCAGGGTCACGTGCCATGCTGCCGTCTGAAATGACGATACTGCGGGCTGCTTTTAAGGAGCGCCATAGTCATCGAGACATTGGCTTCGAACTAACTAAATGTGGTATTCTGTACTATATCAATTATCTATTAAACCGAACATCATTAATGTATTAATTAACTTTTGCTACTTTCGAAGTGAAAAGAAATACTTTCCCTACCACTAAACATTGAAAAGCTCGGTTACATGCTAATCGCGTACTTCAGAAACGTTCATTACTGTACTAATAGTACAGTGGCTTGCAGAGTATTTGCTTAGATTTAGATGTAAGAAGATCGAATATAAAGCCGATGTCTACAAGAACGCAGTGGCGAAGGGTAAAAGACATGGTTTAGGGGGAACACCAAGTGAGTTGAGGCTCGAATGGGTATTTGAATCGAGGAGGGAGGCGCGATAGAGTAGTCCGTGAAGTAACGGAAAGAAGCCGTGCAAGAGTGGCGAAATGAGTTGCACACCTGCTTCTTAAGGAGAAGGTCTGGGTTCGAATCTCCGCCTTGATATAAATTTTCATTCGACGCTTCAGCCGGCGTATATCCATCACAGACAACTGAGACTTGAAACTGCTCTCGAACCATATGGTTGCATTTGACAGAGCTGCTGAGCCGCTGAAAACACACCAATTTAAATCAGGCCCCTACTACTGATATACGCCGGCCGCGGTGACAGTGCGGTTCTAGGCGCTTCAGTCCGGAACCGCGCGACTGCTATGGTCGCTGGTTCGAATCCTGCCTCGGGCTTGGATGTGTGTGATGTTCTTAGGTTAGTTAGGTTTAAGTAGTGCTAAGTTCGAGGGGACTGATGACCTCAGATGTTAAGTCCCATAGTGCTCAGAGCCATTTGATTTTTTTTTCTGCAATAACGGTGGGTTCTTCTTACGTAATGGTATCGCAAGCGTCTTTGTGGTCCGAATAACACAGGAAAAGTGAAATCAGCTTGTCATGCTTTAGACAGCGACACTTTTATCAATATCCTAAGATAACGCAGTAAGAGCTTGTTTTGAGATCTTCTCTATACGATTACTTGCAGACTCCACAAAAGGAACTCATTGTGTTTTATCTTCAACTCCCATAACCCTGACTGGACACTTTAGCCTTATCATAGGCTTCCTTTGACATCTGTTTCCAGCTGAAGAACTGATAAATGACACGGCATTTGCGACCGAAATGATTACAGCTAAGAATTTTAAATGAAACACTGCTCAGTTTATTTTATTTGTTTTATCAAATAAACTTGTGAGAACGGAGCATTGTCAAACGATTTAAAAAATATGCATGCATAAATAGTATTCCGAACTATCCGTTCAAATTAACATAGGATGTAGAGAACACCAAAAATTGTGCTTCGGTGATGAATGTGTGGTTTCTGGGGAAACCTTGTAACGCTAGGTTCAAAAAATGGTTCAAATGTCTATGAGCACTATGGGACCTAACATCGGAGGTCATCAGTCCCATAGAACTTAGAACTACTTAAACCTAACTAACCTAACGACAGCACACACATCCATGGCCGAGGCAGGACTCGAACCTGCGACCGTAGCGGTCGCGTGTTTCCAGACTGAAGCACCTAGAACCGCTCGGCCATACCGGCTGGCGTAACACTAGCGAACATTTTGTTAATGCTGCTGGTTGGCTCTGAGGCATGCTTGGAAACACACCGATTCATTGGTAGGCATCACCGTCTTGCGACCACAACGGTGACTTCCTTATAAACACACCGGTTCAGTGGGAATATTGAAACCAACTTGTCATGCTTTAGACAGCGACTTTCTTATCAAAATCCTAAGATACCTTGAAGATGGACGAGCTACAGAGAGAATGTATCGACAGTGTTTCCCCAAACGACGGGTTCCGCAACAATAAATGTTCGGACGTCTGTGTCGCCTGCTCCGTGAAACACGCACTTTCAGTGCAAGTATGCATGATGCAGGTCGGAATCGAGCAGTGTGAACTCCCGAAATGGAAGACGAGATTCTGCGACATACTGAAGACCTCCTTCTACAAGGAAACGATGTATTGCACACATCCTTGCCGTCGTACTTACATGTGTGTCAAATTATTACAAGACCAGTAGCTTCATCCTTTCCATCTTCAACGCGTGGAAGTGCTTGCACGTGAATATTTTCCTCAAGCCATGCAATTCGCACAATGGTTTTTACAATAGACTGTCCTACACCCCGTATTACCGACATAGGTCCTGTACAAAGACGACGCTTTGTTTACTTGTGAATGCTGCTTCAATATCCACTGTACGCACGTTTGGCACATGCGAATCCACGAGGTACTCGACCTCGTGCTCAGCAATACGATTCGGTGTTAGTATGTGGGCCGGCATTGTCGGTGATACGTTGATTGTACCATAAATTCTTTCATTCCGCCTCAGCGGACGGAGAAATCGCATCGTCGTGGAACGTGTCTTTCCAGATGGTTTGCCGATTTATTTCTGAATGTTAGTACCACGATATACTTCTAGCACGATGGGGCAGTTGTCCATTCCAGTACTGCTGTTAGGAATCATCTGAGACACACCTTCAGGAATCCATGAATCGGCCGAGCCACGTAGCAACTGGTGTTTGAAACCCTTGTGGAAACAGAACGAGACGTCGTCACTAGAATTGAAGTGTACATTCTAAGAATCTTCGAACAAACACGGTATCCGCAGATGTACTACGTGCATACTGATCAATAGTATAATAGTATTGTATTCGAATGGTTTCTGTGAATACCACTGCTGTAATTAGCATGCTAAACTACCTTCTTTGTAAATCGACTCCATTGTCAGAAGCTGCCGTCCAAGACTAGATGTACAATGACTAAATGTATTTGTTTTGATATTCTCTAACTCCTGTATTTATTTGAACAATTAGTCTTCTAACACAATCTATGCAGTATCTGCAAATGGGTACCAGCATTTCTGGACACATGCTTTGAGTTGACAACGTTAAAATAACGTTATGTTCCTTGTGACATCGGCGGCTGTCTTAGTCTTTGGATATAATTTATAGAGAATTTCATGCTCTTTCAGCTTCTGAAGCAGTTAACAAAAAAATTTTACGAGTTCGATCGGGAATTACCCTTCATACACACATCAAAAAAAGTTTTGCCTCCACCCGGTTACCTGAACCTCCTGAAGATGAGCGTTTACTTTGGATAGTGTATCACGGACACAGTCCCAAAGACATAAACAACCATGCATGAGCAGCGCCTTTTAGACGGCGGGGTCCGACATCCGATCAGTTCCAGTCACTCCATCAGAAAGGAGGTACACACCTGGTGTTGTCTGTTGTATAACCATGCCTAGACGGTAAATACCGCTGGTCGATCGCGTCCGCATAGTTACTTCGTGCCAGGAAGAGCTCCGATAACGGAAGTGTCCAGGCGTCTCGGAGTGAACCAAAGCGATGTTGCTCGGACATCTTGTCAATGACTTCCTTCAGGATAACGACACAGCTCGAATAGAGTGGCCAGCATGTTCTCCAGACATGAATACTATCGGACATGTCTGGGATAGATTGCAAAACGCTGTTTATGGACGACGTGACCCACTAACCACTTTGAGCGATCTACACCGAATCGCCATTGAGGAGTGGCACAATCTGGTCCAACAGTGGCTCGATGAACTTGTGGATAGTATGCCACGACGAATACAGCCATGCATCAATGTAAGAGGACGTGCTACTGTGTATTACAGGTACCGGTGTGTACAGCAATCTGGATCACCACCTCTGAAGATCTCGCTGTATAGTGGTACAACACGTAATGCGTGGATTTCATGACCAATAAAAAGGATGGAAAAGATATTTATGTTGATCTTTATTCCATTTTTCTGTACAGGTTCTGGAACTCTCTGAAACGTGGTGAAGAAAAACTTTTTCTGATGTGTATTATTTTAATTTCGGCAATCTCTTGACGGCATTGAAAAAAGTTACATAATGTTCTGGAGAAATTTAAAGGAATTTGACATCCCTTCGATATACATCAGACTACTTGCTGGTTACTACTAATAATCAACTTGTCAAATACTATTCGGGAACCAACTATCCCCACTATTCAGAGTTCTAAATGGTTTGAGACACGGAGATCCATTGAGACCAATATTATTCAACTTAGCCTTGGAAAAAGTAAACCGTGACAGTGGTCGAATAAGTGAAATAGACATAATGGGAGAAGAGACAATCTTGGCATTTGCTGATGATGTTGCGATTCTTGATGGAACCATGGAACTATTAAGTACTGATACTTCCCGATTTCACCGCCACGCGAGGAAAATTCGGCTGGTGGTGAATGATGGTAAAACAAAATATCTCATCGTATCACGCCTTCAAGCTCTCCTTCTTTCCATTGTTGTTGACCGACAAACCTTCAACGATTAATAAACGCTAATCGCTCGTACTTAGACTGAACAATTTATGCAAGTCACGACTGATATCACAGAAGAATAAGATCCATCTGTACGTGACACTTGTACCACCAATACTTTTATGCGGACGTGCAACCTGTGCGACTTCAGCAACAACTGAAGAAGCAATTTGAATCCGAGAGGAAGGTGCTTGGAAAGATCAATGGACTCGTCTACAATACCATGGAAGATAAATGGGATTGAAGAACAGAAGAAAACCTATAGCAGTTGTTTGGAAAGCCACATATTGGCCCAATATTAGGGAAGAAAAGCTACATTGTTTCGCCACATTCTTTGAGCTGATGGGCCTCTCCGATAGCGGATCCCTCATCCACAAACTGTTGCAAAACGCATAAGGCGACATTCGAGGAGGCGATGGAAGGATCAAATACTAAAAATCTTCAGACAAGTGGAACCGACAGCGGCGGATGATGAAGCTAGTGACCGGCAGCGTTGGACTTACATCTGCAGTACATATCTCCTGTGTTGTGACTGTCTGACTTCTCCTTTTTAATAAACGGAAACATGGTTCCAAGTGGGTCGTAATGTGATTTTTTTTAAATCGTGTGATTAGCTTATTTCGAATCCTAGTCATTTTCAAGCATCTGTAAAATCAACATGGAAAAGCATTACCTTGTTTGCATGTATGGCCAGGTATAAATAACATTTTCCATATCTCATATTACTGTAAAACATGACTGCAAAAAATTTTTACAACCAATTGGTAACTGACAGCAGCTGGTAATTTATTGTGACACATTCGTATTCATCCAAAGACCTTAATACACTCTGTAGCACACATCATAGGCACGCTAAATATGTAATTAGCGTGGCAGACTTAGTTGATGTCGTGTATAAAAACAGTCAGCGACAAAACAGTACATTATTATTATTATTATTTATTTTATGGCCTTCATTGGACCACTCTAGTCAAAAATACAAAGTTGTGAACAAGTTGTTAGACAGGGATACAATTTGGCTCAACAATAACTTAAAATGATATTTAGGTACTATAATTATTAGAGTATATTCTTATATGAAAGGTGTTTTGCTCTTCTGGCTGCCCAATATTTCTTCCTTCTATCAGATATTTTCTTTCTTTCTTCATCTGAGACCACTCTTCCTGCACTCCTTTTTTATCAGGTTTGCGGGTCTTGCAGTATTCTGGTTTTCTCTGTCTTGTTCTTTAGGTGCTTTACTGCAATTTGGAGTTCTTTTATATCTCCCTAATTTCTGTGATCCATTTAATGTTTCTCTTGCTATTACACAATTTTTGTATTATTTTTTTACTAATTATGTTTTCTGGAGTTCTCATCAGATGTCCAAAGAATGAGATGCGTTTCTTCCTGATCGTGCTCATGACTGGTTCT
The DNA here is from genome assembly GCF_021461395.2 of Schistocerca americana. Lineage (NCBI taxonomy): Eukaryota > Metazoa > Arthropoda > Insecta > Orthoptera > Acrididae > Schistocerca > Schistocerca americana. The sequence continues at coordinate 334,574,077 of NC_060123.1, read as the reverse complement.
ATTTTCTTGTATACTGTTTCATTTGATGCTATTCTCCAATGTCCATTTATTTTATACTGTTTGTTTATACATGTCCTAATTATTCTTCTTTCTACAGTATTTTTAGTATACTGTCAATTTCTGCTGTATTAGTTGTTTCGAAGATAGTTTCAGCTGCATACGTTATTTCTGGTTGTGTAACTGTTTTATAGTGTTTTAATTTTGCATCTATAGATACGCTTTTTTTGTTGAATGTAGTTTTGGTAATGTAATTTGCGTAGTTGAGTTTTTTAATTCTATTCTGCCATGATGGCTTCTCATTTAGATTGTATGTTATTATTTCGCCTAAATATTTAAACTTATCAACAATTTTGATCTCCTGTTCTCTTATTGTAATTTTGTTTGGAAGTGGTGGATCAGTTAGCATAATGATATTCTAAGGCCTACTTTATCTGCTATTTCTTGTAGTGATTTCATTTGTTACCTGGCTTCTTGAACGGTGTTGGCTAGGAGAGCAAGATCATCAGCGAATCCCAAGCGGTTTAAGCTAATATCATCGTTTACACTTCCAATTCTTATCATCTTTGGATTGTCCTTGTACCATTCTCTCATTATGTATTCCAGTGCAAAGTTGAACAGTAATGGCAGTCACCTCATCTTAAGCCTGTTTTTATGAGGAATGGTTCCGAAATTTCTCCTCTAAACTTCACTTTTGATTTGGTGTTGGTTAAAGTGAGTTGTATTATTTTAATTAGTTTTGGATGGAGTTCTAGATTTCTTAAAATTTTTAATACTAAAGGTCTGTGGAGACAGTCATATGCCTTCTTAAAATCTACAAATGTTATTGCCAGAGGTTTGTACGTTTCTTTTAGTATGCTATAATCAATTTTAAACTAATTATCTGCTCTGCACAGCTTCTCCATGGTCTGAAACCTCCCTGATATTCCTCTAACTCCTGTTCTAATTGCTCCTTGATTCTTCATATAGGATCTTGGATATAATTTTGTATGTGCAATATAGGAGAGAGATTCCTCTGTAGTTGTCTGGGTTGCTCTTATCTCCCTTTTTGTGTAGTGGGTGGATGATAGCTGTGGTCCAATGTTCAGGGAATCGTTCTGTTACCCAAATTTTTATTAGAGCCATGTGTAAGGAGGTCTTGACTGTGTCACTTGCATATTTACACATTTCAACAAAAACCTGATCTTCTCCACATGCCTTATAATTTTTTTTGTTCTTCAAGAATTTTTCTACGTCTTGGAAAGTTGGAGGGTCTTGTTTGTTAGGTTTGGTTATTATTGGAGTATTTATGTTGACTTGTAAGGGTTTTTTGTGTTCCTCGCAATTCAGAAGTTTGTTAAATGCTTTTGCCATGATTTCTGCATTTTCCTTGTTACTGTGTGTCATTCTTCCATATTCATCTTTCACTGTTAGTGTAGGGGCCTCATATTGTTGTAGTTGTTTACCAAAGACTTTATAGTAGTTCCTGGAGTTGGTTCTATGATAATTACCTTCTATAGAGTTTATAATATCTTTAAGGAATCCTCTCTTGATTCTTCTAATATTTTGTGTGAATTTTTTTCTTTCATTTTCTAGGTTGATGGCATTTTCTTCAGTTTTGTGTGTTTGAAACTTGAACCATGCTTGGTGTCTATCTCAATGGAATTTGTCACATTCTAATGTCCACCATGCATTTTTCCTTCGTGGATTCAAGGAAGCTAGATTCTCTGCTTCTTTTTTAAGACTAGACACTAGTTGTTCTACATCATCTGTTAATTTGATGGTTTCTATTATTTGTTGGTATTTATTATTTTTAATTAGCTGATGTGGGTCAAACGTCATTTTTATTTTATTAGTTTTTCCGGTCCTCTTCTTTAACGGAGTGAATTTGATTTTAATTTTAACTATATAATGGTCTGAACCTGTGTCTAATCCTCTCAGTACTTTAATATTGTGGATCTCCTTATGAAAATTTTTGTTCATACAGACATGGTCTAGCTGCCACTCCCCTTCCTCCAGTCTGGATGTTTCCATGTTTTAAGTTTACTTGGCTTCCTCTTAAAGTATGTTGATTTAGATATAAGGTTGTGTTCTCTGCAGAGTTCTACAAGTCTTTGGCTGTTTTTGTTCGTACGTTTATGTGGACTCCATTTTCCAATTATATCTTTATATTTCCTTTCTTTTCCCAACTGAGCATTGAAATCTCCCAATAATATTTTAACATCCATTTTATTTACTCTGTTCACAGTTTTTTCTAGAAAGTCCAAAAATTTATCTACCTCTTCCTTTGTTTTTGTTAGACAATTTTTTCATTTGTTGGGGCATGAGCATTTATTATTGTATAGGTTTTATTCATTGTTTTAAAGCTTAGAGTCGCCATTCTTGGTGATACTGCTTGGAAGTCCGTTACTGAATCTATTGTTCTTTTGTTTAATAAAAACCCTGCTCCAAACTGGGGACATAGTTTCATTGCACTCGGTCCTGGTTCCCCATTATAAATTCTGTATCTTTGTGATTCGAATGAGTCCACTGTGGTGTTTCTCATTTCTTGGATCCCTGTTATTAAAAATTTTTGTTTATTTAGTTCATCTATGACCTCCTTGAGTTTGCCGGGCTGAAGTAGTGAGTTTATGTTGTGTGTTGCTATATAGTTTATCTGCTCATGTTTAATCTTCTTTTTGTGTTTTAGTGCGCATTTTGATGGTTGCAAACGCTCCGATTCGTTGCTTTCTTCTAGTTGACTACTCACCGAATCCGATGTAGCCTTTTCCTGCCTTTTTGAGCAGGACGGTAGAATTTTTTTCCTAAAAGGACCTTTCCGATTTTGACTTTCGAAGATTGTCATCCTTAGTTGGACATAGCTCCGATTTACAACTACGGTTGTTAACCGCAGAGGGTGTATTTGGTCCGCAAGAGCTATTTTATTTCACCCAAGTCCGCCGGTAAACCGGTGAGGACTTCCCTATCCGCCACCTGGAACGCGCCATATAGGAGTATCACCGACAGCGTAGTAGGTTCGTGGAAAACAATACATTAAAAGCATACAGATGAACATAAAATATTACACACATTATATGGCATATCACCGAGCAAAATACATTATTTTAAACATCATATTAACAAAAATGTACGTGACCTACGAACAAAATTCCACAAATGATAGAAATAGAATACTCCAACAATTGCCGACGTGCGAGGTATAATGACTACCTTATATCGTAAGTCATCAGTGCCTCAAAGTTATTTCTAGGCATATAGAAGCCAGACCTGACTATCTGTATGGAACCCACACATTTTTTAAAGTAAGAAACTATATGTAATGCGTGAAAGAGTGGTAACCAAATGTCACGGGCGTTATAAAATGCATTAACCAGTATGGGGAACATCAAGTACTTGATGACTTAAATTGTACCATAGTATCATAACATAAATCACATTAGAGAAACATGGGATTGGATCAATATAAAGAGAAATAACGTGGGAAATAACTGTAAATGAGGAGAAAACAAGACTCAAAGCAGGAAGGGCTACGTGGCCACATAAAGTAAGCGTAACACCATATATAAAATGTGCGAAAATCAATATCATACTCTTAAAGGAAGGGAAGGTTGGTACTCAACATTCACTAAATCAGACGTTATTGGGTATGTAGTGTTTGCAAAACAGTGTTCCCACGATTATATACATCCCTCTAATATTGATCAAATACGTTATTTGAGGGAAGATATATGGGTAACCAATAGCAGAATTAAGACGGGAAATTGTACACATTGTTGTATGAGGCATGTTCAGTAAATAGATGAGCTAGTACACATTACTTGTTCAGGATAAAAAAGTGTCAACAATTGTAAAACGTAGAGAAGGCCAGCAAACGTCAGACAATGATGACTTGCGATATAAGGCAGTCGTCGTATCTGGCACGCCAGCAGTTGATGGATATTCTGTTTCTATTATTTGCGGAATTTTTACGTGCCTAGTGTATACTTTTGTTAATACGAGTCCGCAGTCCGTGGTCGTGCGGTAGCGTTCTCGCTTCCCGCGCCCGGGTTCCCGGGTTCGATTCCCGGCGTGGTCAGGGATTTTCTCTGCCTCGTGATGACTGTGTGTTGTGTGATGTCCTTAGGTTAGTTAGGTTTAAGTAATTCTAAGTTCTAGGGGACTGATGACCATGGATGTTAAGTCCCATAGTGCTCAGAGCCATTTGAACCATTTTTTGTTAATACGACGTTTAAAATAATGCAGTTTGTTAGGCGATATGTCATGCACTGTATATGATATTGTCACGTAGAAGAAAGTGTTATTAGATTAATAACGAACACTGACTTCACTTAACGAAGGTTTATTCAGCACTTGCACTTACAAGAGCGCGGAGCGATCTGCCTCCGGCCGGAACAGTGATTCTTGACATTTGTGGATACTTGTAGAATGTACTCGAAACGAATAGATAAATTAAAATATTAGAGGTCAGGTGAATTTTGAACTCACGACCGTCGTTGCCTGTCGCTTGAGCTTCGAATTTACGCTGGGTTACAGGATACTTATAGGGTTTCATTCGATAGCCTTGGACCGTACCTCTGACCTTGCGTTGTATTGGGTCGGGGTCTAAATTATCAACTTCATAAGTAACATCAGACAACTGTTTCACAACCTTATATGATTGAAAGTAGCACCTGAGGAGTTTCTCAGAGGGACCAACCTTCCGAACAGAAGTGAAGATCGAGACGAGGTCACCGAGCTGGTAGACAACAGGGCAGTGGCTCGCGTCATACTTTCGGCGATCGTTTTCTTCACCCTGCAGCGTGCGGATTCGAGCTAACTGCCGAGCTTCCTCAGCTCTGGTTAAACACCTAGCCGATGTAGTCGTCGTCCACGTCATCAGGATGTAAGGGAAACACAGTGTCAATCGTCGCAGTCGTCTCACGCCCTTGAACAAGGAAAAATGGCGCAAATCCTGTGGTGACTTGTTTGGCGGTACTGTAGTAAAACGTCACGAAAGGTAGCACCTCATTCCAGTTGCTTTCTCAAATCTTAACAATGTTTCGAGTTCCTCCATCCTTACTAGCTCGAATGCCGCGTCCATACTTTTAATAAACTCTCTGCGCTCTCTTTTGTTCCCCTCGAACACTTTCGCAACAATATACAATGCTTCTCTCACTGTTATCTTACCAATACTGGAGGACAACGAAGCTTCGTTAGTCTGGGGCGACTTATCGAACTTATCTTTGTTGACAATTTAAAGCTACAATTTATTAAAACAAATTTATGTGTACCGCTTCCCTTGGTGCGTCGTCTGGTCTGTTGATCGGCGTTGCTCCGCACTGCTTTGTGCCCGGGCTGGCACGCGTTGCTCCGACGCGTCGGTCTCCGCTCTGCTGTTCTGTGCCGACCCCGTCACACGCCACGGTTGCCGCTGCTACGGCTGCTGCCGTGTCTGCCGCTACTAGCCCGGTCCTTCGGTCTCGAACCCTCGACCCGCTGGTTGCTTAGGCACCCCTGTGCCTCGCCGCTCTGCGTCGTGCTGGTGCTGTCCTACGCTGCCTCGCACCCGCCCGGACTTGTGGGACTCTATTGCCGCGAGGCCGATAACCTACTTGCTTTGAAAGTTGCGATTCGCCACAACTTCCTACAGGTTGCTACAGTCACTGTAGCAATGGCGCCGGCCGCGGTGGCCGTGCGGTTCTAGGCGCTCCAGTGCGCTGCTGCTACGGTCGCAGGTTCGAATCCTGCCTCGGGCATGGGTGTGTGTGATGTCCTTAGGTTAGTTAGGTTTAAGTAGTTCTAAGTTCTAGGGGACTAATGACCACGGCAGTTGAGTCCCATAGTGCTCAGAGCCATTTGAACCATTTTGTAGCAATGGCTACTGGCTGCCTTCAATGGAACCTACCTCCCAATTGACTAAGTGCCTTTGTGGTACCCCACACCTGGCACCAAAAGTTTTTATTTATGTCGTGTTCCAAGCGTGGGTTTTGCTGAGGTTGTGTGAAAAAAAGGATCAAATGGCTCTGAGCACTATGGGACTTAACTTCTGAGGTCATCAGTCCCCTAGAACTTAGAACTACTTAAACCTAACTAACCTAAGGACATCACACACATCCATGCCTGAGGCAGGATTCGAACCTGCGATCGTAGCGGTAGCGCGGTTCCAGACTGTAGCGCCTAGAACCGCTCGGCCACTTCGGCAGGCTGAGTTTGGGTGACACAGTTCGTAACCACAAATTAGCTGGTTGGCCTTTGTGACTGGGAGACTTTGATCTAACTAAGAAGTGACTATAAATGATGTGGAGGTAACAAAGGCTGGGAGATAATTAAGAAACTCTCCAGAACGTTCAGCAGTCTGAAGTTTGTTAGAAAATGTGCACGCTGCAGGGTCAAGAAAACGATCGCCGATGGTATGACGCGAGCCACCGACCTGTTGTCTACCAGCCTGGTGACCTCGTCTGGATCTTCACTCCTGTTCGGAAGGTTGGTCTCTCTAAGAAGCTCCTCAGGCGCGACTTTGAACCATATTAGGTTTTAAAACAGTTGTCTAATGTTACTTATGAAGTTGGAGATTTCGACCCCGATACAAGACGACGAAAGATAGAGATACGGCGTCATTCGTATGAAGCCCTATAAGGATCCTGCAACCCAGGGTAAATTCGAAGCTCCAGCGACAGGCAAGAAGCGGAAAGGTGACGAAGAGCGTAGCAGCAAAGGAAGTTCGAAGAAGATCACCTCCAGGGTGAACATCGGAATATGCAGAACCGATGACTCATTCCCGGACTAGGACGACGCAACACCGAGATGCTGTTCTCTTCCGGAGGGAGCAATGTCGCAGAAGAAACTGGTATCACAATCTCCGTGGTGTAGTAGTTACGATACTAGACTGTTGCATGGACGGTCGTGAGCTCAGAACTCCCCTGACCCCTAAACTTTTAATTTCTATATTCGTTTCGAGTACATTTTAGAAGTATCCACAAATGTCAAGAATCATTGTTCTGGCCGGAAGCAGTTCGCTCCGCGCTCTTGTATGTGCAAGTGCTGAATAAACCTTCGTTAAGTGAAGTTAGTGTTCGTCATTCATCTAATTACACATTCTTCTACGTGACAATATTATATACAGTACATCACATATCGCCTGCAAACTACATTATTTTAAACGTCGTATTAACAAAAGTATACATGAGGTACCTAAAAATTCCACAAAAAATTGAAACAGAATATCCATCAACTGCTGGCGTGCCAGATACAACGACTGCCTTATATCGCAAATCATCAGTGTCTGACGTTTGCTGGCTTTCTCTACATTTTACAGTTGTTGACACTTTTTTAACCTGAATAAGTAATGTGTACTAGCTCATCTATTTACTTAATATACCTCATACAACAATGTATACACTTTCCCGTCTTAATTCTGCTATTGGTTACCCATATATCTTCCCTCAAATAACGTATTTGATCAATATTAGAGGGATGTATATAATCGTGGGAACACTGTTTTGCAAACACTACATACCCAATAACGTCTGATTTAGTGAATACTGAGTACAGGCCTCCCGTTCCTTTAGGAGTATGATATTGATTTTCCCACATTTTATATATGGTGTTATGCTCACTTAATGTGGCCACATAACCATTCCTGCTTTGAGTCTTGTTTTCTCCTCATTTACAGTTATTTCCCATGTTATTTACTCTTTATATTGATCCGATCCCATGTTTCTCTAATGTGATTTATGTTATGGTACTATCATACAATGTAAGTCATCAAGTACTTGATGTTCCCCATACTGGTTAATGCATTTTATAACGCCCGTGACATTTGGTTACCATTCTTTCATGCATTACGTATTAGTTCTTACTTTAAAAAACATGTGGGTTCCATACAGATAGTCAGGTCTGGCCTCCGTATGTCTAGAAATAACTGTCAGACACTGATGACTTACGATGTAAGGTAGTCATTATACCTGGCACGTCAGCAGTTGATGGAGTATTCTATTTCTATCATTTGTGGAATTTTGTTCGTACGTCACGTACATTTTTGTTAATATGATGTTTAAAATAATGTATTTTGCTCGGTGATATGCCATATAATGTGTGTAATATTTGATGTTCATTTGTATTCCCTTAATGTTCAATGGTTCAATGGCTCTGAGCACTATGGGACTCAACTGCTGAGGTCATTAGTCCCCTAGAACTTAGAACTAGTTAAACCTAACTAACCTAAGGACATCACAAACATCCACGCCCGAGGCAGGATTCGAACCTGCGACCGTAGCGGTCTTGCGGTTCCAGACTGCAGCGCCTTTAACCGCGCGGCCACTTCGGCCGGCTATTCCCTTAATGTCCCTACATGTTTTTAGACATGACATCAACTAAGTCTGCCACGCTAATTACATATTTAACGTGCCTATGTTATGTGCTACAGAGTGTCGTAAGGTCTTTGAATGAATATGAAACTGTCACAATAAATCACCACTTGCTGTCACTTACCAAGTGGTTGTAAGAAATTTTTACAGTCATGTTTTAATTTAATATGAGATGTGTAAAATGTTAATTGTACGTGGTGATACATGCAGACAAGGTAGTGTTTTTCCACGTTGACTTTACAGATGCATGAATATGACTAGGAGTCGAAATTAGCTAATCACTCGATTAAATAAAAATCTCACTGCAGCATACTTCGGACCATGTTAACGTTTATTAAAAAGGAGCAGTCAAACATTCACAACACAGGAGCTATGTACTGCAGATGTAAGGCCAAAGCTAATCACACGATTAAATAAAAATCTCATTGCAGCCTACATCGGACCATGTTAACGTTTATTAAAAAGGAGAAGTCAAACATTCACAACACTGGAGATGTGTACTGCAGATGTAAGTCCAACGCTGCCAGTCTATACCTTCATCATCCGCCACCGACGATTCCACTTGTGTGTAGATTGTTCTTATTTGATCCTTCCATTGCCTCCTTGGATGTCGCCTTGGGCGTTTTGCAACAGGTTGTGGATGAGGGACCCGGTATGGGAGAGACCCATCAGCTCGAAGGATGTGGTGAAACACTGTAGCCTTTTCTTCCCTAGTAATTCGGACAGTGTGTGGCTTTAGAAACAACTGGTATACGTCTTCTTCTTTTCTTTACTCCCATTTATCTTCCATGGTATTGTAGACGAGTCCATTGATCTTTCCAAGCACCTTCCTCTCGGATGCACGAATTGCTTCTTCAGTTTTTGTTGATGTCGCACAGGTTGCACGACCGTATAAAAGTACTCGCGGTACAAGTGTCACGTACAGATGGATCTTATTCTCCGGTGATATCAGTCGTGACTTGTATAAATTGTGCAGACTAAAGTACACACGATTAGCGTTTATTACTCGTTGATTCACTTCTTTCGTAACTTCTCTTTTATTAATCAGGGTGGATCCCAGGTACTTAGAATTCATGAACTCGTTCGAAAGTAAGTCAATCAACAACAATGGAAAGAAGGAGAGCATGTCAGCGTGATACGATGAGATATTTTGTTTTACCACCATTCACCACCAGCCGAATTTTCTTCGCGTTGCCGAGAAGTCTGGAAGTATCAGCATGTATTTGTTCCATGGTTCCACCAAGAATCACAACATCGTCAGCAAATGCCTAGATTGTCTCTGCTATCACTATCTCTGTTTCACATATTTGACCCGTGCCACGGCTTACTTTTTCCAAGGCTACATTGAATAATACTGGTTTCAATGGATCTCCGTATCTCAAATGGCTCTGAGCACTATGGGACTAAACATCTGAGGTCATCAGTCCCCTCCATATCTCAAGCCATTTCGAACACTAAGTAGTGGGAATAGTTAGTTCCCGAATAGTACTTGACAAATTGATGTAAGGTGAAGCGAAATGTAGTGTGAGGAGGGCTATGCGAGAGGCGTTCAATGAATTCGAAAGTAAAGTTCTATGTACTGACTTGGCAGAAAATCCTGAGAAATTTTGGTCTTATGTCAAAGCGGTAGGTGAATCAAAACAAAATGTCCAGACACTCTGTGACCAAAATGGTACTGAAACAGAGGATGACAGACTAAAGGCCGAAATACTAAACGTCTTTTTCCAAAGTTGTTTCACAGAGGAAGATTGCACTGTAGTTCCTTCTCTAGATTGTCGCACAGATGACAAAATGGTAGATATCGAAATAGACGACAGAGGGATAGAGAAACAATTAAAATCGCTCAAAAGAGGAAAGGCCTCTGGACCTGATGGGATACCAGTTCAATTTTACACAGAGTACGCGAAGGCACTTGCCCCCCTTCTTGCAGTGGTGTACCGTAGGTCTCTAGAAGAGCGTAGCGTTCCAAAGGATTGGAAAAGGGCACAGGTCATCCCCGTTTTCAAGAAGGGACGTCGAGCAGATGTGCAGAACTATAGACCTATATCTCTAACGTCGATCAGTTGTAGAATTTTGGAACACGTATTGTGTTCGAGTATAACGACTTTTCTGGAAACTAGAAATCTACTCTGTAGGAATCAGCATGGGTTTCGAAAAGGACGGTCATGTGAAACCCAGCTCGCGCTATTCGTCCACGAGACTCAGAGGGCCATAGACACGGGTTCACAGGTAGATGCCGTGTTTCTTGACTTCCGCAAGGCGTTCGATACAGTTCCCCACAGTCGTTTAATGAACAAAGTAAGAGCATATGGACTATCAGACCAATTGTGTGATTGGATTGAGGAGTTCCTAGATAACAGGACGCAGCATGTCATTCTCAATGGAGAGAAGTCTTCCGAAGTAAGAGTGATTTCAGGTGTGCCGCAGGGGAGTGTCATAGGACCGTTGCTATTCACAATATACATAAATGACCTTGTGGATGACATCGGAAGTTCACTGAGGCTTTTTGCAGATGATGCTGTGGTGTATCGAGAGGTTGTAACAATGGAAAATTGTACTGAAATGCAGGAGGATCTGCAGCGAATTGACGCATGGTGCAGGGAATGGCAATTGAATCTCAATGTAGACAAGCGTAATGTGCTGAGAATACACAGAAAGATAGATCCTTTATCATTTAGCTACAAAATAGCAGGTCAGCAACTGGAAGCAGTTAATACCATAAATTATCTGGGAGTACGCATTAGGAGTGATGTAAAATGGAATGATCATATAATGTTGATCGTCGGTAAAGCAGATGCCAGACTGATATTCATTGGAAGACTCCTAAGGAAATGCAATCCGAAAACAAAGGAAGTAGGTTACAGTACGCTTGTTCGCCCACTGCTTGAATACTGCTCAGCAGTGTGGGATCCGTGCCAGATAGGGTTGATAGAAGATATAGAGAAGATCCAACGGAGAGCAGCGCGCTTCGTTACAGGATCATTTAGTAATCGCGAAAGCGTTATGGAGATGATAGATAAACTCCAGTGGAAGACTCTGCAGGAGAGACGCTCAGTAGCTCGGTACGGGCTTTTGTCAAAGTTTCGAGAACATACCTTCACCGAAGAGTCAAGCAGTATATTGCTCGCTCCTACGTATATCTCGCGAAGAGACCATGAGGATAAAATCAGAGAGATTAGAGCCCACACAGAGGCATACCGACAATCCTTATTTCCACGAACAATACGAGACTGGAATAGAAGGGAGAACCGATAGAGGTACTCAAGGTACCCTCCGCCACACACCGTCAGGTGGCTTGCGGAGTATGGATGTAGATGTAGATGTAGATTATCAGTAGTAACCTGCAAGTAGTCTGATGTATTTCGAAGGGATGTCAACTGCCTTTAACGTTCTCCAGAACGTTATCAAGCGTTTTTCAACGCTGTCAAGAGATTGTCGAAAATAAAATAATACACACAAAGAAAGGTTTGCATCACCACGGTTCCGAGAGTTCCAGAACCTGTACAGAAAATTCGAATAGAGATCAACATAAACATCATTTCCGCCCTTTTTATTGGTCATGAAAACCGCACATTGTATGTTGTACCACAATACAGTGAGACCTTCAGAGGTGGTGGCCCAGACTGCTGTAGACACCGGTACCTGTAATTCACAGTAGCACATGCTCTTGCATTGATGCATACCTGTATTCGTCATTGCACACTATCCACAAGTTCATCAAGACACCGTTGGTCCAGATTGTCCCTCTCCTCAACGGCGACTCGGCATAAACAGCCCTTTTCAATCCATCCCACTCATGTTCGATAGGATTCATGTATGGAGAACATGCTGACCACTCCAGTCGAGCTATGTCGTTATCCTGAAGGAAGTCATTCACAAGATGTGCACGATGGGGCGCGAATTATCGTCCATGAAGACGAATGCCTCGCCAATATGCTGGCGATATGGTTGCACTATCGGTCGGAAGATGGCATTGAACTACCGGACAGCTGTTACGGCGCATCCCATGACACCCAACGGCGGACGTCGGCCCCACATAATGCCATCCCAAAACAGGGAACCTCCATCTGGCTGTACTCGCTGGACAGTGTATCTAAGGTCTTCAGCCTGACCGGGTTGCCACCAAACACGTCTCCGATGCATGTCTGGTTGAAGGCATATGCGACACTCATCGGTGAAGAGAATGTGATGCCAATCCTGAGTGGTCCATTCGGCATGTTGTTGGGCCCATGTGTAGTGCGCTGCAAACATGGATCTCACCATGGACGTCGGGATTGAAGTGCGCATCATGCAGCCTATTGCGCACAGTTTGAGACGTAACACGACGTCCTGTGGCTGCACGAAAAGCGTTATTCAACATTGTGGCGTTGCTGTCAGGGTGCCTTCGAGCCATAAGCCGTAGTTAGCGGTCATCCACTGCAGATTTAGCCCTTGGGCGGCCTGAGTGAGTCATGTCATCGACAATTACTGTCTCTCTGTATCTCCTCCATGTCCGAACAACATCGCTTTCGTTCACTCCAGGACGCATGGACACTTCCCTTGTTGAGAGCCCTTCCTGGCACAAAGTAACAATGTGGACGCGATAGAACTGCGTTATTGACCGTCTAGGCATGGTTATACTACAGACAACACGAGCCATGTACCTCCTTCCTGGTGGAATGGCTGGAACTGATCGGCTGTCGGTCCCTTACGTCTAAAAGGCGCTTCTAATGGATGGTTGTTTACATTTTTGGGCGGGTTTAGTGACAACTCTGAACAGTCCAAGGGACTGTGACTGTGATACAATATACACAGTCAATGTCTATCTTCAGGAATTATGGGAATTACAGAGATGAAAAACTTTTTTTGATGTGTGTATGAAGTGTAATTGCTGACCGAACTCTTAAAATTTTGCTGTGAACTGCCTCAAAAGCTGAAAGAGCACGAAACTCTCTATAAATTATATCCAAAGACTAAGACAACCGCCGAAGTCACAACGAACATAATGTTTTTTAAAACGTTGCCAACTCAAAGCATGTGTCTAGAAATGCTGGTACCCATTTGCAGATGCTGCACAGATTTTGTTAGATGACTAATCGTTCAAATTAATATAAGAGGTAGAGAATATCAAAAGAAATACATTTATTTATGATACACCTAGTTTTGGAAGGCAACTTCTGACAATGGGGTCGATTTACACAGAAGGTGGTTTAGTATCCTAATTACAGCAGTAGCATTCACAGAAACTATTCGAAAACACGACTATTGGTCCGTATGCAGGCAATACATCTTTGGACACCTGATTATCGTGTTCGTTCGAAGATTCCTAGAATGTCCGCTGTGACAACAGTAGCCACTTCAGTTCGTAAATAATCTGTTTAGGTTTTTATGTTGGTAACACCACGTAGCGCTCTATATGAAAATCACTGACTGTGCTGTGTGAAGTCTGTGGCTGGTTTGCATTGTTGGAATATTTGATATTGTAGTGTTGGGCAGTTGGATGTGAACAGCGCGTAGCGTTGTGTAGTTGGAGGTGAGCCGCCAGCAGTGGTGGATGTGGGGAGAGAGATGGCAGAATTTTGAGAGCGGACGATCTGGACGTGTGTCCATCAGAAAGAGTAAATTTGTAATATTGTACATCATGGACTGATATGCATATTAAGGCTTTTGAACACTATTGAGGTAAATACATTGTTTGTTCTCTATCAAAATCTTTTCATTTGCTAACTATGCCTATCGGCAGTTAGTGCCTTCAGTAGCTAGAATCTTTTATTTAGCTGGCAGTATTGGCGCTCGCTGTATTGCAGTAATTCGAGTAACGAAGATTTTTGTGAGGTAAGTGATTCATGAAAGGTGTAGGTTATTGTTAGTAAGGGATTACTGAAAGTCAGATTGCGTTGTTCTAAAAATATTGTGTGCTAGTTTAGTGTTGATCAGAATAAGTAAAGAGCGAAATGTCTGAGTACGTTCAGTTTTGCTCAGCTGTTTGGTAATCAAATAACGTAAGGGGTTTATCAGCACAGTCATTCATAAATTTTTCTAAGGGGAGGTTTCATATGTCGACCCGTAGCCGAGGATACCTCACTGGAATCTTCTGATTTTTTCTCTTGCAGTTTGTGTAATTAGTGTAGCTATTGTTTATTGCTAGCGCGTAATTGTAGAGAGAATCTCCTTTGTAGTTGCAGTCTTTCATTATTGTACAGTAAAACAGTTGTGGCATGCATGTAGAGTTGCACCAAGTATTTCGCAGCTGCGCTTGCAATTAACTAGATATTATTTTCAGTGTTATGTTAATGTGTTTTCTTATTTTTGCTCTTCACGTTGTGCTTTTCTTGTTATCATGTGAAATACGTGATAATTATGGCGTGTGAAAAACGTAACACTAGGCTCCAAGAAAATTGAGAAGTGATCGTGACGACGAGCGTAGCTTATCAGCATCATCGCGTAATGAATTAACAACCATTCGAAGTAGTAATTTGGTAATTGTGCATAGGGAAATGGAGCGGTTGCCAAATAACGGCGTGGACAGTGAAACAATTAGTGAACAGGGAAGCACATCTTTCGATCGGTCGGCAACAGCTCGCCTCAGGAATCCGAAATGACAGGGCACAACCTTGCATATATTTAGATTCAGGTTATGCGTCCTCACCGTTTTCTCAAATAAGTCAAGACACATTTTCTGCTTTTCAAAATGCGAATATTACCGGTTCAAATACACTGCCTAATAGCACTGAGGATCATGTTTCAGACATCAGTGCACTGTTATTACAGTTAATGCAACAAATGGGACAAAGGCTACAAAAGTTAGACACAATGGAACAACACCAGAGACAAACACAGCAACAGTTAGACGCAATGGAACAAAATCAAAAACAGTCACAGCAACAAATGCAATAAAATCAGAAACAAATTAAAGAAACACTTCAACAAACACGTGAAGATTTAACTACTGAGTTACATAACATCGAATCGAAATGTCAAAAAGTCTGTAATGACGTTAAAACACAAATTTGTGAGCATTTTCAACCTATTTTTTCGCGGCATGAAAATGCATTACAGAATCACAAAGGAGCCATAAAAGAGCTGCAAACTATTGTCATCAAAATCACGACACTTGGCGGGCTAAAATTGACTCAGTTGCAACTACCGATTCGGTAACGCAACTTATAAAAACTCAGGGAAACTTAAAGGACACAGTAGATTCTCTGAAAATTGGTTCAGAAAGAAAGACACATGGAGGAAATTAGTTCATTATCAGAGAAAGTAATCGAACTTTCGGAACAGCTAAATAATTTATCTACAAAGGTAGATGACAATCTGAATGACACAAGACCAGTAGTCTTTCATGACACAGAAGAGTACGAACAAATTAGGAAGTTCAAACAAAATCAGAATCAAATTAGCGCAACATAAAAGAGAAATCCGCGAAGTACAAGATCAGCTGACACAGGTAATACAAGAATTACGTATTTCAGAGAACACTCGCGCTCCAATACGGGAAGAGGGACATAGAAATACGGAACAGCCACAAAATAATAACACAGGGCATTTCGGAAACTATGAAAGAAATGGGCAAGGTGCACCGAATTTCAGATGGAACCGCCGACACGACGTAACAATGACCGATATGCTACTCGCCGACACGATGACTCTGACTGTAAGCTGTTCATTTCTACATGTAAATTCAAAAACTTCTAAGAATTCTGGCAGCGACATTCATCCACAAGCATGGCTTCATCAATTCTCTCATTGTTTTCCTCCCAACTGGTCATTAGAGCACAGATTAGAATTTATGTGTGGCTACTTAGAGAATGTAGGATGTAGATGAAGATGAAATGGGAGATATGATACTGCGTGAAGAGTTTGACAGAGCACTGAAAGACCTGAGTCGAAACAAGGCCCCCGGAGTAGACAATATTCCATTGGAACTACTGACGGCCGTGGGAGAGCCAGTCCTGACAAAACTCTACCATCTGGTGAGCAAGATGTATGAAACAGGCGAAATACCCTCAGACTTCAAGAAGAATATAATAATTCCAATCCCAAAGAAAGCAGGTGTTGACAGATGTGAAAATTACCGAACTATCAGCTTAATAAGTCACAGCTGCAAAATACTAACACGAATTCTTTACAGACGAATGGAAAAACTAGTAGAAGCCAACCTCGGGGAAGATCAGTTTGGATTCCGTAGAAACACTGGAACACGTGAGGCAATCCTGACCTTACGACTTATCTTAGAAGAAAGATTAAGGAAAGGCAAACCTACGTTTCTAGCATTTGTAGACTTAGAGAAAGCTTTTGACAGTGTTGACTGGAATACTCTCTTTCAAATTCTAAAGGTGGCAGGGGTAAAATACAGGGAGCGAAAGGCTATTTACAATTTGTACAGAAACCAGATGGCAGTTATAAGAGTCGAGGGACATGAAAGGGAAGCAGTGGTTGGGAAGGGAGTAAGACAGGGTTGTAGCCTCTCCCCGATGTTGTTCAATCTGTATATTGAGCAAGCAGTAAAGGAAACAAAAGAAAAATTCGGAGTAGGTATTAAAATTCATGGAGAAGAAATAAAAACTTTGAGGTTCGCCGATGACATTGTAATTCTGTCAGAGACAGCAAAGGACTTGCAAGAGCAGTTGAATGGAATGGACAGTGTCTTGAAAGGAGGATATAAGATGAACATCAACAAAAGCAAAACAAGGATAATGGAATGTAGTCTAATTAAGTCGGGTGATGCTGAGGGAATTAGATTAGGAAATGAGGCACTTAAAGTAGTAAAGGAGTTTTGCTATTTGGGGAGCAAAATAACTGATGATGGTCGAAGTAGAGAGGATATAAAATGTAGGCTGGCAATGGCAAGGGAAGCGTTTCTAAAGAAGAGAAATTTGTTAACATCCAGTATTGATTTAAGTGTCAGGAAGTCATTTCTGAAAGTATTCGTATGGAGTGTAGCCATGTATGGAAGTGAAACATGGCCGATAAATAGTTTGGACAAGAAGAGAATAGAAGCTTTCGAAATGTGGTGCTACAGAAGAATGCTGAAGATTAGATGGGTAGATCACATAACTAATGAGGAAGTATTGAATAGGATTGGGGAGAAGAGAAGTTTGTGGCACAACTTGACCAGAAGAAGGGATCGGTTGGTAGGACATGTTCTGAGGCATCAAGGGATCACCAATTTAGTACTGGAGGGCAGCGTGGAGGGTAAAAATCGTAGAGGGAGACCACGAGATGAATACGCTAAGCAGATTCAGAAGGATGTAGGTTGCAGTAGGTACTGGGAGATGAAAAAGGTTGCACAGGATAGAGTAGCATGGAGAGCTGCATCAAACCAGTCTCAGGACTGAAGACCACAACAACAACAACTTAGAGAATGAACCAGCTGTAAGAATGCGATCGGTCATTCGCGATTGTCACAGTCAAGGAGAATTTTATCATCGCTTCCTCTCAGCATATTGGCCTCAAGCTACACAAGACCGAATAATACATAGCGTAATGATGAAACATTTCGAACAATCTGAATTTTCCAGTCTTGTGAAATATTTTGAAGACATGTTGCATAAGAATCAGTATCTGTCAAACCCATACAGCCCCTCAGAACTCATCCGCATTTGCTTAATCAAACTGCCTGAACATTTAAGACGTATTATTTTGGCAGGACGTTGCAATGATGACAATGAAACTTTTCAGAGACTCTTACTAGAACTGGAAATTGACTCAGACAGTCGCGGGATGCGAAAACAGGAACACAACAATTACAGGTCACATCCGTCACTATTCTGCGATGAAAGAAATAATAGCTGGACACAACAAGGCTATTCTTACAACGCAAATCGTGACCAATACAGACACCACCCGTAAGACAACCGTTGGCACAGTAGTAATAATTACAGGGAAAGATCACCTCTCCATTCTAATGACTATCACAGAGACAATCAGAGAAACAGACAATATGGGAACCAAAATAATTATTATCAAGGGAGACACAATAACTTCAGACGCAACGGTCCACCCTGTAGTTACGATTCCGGGAGAAATTCTCCACCATATGACCGACAAAAAAGAAAATATGGAAACTACCGACATAATGACAGACCTGAATGTCATCAGAACTGGCGGGATTTAAACAGGGCAGGGCCCTCTCGTCACGGTGAATTTGTAAAAGTTAGGTCTCCAAATCCCAATAACGTCGCGCGCCAACAAAGAGACAGCAGGCAATGACTCACACCGCTGACTTCCGCAAAATGTACTTAACGAAGCTGACGACGAAGCTTCCGTGGCTAGTAATTACGTAAAAATGGAAGACATTAGGGACAACTTACTCCAGGAACATGACGTCAAACGTAACAACATTGCATATCCTGTAATTCAAATTACAGTAAATGACGTAAAATTTACGACAGTACTTGACTCTGGCAGTCCCATTTCAGTAATTAGTGAAACAGCCTTTAGCAAATGCAACAAATCGAACGATTGCCCCACACTTCCGTTACGTAAGATTAAATTACAAGGTGCTATTGTTGGAAAAAGTGTAGATGTACACAAACAAACCAACTTAGAATTCTTTTGTCGAAGCCACAGTTTCTCTATGAACTTTCTTGTTGTTCCATTACTGTCGACGGAAATTATATTGGGAGTAGACTTTTTGAATGAATGCAAAGCAATCTTAAACTTTCACGATGCTGAAATAAGTTTAGAGAAAGAAGGTAAGTCAATAGATTTGAAATTTCAAGATTGGCTCTCAAACCATGACGAGGAAATTAATCAGCTTTACCTTCTGTTACACAACAGTTCGGAATTTTCGACAAAACTAGACACTAACAATCACTCTGCAAGTACTGACAGGGATGATATCGACGGCGTATTTGATACTAATGAGTTAATTCAGGATAAAATTCAAACAATTGAGAATTGTAATGACACTGATAGGCAGGACCTTTTTGAGATTTTACAAGCACATTCCACAGTTTTTACTCACAAAACAGGAACAATCAAGGGATTTCAATACCAATTTCATGTTCGTGAGCATACTAAATTTTGTGTTAGACCATACGTTATTCCGGTACATTCTGTTAGAACATAAATACAATATATGCTTGACGAGAGCATTATTGAGCCTGCAGTAAGCTCATACAACAATCCATTACATGTTCTTGAGAAGAAAAATGGATCGATCATGCCTGTCTTAGATTCGAGAAAAATCAATACTATCATCAATCCTGAAACAGACAGGCCACAAACGTTGAAAGAACTTCTTCAGAATTTTAATAGTGTAAAATTGTTGTCTTCTATTGATCTCAGATCCAGCTTTTATCAGATCAAACTTCATCCAGAATGTAGACAATACACAGCTTTTCTTTGTTTCGGCGTTTGTTACCAATTTCGGAAACTTCCTTTTGGTCTGAACATTTCTTCGGTAGCATTCATTCGTGGGCTAAATTCCATATTACCTGAGTTCTTAAAACGTCACATCACCTTATATGTGGACGATATTTTAATAGCAGAAGCCTCATGGGACAACATAATCGCATCCTCAACAGTTTGTTATGTGTTTTTGCAGAATCTGGAATTAGAGTCAACTTGGAAATGTCTGAATTCGGTAGGTCAAAGGTGAGATTTTTGGGACATATTATTTCTTCTTAAGACATTCAGTCGAATCCTGAAAAGTTAGAATCAATCAGTGCCATTCCAGTTCCATCCACAAAAAAACCAGTCCGCAGTTTTCTAGGTCTCTTAAATTTTTACCGTCGTTTTCTGATTATGCAAATTCTAGTTACACCAAAACTTTGTTCTCTCACTATTTGCAACTGGGACGAAAAAGCACAGTTGGAATTCAATTCTTTGAAAGAAGCGCTACTTAACAGGCCAATACTAGCTCATCCAAATCTGTCACAAGATTCCTGCCTTACCACGGATTCTTCTAAAGTCGGTCTTGGTGCCCATTTATTTCAAGAAGCCATAGAAAATGACACTACCGTTCAGAAAACCCTTGCTTTTGCTAGATGAGTTCTAACAAAATCTGAAAATGTTATTCCGTTTCTGAATTAGAAGCTTTTGCTATCGTTTCGGCATTTAACAAATTCCGTTTCTTTCTTTCTGGTAAGCATGTAAAAGTATACAGTGATCATCGTGCATTACAATTTCTTATGTCTTCAAAATTAAATCATGACAGGTTAAAACGTTGGGCATTGTTTCTGCAAGAATTCCACTTCACAATAGTCTACATTCCCGACAAGGAGAACATTGTTGCGGACGCACTGTCACGCACCGGCTGAGCTTGAGAAAAGTAACACAGAAGGCAACCTCGAGAAAAATTTCAGTATTCTTTACATTCAGAAAGTCGCCTTTGAAAACTTCATCACCACATCTTTAAAGGACATTGCTCATGAACAAGATAAAGATCCGATTTGGAAAGACATCAAAAGCAAATGGCATGAAAAGACACACACTCAGATTCGGCACTATTATCTGGTAAGAAACAACATACTCTTCAAACGCTGCACTGTTGATGACAAGCGGTGGATACTTTGTGTTCCTGACGATTTTGTTAATAAGCTCATTTGGTACATTCATTTCAGCTACGCATATTTTGGTCCACGAAAATGTTATCATATTCTTCGGACGACTTGTTATTTTAACAATATGGAAAAGAGAATTCGAAGAGTCTTGTCTATTTGTAAACTTTGTCAAAAGGCTAAAACATCGACTACCTCACAATGTGCTTCTTTGTTTCCTATCATTCCTTCTAAATTAAAAGAATTTGCTGCTGTTGATCTCGTGGGACCCCTTGTCAGAACATCGAATGGATTTTCGTATGGTCTCGTCGCTGTTGAACTTACTTCAAAATTCGTTTCTTTCACACCGTTGCGTAAAGCCACTGCACGGTCTGTATCCAATGCATTTGTTAAAAATTTCTTACGTGAAGTTGGACACGTTAGTAAAGTCATTTCAGATAACGGACCGCAATTCAGATCTGCTGTTTGGTCACGCATGCTTCGGAATCATAAAATCAAACCTGTTTTTATTTCATTGTACTCACCACATTGTAACCCGTCTGAACGGATTATGAAAGAAATCAATAAGCTTTGCAGATTTATTGTCACAGAAAGCATCAGCATTGCGACAGATTTCACTTATTTCAAAAAGTGCTGAATGAAATGCCTCATGACTCCACTGCTTTACCACCTGTTCTTGTACTGAAGAATGAAGAACCACCAAACAGAATCAGAGAGCTTGTACCTTTTCCGAATACACGTAAACTTCGACACAAAGACATAATTGATTTGGCTATTAAAAATATAAATTCTGCAGCAGACAATAGGAGAAAACTACACTGTAAATCAAATGCAAAGAAATTATATACTGGTCAGAAGGTTCTCATTAAAGCCCATTCATTGTCACATAAGAAGAAACACTTGAGTCACAAATTCTTTCTGATTTACAATGGACATTACAGAATCTGACGTATACCACATGATGATTGTGTTGAAGTTGAAACTCTTAGTACTAGGAAGAGTAAAGGATTGCACCACATTTCACATGTAAAACCGTTTATTGAGAGATAATCCGTTTCTTAACTTAGTCTTTGCCATAAAATCTTTCACTTCACATTACTAGTACGCTTTATCACACTTAGAAACTGTTAATATGCAACTATGTTTTAAAGTTAACTTTCCAGTCAAGAACCTAGGGAACTTATTTAGACAGTAATTACAAATGCATTGTTATAGTGAACAGACGACACAGTGTTCTTGTGTGTGTACATTCTTTGTTGTTAGTTGCATGATTACGTAACGACTATAAGGCTTACATACTTAGAACATATATCGGCACTGCTAATGAGATTTTAATGCAACATTTTGGTTTACTTGAAAATACATTATGGATTTAAAGTGCTTTCTGAGAGATACCAGATGACACAATGGTTAGTTTATTTGACAGCTACACGATTATATCAAGACGCTACTAATGTGTGACACAATTTATATTATTGCTTTTGCGGTGTATCTGTTTTATATCTGCACAGTTTTTCTGAATTATTCTGGAAAGTAAAACATGTTTTAGTATTAACTTTTGTGGTATAGCTACAATGAGACAGCCTTTTCTGTAGCACAACAATAGGTTACAGTATAGTACTTTCTTGATCACAGTACTGTACATAATAACTACGATATCTATACCCATAGCATTTCACTTTGTTTATTACAAGGTAAGTACATTGACTTCCACAGAACTTTGCTTACAGATGACAGTATTTGAGTGATTAATTTTGTCCTTAAAACATTTATTGTTAAATATTTTTGAATTACAAAGATACAAAGGTTTTCCATGATACATTTCATTCCATTGCTGTAATCTGTAACACCTGAGGGTATAATTACATTAATCCTCAGGGGGGTACACGCTTACTTTGTGTACCATGTGTGAGGCAAGCACAAGGAGCCCTAGCTAAAATGGTATTTGCTTATATAACTTTACACATCGATACCATATTTCGGTAACACAGAATTTGACTGAGAGAGACAAACATTGTTTTTACTACATCAGTGACACATGTTTACGCAATTACACAGTTGGATAACTTCACACTTATGAAATTGTATTTTGTCTGTACTTTGTGAACTCTTCATATTTTTTCAGAACCATTGTGATACTATGAGAGCTTTGAATGATGTATTTGGTACGGGATCATGATTTTTAAAGTACATTTGAGGTACATGACACTATTGAAATGAGCAGAGAATTTTCTTAGGTTTTGAAATTATTGCAGAAAGCTACGACGTTTTTGAGATTTGGCTGAGGTTTTATGATGTTGTTATTATGATGAAGATGTGTATTATGCTGTTGAGGTATGTTTATGATCAATAAACTGATGCTACCGTACATGAGGACTGTGATTACATGTTTATATGTATATGAATAACGAATAGAAGTTAGGGACTCTGGTTTGTGAAAAAGGATGTTGGAACCCAAGAATTGTACTTAAAGAGTTATGACTTGTGTGTCCATGCATGAATGTATCACAACACTGCTATTCATTAGATTTCGTTTCTACGCATTTCTACTGTAATTTTTCGATCTGTGAATTTTTTTTTATATGAGACTGTCACTGTAGCGGAAACTGCTGTCATAAATTTTAGGGTAAGAAAGCTAAGTGACCTTGATGTAATACATTGTGGGCACCCAGCTGCATCAGTTACCTGGAGAAAAAGTCATTAGGTAAAAAAAGAAAAAAAAAGAGACCATTAACCTTGCTATTGACATTCCTTTGTAGAAAACATCGCAAATATGACACACTATTACTTGGAAACATATGATTATACTGTGGAGCTTATAATTTGTGCTACTTACTAAAATGCTTATGAATTGATGGGAAATATTCTTACAACTGCACACCTGATTATGACAAGTGTCTTTCTACGAGAGTTGAGAGAATTTCTACTGACTTATGAAATGCCACATGGCTATTGAATGATGTTTTTGTGACTTTGCTTTGTAAATAGTTGCTTATTTCATTTGATATATGGTTTCCAGCTGTGTTGCAGTATTGGTTTTATAAAATAAAATTAAATCCATTTGCTAATGTGAACACTTTCTGTCAACAGATCTATTAAACAATAATTTTATGGTCCACATTCTTCGAAAAAGGAGCACTCGGAAAGGAAAGAACAATAAGAAGGGACTAACAACAGTAACTGCATAGATAATTTTTTTTCAAGTACTTCGTAATTGTTTTGTAGAATAAGTTGTTGTGGTGCACCACTTTAATGCCATAGACGTTAAGATGTGAATAGACATTTCCCTTATCTGCTTTGTTGTCTTTAGTGTACTATTTTTTCTGCTTGTGGGTTTGCCATGTTTAGATATAAGTTATTGCATTTGCTGCTGCTGTTTGCCAGGCATAGTGCTACTGGATTTCACTTTGTATTACTCTGTTAAGGCAGTTTTACAACTGATTAATTTTTCTTGTTTGCTGCACATTGCTTTATATTACTTGTAATATTGCATTTGCTTTGCAAATTTAGATATACTGCTGCTTGCTTTGCCAATTTGCATTTTTTTGGTCATAGCTTTTTGTTTTAATTTTTTTTTGCTAATGCATTGCGTCATCCCTTAGTATATATATATCTGAGCTCAGTACATTTAAGTTAGCTTATGATGGGGTAAGCTATATAAGAGAATGAGTTGTGATGAATTGGAAAGAATTAATTGAGAAATTATATGAAAAAGATATGGGCCAAAATCAGTATTGTACAATGAGAAATAACTATTTTGAAAGAGGATGTGAACAAAACAGTAGGCTTTAGGGACAACAGGTTTGGATAGTTTTTTTTTCTTTTTTTTGTGGGAATTGATGTTGAAATTAGAGGAAAGATGTATGGAATGAAGATTTGGGTTGGACTGAAGCACCAAATGTTACACTGAAAAAGAACCCTGTCCTTTCCTTTTGTGTTATTTGGCTATGTGTTTGTGTACCCTTGTGCATTTGTGTTTTTCCTGTCTTTATGTGTTTAGCTAATAAGATTTATGTTGTAGAATTTCTCTAATACTAAGGTGCCTTCACTATGATGTGGAATACTGTTATCCTCAAATATAATTTGCATTAATAATTTGTTATTTGCTTTGTAAAGATGTTTAGACGTTATTTTCGGAAGATATTCTGATCTTTCATGTATTTACTTATTTCATAATTCCTGTAACACTGATGTATATGTTTATTTCTATTCTTTGTAAAGCCTGTATTGCTACAAATGTTATCTGTATTATTATGTTTTTAATGATGTTTTCTGTGCCTTTGTAATTGTATTCTCATGTTATAAAATTGAAATTGACACCAGTTAATCAAATTAACTAACTTGTAAGCATTCATTTCAGTGCAAACATTTCTATTGGTCATAGTATATGCACAATCTACATCTACATCCATACTCCTCAAGCCACCTGAGGGTGTGTGGCGGAGGGCACCTAGTGAGAAGTTGGGACTGTTAGTGCTTGCACGTGTGTTGATAATTCAACAAAGGACTGGTCAACAGCCATGCTGGTTCTAAGGACATTTCAATTTTTTTTGTTAGTGCACAAGTGGTGGTTCATGGACTTGCTATATTATCCACAAGACTCTTCGATAGTAAGTGTGCACTGGCACAGTTGCAACAGATGGCTGCTTGCAATCTCTACAAGCACTACAATGGGTCTGCACCTTTGATGGCCCATCAATACCATTATCTCTACAAGGACTGCAGTAGGTCCGCACCTTTGATGGCCCACCAATACCATAATCTCTACCAGGACTACAGTGGGTCTACTCTGTGATGTCCTACGTACCAATATTCTTCAAAACTTCGAATGACTCTGTTGTGGGTTTGCTCTATTGTGGCCCTGTCTGCATGTCAAGAGTTAGCACTGTCTTCCCGTGGGAAGGACAATACTACTTCTTCAAGACTGCATGGAAATCAACTTCTCCCACATTCATTTTCTTTTACTGCTCAGACTTTGAGAAAAACACTGCAATTTTACTGTGATGAACAATCAGGACTGTCTTTATGGTCTGTGAGAAAATCTTTGCTTTTGACCAACAGTATAACAATAAGTATGTGCATTTGGTTTCTTTTGTAAAATTTTTTATGGGGAGCAGGGGGGCTATGTAAGTAGGCTGTTTAGGTTTTTATGTTGGTAACGCCACGTAGCGCTCTATATGAAAATCACTGATTATGCTGTGTGAAGTCTGTGGCTGGTTTGCTTTGTTGGAATATTTGCTATTGTAGTGTTGGGCAACTGGATGTGAACAGCACGTAGCATTGCGCAGTTGCAGGTGAGCCGCCAGCATTGGATAGCTGTGGGGAGAGAGATGGCAGAATTTTGAGAGCAGATGATCTGGACGTGTGTCCATCGGAAAGAGTAAATTTGTAATACTGGATATCATGAACTGATATATTTATATGATGACTTTGGAATATTATTAAGGTAAATACATTGTTTGTTCTCTATCAAAATCTTTCATTTGCTAACTATGCCTATCAGTAGTTTGTGCCTTCAGTAGCTGGAATCTTTTATTTAGCTGGCAGTATTGGCGCTCGCTGTATTGCAGTAATTCGAGTAACGAAGATTTTTGCGAGGTATGTGATTCATGAAAGGCATAGGTTACTGTTAGTTAGGGCCATTCTTCTGTAGGGATTATTGAAAGTCAGATTGCGTTGCGCTAAAAATATTGTGTATCAGTTTAGTGATGATCAGAATAAGTAAAGAGCGAAATGTCTGAGTACATTCATTTTTGCCCAACTGTTTGAAAATAAAATAACGTAAGGTTCGAGTCATGCTTCGGCCATGGATGTGTGTACTGTCGTTGGGTTAGGTTAGTTTAAGTAGTTCTAAGTTCTATGGGACTGATGACCTCCTACGTTAAGTCCCATAGTGCTCATAGACATTTGAACCATTTTTTGAACCTAGCGTTACAAGGTTTCCCCAGAAACCATACATTCATCACCGAAGCACAATTTTTGGTGTTCTCTACATTCTATGTTAATTTGAACGGATATTTCGGAAAACTATTTATGCATGCATATTTTTTAAATCGTTTGACAATGCTCCGTTCTCACAAGTTTATTTGATAATAAAACAAAATAAACTGAGCAGTGCTTCATTTAAAATTCTATGCTGTAATCATTTCAATTGCAAATGCCGTGTCATTTATCAGTTCTTCAGCTGGAAACAGATGTCAAAGGAAGCCTATGATAAGGCTAAAGTGTCCAGTCGGGGTTATGGGAGTAGAAGATAAAACACAATGAGTTCTTTTTGCGGAATCTGCAACTCATCGTACAGAGAAGAATATCGTCGCTGTAGCGCTGCTCCCAGATCTCAAAACAGACTCTTACCGAGTTATCTTAGGATATTGATAAGAGTGTCTCTGTCTAAAGCATGAAAAGCTGATTTTACTATTCCTGTGTCCTTATTCGGACCACAAAGACGCTTGCGATACCATTACGTAAGAAGAACCCACCGTTATTTCAGCAGTTGGGGCCTGAACTAAATTGGTGAGTTTTCAGTGGCTCAGCAGCTCTGTCAAATGAAACCATATGGTTCGAGAGACACTTTCAGGTCTCAGTTGTCTATGATGTATATACGCCGGATGCTGCGACGAATCGAAATTTATGCCAAGGCGGAGCTTCGATTCCAGGCCTTCTGATTAACGCGCAGGTGTGCTAATCATTTCCCCACTAGTGCACGACGTCTTATCACAACTGCAAGGACTACACTAGTACGCCTCCCTCCTCGATTCAAACTCCCATTCGAGCCTCAACTAACTTTGTGCTCCCCCTAAACCATGTCTTTTACCCTTCGCCACTGCGTTCTTGTAGACATCGGCTTTATATTCGATCTTCCTACATCTACATCTAAGCAAATACTCTGCAAGCCACTGTACAGTGCCTGGCTGATGGGACATCTTCGAAATATTATCGATTTCGCGTCCACTCCATTCTTACGCACTCAGGTACTCAGATGGGTATGAGTAGAAGAATTGAAAACTTCGTCGCTATTAGTACCGCCTAAATCCTATGCATCACAAATCCTCCTACCACGGCTCATGTTCCATTCAGTTGTCGGAAAGACCTAAATAGACCAAGGAAACGTAAGACGGGACGCAACAGGACCTTCACGTGGCCAGCAGTGTAGTACACTTATTGATGTAGTAACAATAAGTAGACATCCTGGATGAAATACGTTGAACTGACTGTTCTCCAACCGAGTTGATGTTCAGGAAGACAGAGCAGAATGAGGGGGTACAACTGCGCCCTCAGATTTCTATTAATATAGGTTCCCGGGAAGAAAACGTCCGACAAGCATTAACTTTTGAGAGAAGACGTGCGACTCCTTCGTCAAACAAAGCCAGTCAGAGGAAAAACCGCTTTGAAATGTTAGCACGATAATAAACATTCGCTGTTTTCATTAAGACTTGATTAGGAGTCTTCATTAACCATCTATATTATGAAAGAAGACTCGAAAGGATCAATTGTTATGTACATATCCATTTGTGAGCCCCAGGAAGGGCCAGGTCACAAATGCAAATGATAACCCACTTCTTGTTCTTGGGTCCAACAGAAGACTGTAGAGTAATACTCTTAGTACAGTAGTGAGCATTTCTGAACAAGACGATTAGCATGTAACCGAGCTTTTTAATGTTTTCGTGGTAGGGAAAGTATTTCTTTTCACTACGAAAGTAGCAAAAATTAATTAACACATTAATTGTGTTCGGTTTAATAGATATTTGATATGGTCCAGAATACCACATTTAGTTAGTGGGAAGCCAATGTCTCGATGATTACGACGCTACTTAAAAGGAGCCCACAGTATCGTCGTTTCAGACGATAGCATGGCACGTGACCCTGCTGCTGCTTCGCCTAGTCCAAAAAACTTGCCTAACACGACACTGGATGTCTCCCAAGAAAAATGATGCCTTTTGAAAGTCAGTTCAATATCGGTATTTAATCTGCACTTTAAAACTGTTACTATTCTGTTGACACTAAAACTATCTAATTAACTTGCCGGCCAAGTGTAATCTTACAGAATAGATTTTTAACTTTTAGGCACCTAATTTTGCAAATCATGATGAGAATAACACGGCTCGATTTGCAATAAATTCGGCATAAAACAAGGAACACTTCACTAAAAGACCAGTTCTGTGAGTACATTGTACTTTTATCCTCATCACAGTAGCGAACGGATCGCAGACTGGTGTAAACTTAATGCACGATGGTCCCTCTGTAAAATGTACGAATTCCACCAAAACTTTCTGCGCAGTTTAACTTTAACATTTCAGAAGCAATTTTACCGTTACTCATACGCAGTTTTTTCGTTATAATTATTCTGAATCTTCGACTTGGAATGATGATGGATGCAAGCTGTGAGATTATGACGTAGCTCAATAGCGATCTTTGAAACCAGCGGTTAAAAATTAATGAAAATTAAATGACAGGAAAACTGGTGAAATTAATCTCAAGATCAATATCGTGAACTAATTTAGAATCGAGACAAATAAGTTTTTAGCTGTTTTTCAAGAAAAATTAATGTTAATTGAATTTATGACAATCTTCCGTTGTTGTGATTCGTGAATATTTACACATCTCTTGACCGTTTCTTTTTGCACATAATTATATAAAATAGTGATATGTTAATAAGGCATTGTTTATAATTTTAGGATAATCCACATAAGAAACAAATTTAAATAACATGATATAATGCACAATCGCCTGAGAAGTTTGAAATCTAATATTCAATATTACAGTATTACTATACCCACTTAGATTTAATAGATGGTGAATCACCTAAAATTTTCACCGCAAATATTGTGTAAATGGAAAGCGCTGTTGATGTGCGGTTTTCACAGAATGCGTTGGTAGTCGGAGGCTCGTTTTGTTAGCCAATTAACAGATTGTAATAGTACTTAGAAGGTCTATTTTTTGTTTGTGAATAGGAGTAGCAGGCCAGTCTCATTTACTCTACAAAGTGCCGTGCCATTAAATTAAATATGTAGTTTGGAAACCGGTAATTTTTTAAAAATAGACTGATATAAAAAGTTCATTTTCTGCAGTTGTTCATGGTTGTTAATGAGAGTGAAATAGTACTCTCCAAAAATGTCTATAAAAACTTCAACAACATATGCTGCAATGAGTGTGTCCTGTCATAACACTGGCATCCGAGTCGGGGGGTGCTGTGAGCAGTGCCAGGAGTGAGCGGCTTGATAGTTGTGAGCAGTGTTAGACCAGACTAGCCTTGCGGCAACTCTAAATGGCGATAACTGGCGGTGCGCAGAGTACGACAAATCCTGACTGCAGGTCAGCTAGCCTGACGCTCTGAACTCCCAGTGGAGTGATCACGACCGAGTCAACAAACTGCAGAGGGTAGCTGCTACGACGGTACTGGGCATTAAGCACAGTAGATTGTATAGGTAGCTCCAACCCCCACGTTCTACGGCATGAAAACATATTTATTTGTTACACTCAACACTCAGCTTAATTGAGCGGTCCAGAGATGTGGCTGGTCTCAATGTTTGGCTACGTTTTTTGTCATAGGGTGCCATCTCACACCTATTGTAAACTGAAAATATCAAAAACAATGCAGGAAGGTATTGCAGTGTAATTTAAAAAATTGAATCACTCACGTTGATTTATAATTTGAACAAGTAGTTTATTTTTATTTTTCCACGAATAGTCTTCAATATATTGACTAAACACATAAAACGCTGTCTGAGGGTGGCTTTTACATGAGGACGGACGTCAATAACTGATGCTACAACACTTCACTATAAAATTCACATTTCGCGATCACGGCACTCGACAATCTCTTCACTGTTCACAAAATACTCTGTTGTCTACTGTCCTAAAGCACTATCTTGCGCTCAACTCGATCGTTTCCGAACGTCGCTACATACATACCTGTACCTGATAGTCGCTACAAACTCAATCCAACGCCCAGATGGGCGGTACGTCCGGCTCTTAGCGTCGCTCAAACTCAAGTGTCCTCAAAGATTGATTGAGATTGAATTATTCAAGCATTTACGTAAGGTAAAGAATGAAGAGATAAAGAAAGCTCTCATTGAGGTGGATCGAAAGTTTGTGGCTAGCTGTGATGAAAAAAAAAACCTTTGCTCCCGTGTGGATTGGTAGACACAGCTAGAAATCTGGGAAGACAGATGGAAAACGTTTAGCTGTAAATAAAGATGAGATTAGAAAAGTAAACAATAGAATAAGTAACTTATAATTATGCTTCAGGAAATAATTTTAGCTCGTGTTCACGCTGCATAAACTTTTGATCTGGACTTGTAAGTATTTAGCGAGTGTTTATAGCAAAAAGTTTGAAACATACTTCAGCATGTGGACTCTGAATAATTTTGAGTTAGGGGACAGTCTAAACATCTGTGAACAGTTCTGCAGGTAACGTTGATGGCGATCTACAGTTAAAAATATCGGTAGTCCACGATAACAAAACCTTCGACTTAGAAATGTACTGAAGCACTTTGAATAATTTTCGTGAATTTTCTAAAGGTTAAGCAAACACGTAACGCTTGTCGACTTCCTTATGTTCTAGCACTGGCAGACATTAGTCTAATGATAAACTGTTGTGAACAGATTGAAAAGATACTTTCGTTTCAGTTTTCTGCAATAAATTCAGTCTGTAGAGAATATCAAAACAAATACATTTAGTTGTGCTACATGTGGTCCCTATCGGCACCTTCTGACAAAAGGGATGATTTACGCAGAAGATACTTTAGCAAGCTAATTACAACAGTGGCATTCACAGAAACTGCTCGAATAAACGACTATTAGCCGGTATGCACACAGCTTATCTTAGGACAATTGAATATTGTGTTCGTACGAAGATTCCTGGCATATCCACAATGGCAACAACAGCGCCTTCAATTTCAGCGACGCGGGTTTGATCTGTTTCACAACGGTCTGATACACCAGTTGCTTCGTATGTTCCTAGAGGAAGGAACACGTGAGACCAGGTGACCCGGTTGGCGAGGTCACTGGGCCAGCGCGGCCGATTCATCCATTCCTGCACGTCCCTCTAAGATGATTCCTAAGAGCAACACTGGAATGGGCTGCAGCCCTATTGTGCTAGAAGTGTATCCTTTGATAAACATTCAGAAATACATCCTCCACCAGTTATGGAAACACGTGTTCTACGAAGATGCGATATCTCTGTCCGATCAGTTGGAATGGAAGAATGATACTACACCGAATCGCTACTGATGAGTAAGAGGTAGAGAACCTCGTGGATTCGCATGTGACAGAACATGCGTACTGTGGATATTGATACAGCCTTCACGAGTAAACGAAGCCTCGTCGGTGTGCAGGGCCTCTGCCGGAAAAATGGGGTGCAGGGTAGTCTGTCGTTAAAATTATTGTGGGAATTGCACACCCTGGTGAAAATCTTCTTGTCTTAGTGCTGCCACACGTTGAAGACGGAAAGTATGAAGCTGCTGGTTATGTAACACATTTCACACAAGTCTAAGAATGATGTGTGCAATACGTCGTTTACTTGTAGAGGGAGTGTCTTCGACATGTCGCAGAACCTGGTCTTTTATTTCGGAAGTTCACGCTGTCCGATTCCGACCTTCATCATGCATATTTGCACGGAAAGTACCTGTTTCACGGAGCAGGTGATGGAGACGTCCGAACGTTTGGTGTTGCGGAACCCGTCGGTTGGGAAAGCACTGTCGATACCTTCTCACTGGATCTCGTCCACTTCTATTTACAGATCCATATACCAGATGCATCTCAGCCATGGCGACTGAACCGGAGTGTTCGCCAGTAAGTCACCTTTCGGTGAAGCCTGCGAGTGAGACGGTGTATTTCCAAGTAGGCCTCAGAGCCAACCATCCGTACAGAACAGCGACGCCAACACAACAGCTTACGTCAGCGCCACTAATAAAATGTTCTGTAACATTACAACTTGACTTCAGAGAGCTTATTTACCAACGTATACATTTGGATGTTCTCTACCTCCTATATTAATGTGAACGGATGGTTTCGGAACACCCTTTACACACTGATATTTTTATGGTTCCTTTGGGAATTGCACCACTCCGACAAATTTATTTGATAGGAAAACAAAAATAATTGATCAGCGTTTCATTTAAGATTATTTTACCTGGATTTAGTTCGTATCATTTGTCCGTTCTTCAGCTGGAAATGGATGACAAAGCAAGTGTGTCATAAGATTAAAATGTCCAGTCATGCATATGCAATTTGCAAGAGAAAACATATTGAATTCCATTTGCGGAATCTGCAACTCATCGCACAGAGAGGAATATCGTGGCTGCAGCGCTGTTCCAATATGTCAAAACGGCCTCCTACCGAGTTATCTTCGGATATTGATAAGAGAGTCGCTGTCTAAAGCATGAGAAGCTGGTTTCACTATTTCTATTTCCTCATTCAGACCGCAAAGACTCTCGCGGTATCATGCTGTAAGTATTTCTATTTCCTCATTCAGACCGCAAAGACTCTCGCGGTATCATGCTGTAAGAAGAATCTACCGTTTATTTCGGCAGCGTAGGCCTGAAGTAAATTGGTATGTTCTCAGCGGCTCGGGTTGCGTTGTCAAATGAAATCTTATGGTTCCAGAGACCTTTTCAAGTCTGTGATGTGTATATACCGACTGAAGTGACGAGTGAAAATCTGTAACAAGGGGATTCGAACACACGTCTCCCGCTTAGTTAGCAGATGTGCTAACCACTGCCGCGCGGGATAAGCCGAGCAGTCTAGAGCGCTGCAGTCATGGACTGTGCGGCTGGTCCCGGCGGAGGTTCGAGTCCTCCCTCGGGCATGGATGTGTGTGTTGGTCCTTAGGATAATTTAGGTCAACAAGTGTGTAAGCTTAGGGTTTGATGACCTTAGCAGTTAAGTCCCATAAGATTTCACACACATTTGAACATTATTTTGCTACCCACTACGTCGTCCAAGCACTACGTGTTTGCACAACTGCAAGGATTACTCTATGATGCCTACCTCGTCGATTCAAACTCCCATTGATGTTTCAGCCCAATTGCCGTTCCCCCTACACCATTTCTTCCAGCACTGTGCTATCCTTCTTATAGACAACGGCTTCATATGCGATCTTCCTACAGCTACTGAAACACGTTATACCTCCTCGATTCAAACTCCCATTGATGTTTCAGCCCAATTGCCGTTCCCCCTACACCATGTCTTCCAGCACTGTGCTATCCTTCTTATAGACAACGGCTTCATATGCGATCTTCCTACAGCTACTGAAACACGTTATACCTCCTCGATTCAAACTCCCATTGATGTTTCAGCCCAATTGCCGTTCCCCCTACACCATGTCTTCCAGCACTGTGCTATCCTTCTTATAGACAACGGCTTCATATGCGATCTTCCTACAGCTACTGAAACACGTTATACCTCCTCCATTCAAACTCCCATTGATGTTTCAGCCCAATTGCCGTTCCCCCTACACCATGTCTTCCAGCACTGTGCTATCCTTCTTATAGACAACGGCTTCATATGCGATCTTCCTACAGCTACTGAAACACGTTATGTTCTGTAGCAGCGATGGCGAGCCATGACAATCTCTGACCAGAGAGTAGTAGCGCGTGCGAGATGATTCAGTTGCGAGAGAGCAGTTGCATGTAGGGAGTCGGCAGTTGCTGTTGTACGTAGCAGTCTGTCGGCAGTAGTAGTCTAGTACTGTTGCGGGTAGAGTCGCGAGTGGGACGCAGGCCGCAGGCGTCGACAACTGTAACCTCCACACCGAAAATTTTGTATGACTAACAAAGGTAATAAAAATGGAGCCACGAAGCAATATCGTCCCCACAGAAATATTTAATTTAAAATAATAAATGGGAGCCAAGTGTATCCTCCCAGCAATTTAATCTACTGACAATGACAATTAAATGTAAAAATCGCAATCTGACCCAAGTGTAAGCTCCCCACAAAATAATGAAAGACAAATTAATGACAATTAAATCTCAATGACAATGAAAAACGCAAATAGACCGAAATGTCGATCTTTTGGCACTGTGCAAAAATTTAGAATTGATTTCTTACCTCACTATAACTGCATCTGCTCTTATTTTTCGCCATAGCTTGGAGGAAATGCATCGCAAATATTTTTTTTGGATTTAATTGAAACTTTTGTCAAGGGAAATATTTTTTTTAATTAAATGTCTCTTTTGTTAAAATACTTTCAAAACAAAATTATTATTGGGGCACGTCTTGAAAATTAATTACAATAAATATACATTACATTATCTGATGTGCGCAATGCAGCTTCGTTACCTTATTTAACAATATACCTCATTTAGCATCTTGACCAGAGACGTCGACGCCCGCGGACTGCGTCCCACTCGCGACTCTACCCGCAACAGTACTAGACTACTACTGCCGACAGACTGCTACGTACAACAGCAACTGCCGACTCCCTACATGCAACTGCTCTCTCGCAACTGAATCATCTCGCACGCGCTACTACTCTCTGGTCAGAGATTGTCATGGCTCGCCATCGCTGCTACAGAACATACGTGTTTCAACCTGCATAGGAATAATTAAATCCACACCAACAAATTTACCCCTGCTGGAAGTGCAAGAGATGACCCTCCATATAAGCAGAAACGTTACATAGTAGAGAAATTATCCTGTTCACAGAATCCAATACATCAGATTTTATGACTGTACCGTCCTTCTCCAGGAAATTGAGCCAGAAAGCTTTTTGATTTCATTCAGGCATATAATGATCTGGCAGATGAGTGCAAAGGTATTGCCGCAAGTACACGGTGGTCTGTTTACCAATATGACTATTTTATAATTAGGGACTGTATCTCAATCCAAACAATAGATGGAAAGTCTGACTTCTTGGAGACAAAGACAGTGCTGTGAAGACAAATGGGGGAAACAAGACAATGGATAATCCACATATACACAGATGGATCAAAGGCAGCAGGAAAGTACAACACAGATGTGCTATTTTTAGTCCACAACTGCAAATGGACCAAAAATATAAATTAACAGCAACTACTTATACCTGTGTGGCCGAAACATTGAAAGTGTTAAAGGCGATACACATCATACGTGAGAATTACAGATCCAATGTAATATTATCAGATTGAAAAAGTGTACTTCAAGCAATATGGAATACAAAAATCTCAATAACTACCAATGAGTACCTAGTCCAGGTTCGATATTGGTATATTGAACGTCTCAGAAAGCAGAAACAAGTTAGTCAAAATATCCACGGGTGTGCTGCCGGTCTATAGTGTCCAACGGGCACAATATTTCGGCGATCATACATGTCGCCATCATCAGGTGAACTGACGGACTGAGCTCCTGTGAACGTGCCGGCACGGAGATCCGTACGCTATGGCTGCTGTGAGGGAACTGGGTTCGGTCGCGGCGGCGGCCGATTTAAATACCCTCCGCCCGCGGCGCGCTCCCTCCGCCGTCCGCGCCCCGCGCCACGGTCGCGCGGTGGAACAGATTGCGACGGCGTCTGAGATGACGTCGGAGTGATGGCTCTGTCCGCCGTGGTCGTCACAACTATACGTTTGCCTTTACGTGGGTGAAAGCCCATTCTGGAATCCCAGGCAATGAAAAATCAGATCAGTTGGAAAGTTGGGCTACAAACAACGGGGCATCTCTAGATATAAAGCATCCCTATAAGGAATATGGGCAACTTATTCAGAAGAGGGCATTGCAGTCCTGGCAGGAAGAATGAACGCAGAGCTTACGATATAAAGGAGACAACTATGCGC
Organism: Schistocerca americana; assembly: GCF_021461395.2. Taxonomy (NCBI): domain Eukaryota; kingdom Metazoa; phylum Arthropoda; class Insecta; order Orthoptera; family Acrididae; genus Schistocerca; species Schistocerca americana. The sequence continues at coordinate 334,537,519 of NC_060123.1, read as the reverse complement.
AAATACAACCACAAATTCCGAAACGAGCCTAGTTTGAGTATGTTTTTGGATCCCGACAGAATAAGGCTTAATCATGGGACCTTTCCAGAGTATTTATACCAACTACATGTAAACCAAACATCAGCCTGTGATTGTGATGATACTACACAGTAGACACGAATTGTATATTATGAGATTTGCCCAGAAAGTAGTGCACCACATTTTTTTCTTCAACAATTCTTTATTGAGCATAATGAGAGTTACACACACACACGAAAGAATGGAGTTTTACCCACACACCCTGTTTTTCCATGTAATCTCATCCCGTTCTAAGGCCTTCCTCTAGCGCGAAACATGGGCATATATGCCCTGTCGGTACCAATCCTTGTGGTGACAGAGCCAGTGCTTCACTGTGTGAATCACCTCTTCATCGTCCTAAAAATGTCTTCTATGAGTGGCATTCTTTAATGGCTTAAACAAGTGGAAGTCCGAGGGAGCTAGGTCAGGTGTGACAGCCGTTGATGGTCTCCCCGACCGCTGCAAATCATGGAGCTTCATTGAACCATCTTGTGATGACCTCGCCCTCCGTGCCCACCGACTAACTGTACTTCCGTCTACAGCAGATGCTCCATAGACATTGTACAAGCTTTTGCGAATATTCTGCACAGTTTCTTTCTCTGCAGTGACGAATTCAATGATGCCACGTTGCTTGTAATGTACATCACCTGCTGACGCCATTTTGAAACTGTCCCGTACCTACGCTATCTGTTGGAAGTGACGGAAACTTGGAGCGCTCACTCAGGAGACTTCAAATAATACGTAGGCTTTGAGACGTTTCGCATTCGTAGCGTTGTTTTCAACTGAGAAAAAAAAATGTGGTGCATTACTTTCTGCACAACCCTTGTATTTCAATGCAGAAAGTGTAGTGAGGTGAGGAACATTTTTGTAGCACTTGTTATCAAAAATAAAATCCGACAACCAATGTTACTCAAGTCCTTGCTATCTGAACCCAACATTAAAACCTACAAGAAGATAATGGAGAGATAAAGATATAAAATTTAATAGCAAACTATAAGGAAAAGGAAAGACCAAGCAACACTAAAAGAAGCAGGTACTGAGTGAACAAAGGTATTATTATTACGTAGGAATGGCTGAATGACATACAACCGAAGTCAAAAAACAAATCAACAAACAAACGTTTTTAAGCAATCTCTTGTCTGAAGCGCTAGACAGAACTCTCTTATGATAGCATAACAAGAGACATTATATGTTGTGTAAAAGTGTCTGTAAATAAGATAATCTGTTAACAATAACTCCAGCTACCAATTTAAGTAGAATTGGTAAATAACTGTTTTGTGTGGTCTAAGGTTCGAGAACTGTACGGGAGTACGACAGTCTAAAATATTAGACTGTGGGAGTACTGCACGATCGTCAAGGTCACAGTTTAACACGGTATCACTAACACAAATTCGTGTGGCACCCCAACAAGACGGTTTAAAAAAGTGATACAGATAGTAAACGTAGCACGCAAAATTCGTTCACATGTGAACAGAATGCGCGGAAACGGTGCAAAGGGAATAAATAAAATAAGGGTTCTTACGATAAAATTGAAAATTCAATTAAAAAATTTAGCTTCATTCAGATTTCACGTCCAGAAAAGACACGTTTATTGTGAGTTTTTTAAAGCACTCCACTGATATGTTTCCAACTTGTGCGAATCCGTTCAAATATTGTAAGAAGGTAAACAAATAGGCTACATGTGGTATTAATGACCTTCCTGTTGTGTTGTGAAAGCTTTATTCGTTGCGACAATGTAGCAGTGTAAAGTTGCACACAAAATGCATGTAAAATCCGGTATTAGACGAGTTGCACATGCCAAGACAGCTTATAGTGATGCAGATGATAATAAAAAAAATATTCTCTCGATAACTAGAAGGAAGTTTGCAAAAATCATTCACGATCCGAGTTTTATATACGAAAAATTACGCGTTCGGATATTAAGCCGTGTTTGCACAATTGTGTTACTTCTTAAGCACTTTGTTAGGATAGAATTAAATATCGTTTCATTGTTTGTACCTTAAAGAAATAATTCACGACTCGCTTGAAATCCTCGATAAATCTAACGTGCAGAACATTGCATGTACCAAACCAGAATTATGCCCAGCCCTTTACGAAATGATACAGGCCTACTATTTGATCGAGCATTTAGGCATAAAGCTTTGTCGACTTGCTTGCAGAAACTTAAACTAGCCCCAAAATTGTTATAAGAATTATTTTCAGGAAAAGGTTATCTTATTTTCAGCCACTGGAAAATGATACAGTGCATGTTTCATTACATAGCCACGTTTTTTCTTATGTTATGTCAATGAAACATTTCATTTACATCATTCGGGAAATTTTCAAGCATTTTGAAAGACTACTTTCGCGTAGCTGGTAGATAAGCTAGGTTTAACCACAGATCGTTAGGGTTCCCAGTAAGTTATGCATATTTTGGTCCATCAGTTAACTGGTTAAATCCTCAGTTAACTAGTTAAATCCTCTGTTTATATGGGCTAAAGGTGGCAATGGTAATTGTAAAATAAAGATCACTGGTGACTGTATGTTCTGTTATAGATAATAAATTTCCTTATCTCCTTTCCTAATCACCTGTGAAATTAAAAAAAAAAAAAATTGATCCTCTTATGTACGCTGTGTGCGCTCTGTCGCATGTGAGGTACAGTCTGACCTTGAACAGGACTTAGCTGCTGGCGTCTTCTGTGTGAGTGACCTTGAGCAGGACTTAGTCTCTGGAGCGCTGAGCTGTCTGGTCAACAGAACTGTCAATTAGTCATATTAGTTAAACTGTTAGTTTGTTCTCTTTGTGTATTACGATATTGGTCTTTGCTGGTCGTCAAATGATTGGATGTTCAAGACCTAGTGTACCCTAACACATTGTGGCCCACACTTATTGATTCCTTATAAAGATACTACAGTATCACATCTTATAACGGCTGACTGTAGCTTCGTGTGTCCATTATTTCATACTATTCCATTGTGTGGTTAGTTACATTATTCTACTAGGGTTGTTTTGCAACTACATTTACAATAATGTACAGTATCACACTGCTGTTCAATTACGCGAAAGCCTATGGTTGTTCCGGCGCCATTTGATGAGTAACCTTTCCTTAACAGCAGTTTGTGGGCACAGAGAGATTCACACAATTTAATGTTCTGAAGTTGCTACTTCATGAACCATGTGACTATGCTATTTTTTGTTCGACCATACTACATTTTTGTTTGCATCACAAGTATAGCTGTGTAACATGATTATCTTGGAAGTTTATCTATGTAATATGAACTATTTATATACGTTATTGTCAGGAACTTCACACAGTATTGCTGTTATTTTGTGCACTATATTAAGCATTTATGGTTATTTTTCATATGTTTGCATATACAGTTTCTTGCATATGTGAATAAATATATGTAACTATAAACAAAAAATTAAATAAAACAATTAAAAAGAAAAAGTGTAAAACAAAATAAACAAATGATAAAAAATGAAGAAATAAAATAAACGACTTCCTGTGGGCAGGTGCCCTAGATGTGGTGCTGACACTTGTGTGCTTGGGAAGACACAGGGAGCTGTACCTGACAGGTTCGGCCCTACCAGGCACGTAACCATAGAGGAGCCAGACTAAAGATTGCCCAAATCAAGCAACATGGTTCGAAAGACAATAAAAAAACCTGTACCAGATTAGTCATCTCCTGAGTCAACAGAAATCTACATTGGTTGAAAAGTTGTGGCAGTCTAATGTCAAAATTATGGTAGGACAAAAGTTGGAAACCAGAATGAAAAATGCTCCTATCATAACACAAAAAAGGGCGAATGTGTTCTGGCCAGAGTTAGGTACTTAACAGAAGGGTACTAGCTTTTCGACTTATTTGGCATCTTCGAAGACATTTAAATCAGAACATCTTGATGTATTCATACATATTAACGAGTTCACCGTACTTCACCGATGCAGTGAACTCTCTTAGCTGAAAGATGTTGGTACACCTGCATCTTGCAACATATAGGCTAAATTCTCTGATCCTGCGCCCAAAATCCAGGACATTCGCCAGCTGTAGTAAACAATATACAATACTGTATGGCTGATGAGCACATATTTAATAGATAAAACAAATTTCTGGAGGGGGGTATAAAATTCCTGGCGGTGAATGTGTTCCTGGGGGAGAAACTAAAACAGTGTTTTGATTTCTGGGTGTGGGGTGGGGGATTAATTGTCTCCTCACTGGGTCCATTAGTCAACCAAACCCACCCCCTGTCCATGCATGATTAGGTGTGCAATAACAAATAGACACAAATTTATGTGCATCTGGAGAGTGAGATGCATCTATGATAAGAAGTATCTGACAGTGGGGGTGTAGCAAAGTGGGGATGCATGTGTCCTAAACTACAGTCTAACAACAATCGCTACACTCACTACTGTAAGAATTGTTACCATTTGATAGCTGGAGCGACACTAGCGCTCCAAGCAGCGAGAATGGAGAACTTCAGATGCGTTGTAAGCATTATGTTTATTTTCCACCCTTTTCCTACGTGATTCACGAAATATTTGAATTAATTTTTTTTCCTCCAAGGGTTTGTGTAACGTCAGAAGACAGATGTTTCAAAAAATGATTCTAAAATAAGTGCAAGTATGGATAAAACTCATGAATCCAATGGCAAGCTCCAGTACATTCATGAGGAAACACTTGTGACATTGGATAGAACTACAGCTTACCACGTTATCAGCGGAATATGAACACACAAGTTCACACATAAGAAGGACAGACATGTACCTCTACATGCAAAAGGGATCGACGCCCCATTTGTCATTCCACAGGCCTACCATGTTTTTATCATTGTCGCCTGTTGCCACAAGTACGACCTTCATCTCTATATTACTCTGAGTGGGACAAGCAACTACCAAATAGTGGGAGAAATATACTCTGAGAGTAAACCTCAAGTCCTCAAAGCCAGTAACACTGTCAGAAGTGCTGTCATATGTTAAATTTGCCGTTAGAGACTTTTCATCCAATGACTAATGCAATAGTTTATCAGTATTGGAGAAATGCTGTACCTTCTGCTTTAAAAAGTGGAACATATTATCACTTATCCCGCATTTTATTTGTATGTGTTCCACATATGGTACCTCTATAATATACACACTGAAGGAAATATAAAACATTCTGGCAAAACCAGTATGCCTGAGTGCTGTAATATGATAAATTTACAGCAAACAAATTAGTTTTGTCTTTCCATCTTGCAGATGGCATGCTAATTTGGTTTAACAACAAGCCGGACACCTTTTCTTTTTTTTAAAAAAATATTGGGATCCTATAGTCTTCAAAATTTGTTTGTCTTTCTTCACTTGATCCTTCTGATACAATTTCTGTTGCTGACAGTACATAAAATGAAAGGCACTTTCCTTGTCCCATAACAGTTTAGCATGAAGTTCACCGATCTGCACATTCTGATACTCCACACGCTTTTTCTAAACACAAATAACTGCATTTAATTTTACCACTTCATCGTCAAAGCAGGTCTGTGTTGACAATTCAGATGAATCTGGAGAGTTGAACTGGCTGCTTTTGTGCCATAGGAGTGCTTTACAGCTTTATAAGGATTGTTGAACCTTTGTGGCAATCTCCTCTTCATCGTAAGTTGATGTGGCGTATTTGGAATGTCAAACAATGTGATTAACTGCAGTCCACACGAGTTTATTATTGTCTGCATTCATGAACTGGTTTTGTTCGACGGGTAGTGGACAGAACTTAACATTATTGTAAAGGTAAACATAGTCTTTTTTCATCAGATCCTCTCGTTTGCTATTTTCTACTCCTAAAATGAAACATCAATCATCAATGTACATGTAATTTGCAAGCGAATCACGACAATGCAGTTTGGTAACATGATGGTATAGGCTATACCTCTCAGGGTCCCTAGGAAACCTAAAAAAAGACAGATGTGGTATCTTCTTGTTGTTGTTGCTGCAATTTATAGCGCTACGCCTCATTCCCATTTGTAAAAAGCATTGTACAAACCAAAATAAACAACTACTATTCGCGTTCATTTTCACGATCGTGCCGAACTCAACAGTTTATCTTACCGGCCAGTTGGGGCGCTGTTTGCGCAGTAGGCAACAAAATCGAGGCGAAGTGTCACGACTGTTATGTTACGCTGTGTCCTAAACTTTAATAACACGTGGTGTCTTATTGCACAACATAATTGCCATGAAGGATGACATGATGATATCATGTATTATGTTACTTTACTTGACATAACACATCATATTACATGACATGGGTATTAATACATATGACATGACATGGGTACTAACACCAACTAATTATGAAGTCTGGTCTATGTGCCAAAACTAAAAATTTTCGTTTTATGGTCAACATATGGGCTATGTGCCTAACCTTCGTCAGTAAAAATCAGGATATTTAGTAATCAGTGTGGAAGTGGTTTAAAACACTGCCACCAGAATGCGCCAGGTGTTAAGTGCCACCTGTTCTGAAACAAAGTCTGGGCTATGTGCTGTTGCTGTTGCTTTTAGTAACAGGTTTGATTGTCAACAAAATCGAGGCGAAGTGTCGCGACTGTTACGTTGCAGTGATTAGTCCTGTCTGTTGTGTTTACTATTGTGGTTTATGTGATGGATGAAACAAGAAAACGACGAAAAAGGGGTGAAGGTAGTGTTTCCCAAATAAATAAGAAGATAGAGCTGAGGGAAAACCATATGAAAACAATAAGAAAATTACTGTACCTCAAAAACAACCTTCACCTGATGAGGTAAGTGAATATGATAACTTTAATGCCTTAGGACTAAGGCGTCTTTGAAGAACTTCTCTTGATTATGATTTTTCTGAGGCGTTTTAAGCTAACCTATGCTTAGATTATACAGACCACGCTAGGTTATGTTTGACTTGGTTCCTGGTCCAGTGTACATAGATTTACAACAGGTTTTCTCTTTGCCAACATTGTCACACAGCCAAATGTATTATTCGTGTCAACTTTCTTGTTACAATTTGGTATTGCATATGGCAGTTATGTTTCTTTGGCATGATGGTATGAGTGGCAGGGGACGCTACGAAATAGCGAGCTGTGTGTTAAGGAGGATTAAAAGTAAAATTACCCAGAAAAAAGTTAATAGTATGGTCTGACAACAGCTGCAGCCAAAACAAAAATCAAATGGTATTTGACTTGGTATATGGTCTGTATTGATTTCTTTGACGAAGTTCACCACAAGCATGTCGTCTCTGGACACTCATACTTAACCTGTGACCGAGACTTTGCTCTAACTGAAAAAAGAAAAAGAGTAGAAAAATGTGAAGTTCCTTTGGATCTTGTGAGAGTTTTGTGTAATACCAGTAGCAAAACTCCTTTTCTAACAGCTATGATGAACAACAATGATTTTTATGTGTTCTCAGAAGTAGCTAAAGAACGCCTCATCACAAAAAGTTAGAAATTTCCAAGGCCATTTGGCTCAAAGTTTCCAAAACTAATCCAGAAAAAGTATTTACAAAAAAAAATTAAAAAAAAATCAATGAAGTTGAAATGTGGATGCAAACGAATGTATTCAAAAAAGGTATGAAGATGGAAACTATAAAAGTCTTAGATCCAACCCAGCTTGAACTAACAGCCAGATTGAAAACTGAGAACAAGGAGGACTTAAAAAGGATGATACCTTATCTCAAACAAGAAATTAAACTGTTTGACCAAAATCTGACCGAATAAACACAGCAGATGTTTATAGACTTTAACATTGTAATATTTTGTTTATAAAATAGTGGTAAATTAAAACAAATTGTAGCTTTTTAAAATTTGTAAAAGACATTTATTTTGAAATAAAACTTGTGAAAACACAGTAATGTGCTTCATTTTGTCTTTGTTCTTTAACTAGTTTGTCTGCTAACACAGCACTTATGTAGGCCTAATAATAACAACAACAATAATAATAATAATAATAATAATAATAATAATAATAGAGTTATTATAGGAAAACTGTAAACAGTAGTACAGTAGTGTCAACATTTTTATAATAGTAAAATTATTATTATTATTATTCCTACACCCCTTTATTTACAGATATAAGTGCTAGACTTAGCCCAGCTTTTATGTTAGAGAGGTTGGCACGTAGCCCTGTTCTTGTTTTGTTCCACCAACAATTTTTTTGGTTGTTGTTAAATTTTTTACAGTAGCTTTACTTTAAAAAATGTTTGTAGATTAACTGTCTTCATTCGTTTAGGCTATAAAAAATAAGGATATAAAAAAGGAATGCTTTCTTTAAGTTTTTTGTGACTTCCTCAAAATAGCAGTTGTGGCACTTGCCATGGATTTTATGATTAGTCGACAAATATGTCAAGATGTTTTTATTTAAATGCCTCTGAAGCTGCCAAATAAGTTGAAAAACTAGTTCCCTTTTTTTTACATCCCTATCTCTGCCCAGGACATATTCACCTTTTTCATCCTATGATGGAGCATTTTGCATTGTGGTGACTGTATAGTCAATTGACCTATGGTGAAGGGCCACTTGTAATATGATCATCATCCATCTCACAAGCACATATCTCCTGAATGATGGATTCCTATAACAGATAAAAAAATTTGTATGGTAGTTATGTGAGTGTAGTTCTAAGGTAGACATTCATATAATCTTTCCTCAAATTCTTTAAGTATGGCAAAATATTTTAAATACAAAGCTATTTGCATATCGCTTGAATTCATCCAAAATTGTGGATTTAACTGCAAAGACAGCTTCTCAGCTGGCTACATCTCTTGTTTAATCTTAAGTCATTTTGATAATACAGGGTAAAAAATTAAGTTAATGATTCAAACTAAGCTAGGTTAAACTCCCGTAAAAGTAGCTTGCAGGAATCCAACTTTAGGATACATAAAATCAAATACAATACACAATTTGTATGTACTAACCTACACCAATTAATATTGCTACCACCTAGTAAAAACCTTCACTTGTGTTTGTCTTTTGATAGATAAAAAATATACAAAATTCAAAACGAAAAATACTAACCTATGTGCCATAACCTTCATTTTAGATGTTTTCTTGGATAGATACAATAATTCACTTAGGTAATAATATCAACTTGCTAGGGGATTAACGTCATCATATTATAACAAGCCTGTCACAGTGGATGACTTAGAGGATGTCGCTTTCCCTCAAGCATTTTAATTACTATTGGCATTACCATTTGTATTTGACACTTCTATTTGAGCACATTCCAACCAGAAACCATTTATTCTTTGTAACAGAAAGCAAAATGTTTCTCTGCACAAGATAAAATTGGTACAAGGGCCACAATATTTACCTTTAAGTACGTTACTCCCTGGACAGAGGACAAGGGGTATTAATGATGCGATTCCTCATGAATCTTCAGATTAGTTGGTCCATTATAATACACTCTAATGAGTGCGGCCCCCTACCCTGGGTTAAAAGGTCCCTAGACCAGCTGCAGTAACACAACTGTGCATATCCTTTCATATACAGGGAAGTCAGAAACAGTCTGAAAAGCTTGTAAATGTGTTGCAGGGGAGGTTGCGCTGAGAAATAACTCTTAAGAAAAAAATTCGATTCGTTTCACCATATCAAAGTTATTAAGCATTGAAGTTAGCCAGTCAGGTTACTGTGCACACAAATTCAAACACCTGTATGTACCAAAATGCAGTACTGAACACACTTCTGTGGGTCCATGAGTTACCTCTTGTTAAAATGTTCATTAACAGTTGAAATGTGCCTTTCTCAGATGTGATACATTTAAGTTAGGTCAGAAAAAACTATGTTCATGTGGTTTGAGGAAGTCAAACAAAGAACACATTTGGCGACATTGCCTCTGACTGACTTCTTGAATATATCTGTGTGATGACCTGAGTGGCTAACTTCAATGCTAAATAGCTCAGAAATGGTACAATGTATCAAATTTTTTCTTAATACTTGGTTTTCAGGTCAACCTCCCTTGCAAAACCCCTACAAGCGTTTCAGAATGTTTCTGACCACAGTGTGTACATAACAGTACTTCCACATAACTTGCTACTGTACTAGTTACTCATATGATTCTCACCATGAAAATACAGCCACTTCCCAACTTCTAGCAACGCTTTGAACCTAATGAGACAAGTGTGCTGCTACCTATAAAACTTCCAAAAGAAATACACTCTTAAAATGTTGCAGAGCCAAATGCTCATCCCCAAGCGCCCAAGCATAGCCTGAAGATCCTGTAGACACCTCAGTAGCCTAAATATTGAAATTTCACATTTTCACTTGCATGATTGTTCATAGTAGTTGTCTCATTCTATCTGTATTGTCAATAATTCTGTGTTAAGTGCAGAAACATGTGTTGTCAGTGTTGTCATATCATGTTCTGTAATAACTGTAGTTCCTATAAACTACATAAAGATACGCTAATGGGAGTGCCTTCCACTCTCTATTCTCATGAGGTAGTGGAAAAATGTGATTCACAGCCACAAAATTACTAAGTGCTTCTGGTATTAACAAATATATTATGTGCACGTGTAGTTAATGCATTCACTTTCTGGTGTACCATTATACTAAACGTTCTCACTGCCTTCTTTACTGTACTAAATTTAAAATTCCGGTAATAATGTTTTCTGATTTGAACCATTCACTTATTGTGTCAAAAATATAAGTTATTCGACTGTTTTCTTCAAACAATGGAAAATCCACATTGGAAATCAACAAGTATGAAAGGGATGGATTGCTATGGACCTTAAAAATGACACATTGAGTTGCAAACAGGCACAAAGAAAAGACTGCTACACACTAAGCTTCCAGCCAAAGCCGTCTACAGATAAAAAAAGAGAAATGCACACACATTCACATTAACAGGCATGCCTCATTCACACCATGCACACGTGACTGCTATCTCTGGCCGCATTGTGGCTAAAGTGGCCAAAGATAGTGATCATGTGTGTGTGTGTGTGTGTGTGTGTGTGTGTGTGTGTGTGTGTGTGTGTTTTCTTTTCTGAAGAAAGCGTTGACTGAAAGTTTAGCATGTAACAGTCTTTTCATTGGCCTTGTCTGCAACTGAACATGTCAATCTAAAATGTTTGCTTGCTTCTCATAGAACATAACTGAATATGAAGTAAATACAGGTGTCCACATATTGTTTAGTGAAATTCTTATTTCTATCTTTAATAAAATAGTACAATGATATTGGTTAACTTAGGCATAAGTAACCCAGCTGCAGACACAGTAGGGTGCAGCAGTGTTCTAGCAAAGAGACTCAGTGTAGGTTACTAACAAAAGAGAGTAGGAAGGAAAGAGACTTGCTGCTAGGCAGTAGCCATGGGAGGGGTGTATGCCAGATGGTACGAGACAAATTGGAATCAGGTCACGAGTATCGTGAAGCCAAGTACTAGCCTAAAGCAGGTGACAGAAGACACAGGGAATTTGTGCAAAGATTTTGGCCAAGAGGATCAGGTTATTGTTTTAGATGCAGCGCACTAAGGACAGTAATTATAGCATTAGGAACGATTTGGATGAAACAGGGATAGCAACTACATGCACAAATCTGGGTTTTATGGAGATCTTGCAGCGCCATGACCAGCCCTGGGTTAATACTGCTGTAAGCTGTGTGAACACTGATTTGTATAAGATGCTGCTGACTGAAATGAAATCTCACATGAGTGCTGTGCCTTAGGTACAATTGGGAGACAGTGATATACTAGACATGGCCTACACCTGAATAGGAGAGGGAAAGATAGGTTGGCTGAGCTTCTTGCAGGTAATATATGGGGGGAGGAGTGGGGAGGAGGGAGTACCATCACACGAAGCAAAATCCCTATGGTTGCTGGTGTCACAGTAGCACCTTTTTTTTAGCTTAGAATCAGGATTTAGGAACCTTGGTTTGAAAGAAGTCAAAATAACACAAGAGCCCCACAAAATGCCTAAGGGTAAAGGGTACTTATAAATCGTGGAAAAATTTAAATTTTTTTATGACTATTAAATTCTATAGTCTTTCCTGATTACATTGATATATACATTATAGGGTTTCAAATGAAAAATGACCTGTAATACCAAATTTTAAAGTTACAGTTATGTATGCCGCCATGTTCCCTTTATTTTTGTTACAGAAACCAGTATTATTTCAAAAGAACTGCGAACTTTCTGTCTCCAGCGATTATACGTTTGATACATTGTATATGTTGGTAACAGTGCAGGTTTCTAGTGTCTGTAAATTATTATCTTTGCTAGTATTTACTTTTGTTTCTCTGTAGCAGTTTGTTCACGTGATAGTGAATGTTTGTTGCAAAAGTGCTACATATATTTGTGGAAGTACATATCCTTTAGTGTACAATAAATACGAACTATGCCACGCATCAAGAAATTCAATAAAGGGAAATTCCGTGGTAACCAGTTCACAAACAAAGCAAGCTGCACTGTTGAAAGTAACCTATGTGTTAGTTCTTCAGACAAGAAACTCCTACATGGCACGCCTCCTGGTGAATCAAATTTTTGTGTTAACAATGGTGCTGTTTGTAGTGGATTTTTTGCAGTGGGTATCATATCTACTTTGATAATGGAAGTGGCGAAATGTAAACAATGTGATGGTGTAGGTTGTCTGGAAATAACTGAGCAACAAAGTAGCAGGACGGGCCCGGCGTCAAAATTAGTTTTTCTCTGTAGATCCTGCATTAAATCTACCTCGATAATTACTTCGAACATTGTGCATAATTCATATGATGTGAATTTGAATGTATGCAATGCGTGCAACAGGAAAAGGAAAAAAGGCTGCTCAAATATTTTGTGGTTTGATGGGCTTTTCTCCTCTTGGTAGGTTCAGCAAGTACATAAAAACACTTTTAGGTGCCTTGACGGTTGCGTCTAAAGCACCTATGAAACGTGCAGTAGAAGAAACTGTAAATATTAGTGGGACCAGGGACGTTGCTGTTGCACTTGATGGGACATGGCAACGTCGAGGACATCGTTCCTTGAATGGTGTTGTAGGTGCTGCTTCCATGGAGAATGGAAAAGTTGTTGATGTTGAATGCTTATCTAAGTACTGCCACACCTGCCATGCCAACACTGAAGAACATACTGAACATCAGTGTTATAAAAATCATGTTGGTTACAGTGTGATGGAGCTCTAAAAATATTTCAGAGGTCGCTGCCCAGTTATAACGTCAGTTACTGCACATAAAGAAAATTACGATGTACAAACAAGAGAATTCAGCGACTTCAGGAAGTTCACGAAGGAATGAACAGATGCAGCCAGTGAACCTTCAAGAACAGATACATGAACAACTTGAAGCACTGAAGTTAGCATTGGAGACGCCTGTTACTCCAACGTCAAACACGCGTGCGGCCGTACAAACCAACAGCCCGACGGAAAACAGGCGGCATGTAAAAATTCGAATACCGCAGTTCCTGCCGGACAAACTGCAGCTATGGTTTCCAATGACTGAGCTCACGTATGCCCAAAGTAAGATCCATGATGAGCAGACGAAGTTTGCGATAACGGTGAATGCGCTGGATGCTAGAGCAGCAACCGCAGCAGAAGATGTAATACTCCGACCTCCAGCAGAACGGCCGTACGTGGCGCTGAAAAATGCTTTACTCACCAGAATGCGTAAACCGCCAATTCAAAGCATACGGCACGTGCTTAAAGAAGAAGCTATAGGTGACAGGACACTGTAGGAATTTTGGAAGCATTTGCATGGTATCGTCAACGCAGAAGAATTGTCAGATGCGACGCTCAAACACATCTAGCTAGATCAATTATCAAGCACGGTAAAAGCCGCACTAGTAACTGGTCAACAAGATAACATGCAGAACCTCTTAGAGATAGGAGACAAAGTCAATGCGACCATAGGCAGTCCACAGATGCACGACAATCTTGAAAGGCGATTTCCCACGGGGCGTGACACGCTAGCGTGAGACATGCTGTCGTGGAGCACTACCCGTGTGAACGAAAAGACGTGAGTTTGACTGTGACGTCACGGGCAGGCGTGAGGGCTCACGCTTCATATCAAACGTGTTTGATTTTCAGTCGTGAGTTTGCCTCGTCTGTGGCTGTGTCAGAGTACAACATCTAGTGCTACGAACAACAAGATGGCAACTAGTGCCATTAAAGGTCGTGTGATCAAGTTGCAAGACAGTGAAACTTTAGAATTTCTGGAACTTTACGCCACTGAGCAGGTCTTGTATGATATAAGCATAGAAGAATACAGAGACCGAGATGCAAGAATGGCTGCTGCCAAAAGAATTAGTGATACGCTCCAAATTCCAGGATTCGGATCGAAAGAAGTAATTGCGAAATTTAAAAACTCGAGGAGTTTGTATTGTCAGGAACTGAAGAAAATAATCGCAAGCGAACGGTCTGGAGCTGGCACTGACGAGGTTTATAAACCAAAAATCTTCTGGTTTGACAATATGAATTCTTTTATTCCCCCATTCGTTCGGCAACGACCCACACTACTAAATCAAGTTACTTGAAGTTTAACTTATGCTTTTACTGCTTGTCTCATATTAGTATCTAATTTTGAAATCAGAGGTGAAACGCGTTCCAAAAGGTAGTCAAACTGCGCCTGAGACATTCGTAATAAGTTTTTGAAATCTTCAGGGTAGTGGTTTCTTAGTTCCATGTCAACCACGTTATATGCCCTCGATGTTCTTTGAAGCATCCAGTTCCTGACCCACCATCGTATTTTCTACCGTTTTTCTTGAGGTTCCCCCAACCGATTCATTCTCTGTGCCAAAGCAGTAGCAAAAACCGAACTCACCACAGCACAACTCTCGATAAGGAGCTCGTTCATGGCCGGCTTCGCGCGATCAACTGAATCACGCTTTCGTTGACACTCCACCCCGTGTGAACTGTCCACGCCCCACGACTGATGGTTTCACTCCTGTCATGGCACGAAATCAAGCACGAAAGCGTGGCACACATTCGTGCTCACGCTCCGTGGGAACCCAGCTTAGCGGGGAAGAAGCGTCAAAAGTGATAGCAGCAGTAGAGAAGACTCAGCATACGGACGTAAACAAAGTAATGCAAGAAATAAGACGACAGAGGAAATTATTGCAGCAACAGGCCTCACAATTGTTACAGAATGAAAACAGCAAGGTCAACGGCGAATTTCAACAAGGACGGGTATGTTGGTACCATCAACGCTTTGCGGATAGAGCACCAAGGTTTTCGCAGCCATGTGCGTACCCAAACGTGAGCGGCGGCCAGCAGTAGGGCAGCAGGCCACGGTAGCACAGAAAAGCACATGGAACAACGAGGTGAGATCGACGAAAAATACGGGCGGGAGAGTAGCGTCAATAATTTTCTTACCACCTCCAAACGGCTTTATGTCAGAGATGTCAAGTCGAACCGTTGCTACCTAATAGACTCGGGATCCGATGTGAGTGTGCTCCCATTTACTGAGTATCAAGGAAAGGATGGCACTCCAATGATGCAATTAACCACAGCAAATAAGTCGCCCATTGTTGCCCATGACACACGTAAAATGGAAGTCGCTTTAGGTTTCTCACAAAGCTGTCAGTGGACCTTCATTCTGGCAGAGGTGTCGGAGGCAGACTTTCTTTGTGACATGCACATTACCGTAGATCTTGCTAATGCACAGATTAAACGCAATCAAGAGACAGTAGATGGGATGATGGAACCTGTCCGCCTCCGTAGCGTAGCGGTAGCGTTCCCGCCCATCACACAGGGGACCGGGGTTCGATTCCCGGCAGGGGACTGGGTATCATGAGTCCTTCATCATTATTTTCACCGACTCGAAAGTCGCCGAAGTGGCGTCAACTAAAAAGGACTTGCAATACGGCAGCCGAACAATACGATCATTTCATCACGGAACGTGGTACTTAGCGCGCTGGTAAGCATAACTGTGACGAGGTGTCACAAGCCGCAAATGATAACACGGTTGCAGAAAAGTCCGCAGTAACTCACAAAACTGTACACCGCATTCCCCCGCCCGGTCAGCCAATACGTCAATGACCACCCAGGTTAGCACCCGATCAGTTTGTGGCAGCAAATGCAGAATTCGAGGCATTACTGGCACCAAGCGTCATACGTAAATCAGACAGCCCGTGGGCGTCACCCATACATTTGGTAAAGAAAAAAGATGGGTAGTGGAGACGATGTTGCGATTACAGGAAGTTAAACGCAAGTACTATACCAGATCGTTACCCAGTGCCTAGTATTCGTGATTTCACAAATCAATTAGCTGTGGCAACGATCTTTAGCATTATTGATTGTAAAAAAGCTTATCACCAGATACCGGTCGCAGAAGAAGACATACCGAAAACAGCAGTTACAGCACCTTTCGGTTTATTCGAATATGTCCGAATCCCTTTCGGGTTAAAGAACGCAGCTCAAACATGGCAGCGATTTATTGATGAAGTGTTGCGCGGGTTGAAAAGATGCTTCGCATATCTTGATGACATATTAATCTCATCAACGACGGCAGAAGCACACGAGAAGCAACTGTCCGCAGTGTTCGCCTGCATAAACCAGTACGGAGTAATAGTCAACAAGGCAACATGCGAGCTGCGAAAACGGCGAGTGACGTTTCTAGGATATGAAGTTTCGGCGCAGGGCATACGCCCGCGAGAGGACAAGGTAGCAGTAATCGACAACATGAGCCACCCCGAGACTTACCATAAACTCAGAAAGTTTTTAGGGGCGGTAAATTTCTGTAGACAGCATTTGCCGCGAGCTGCACTACTACAAGCGCCTTTGACAGACGCCCTCGCAGGTAAAAATGCAAATGGCAAACGATTGTTGCAATTGAACGTGGGCATTTCAACACATAAAGGCCGACTTACGAAAAGCAGTACTCATTACTCATCCGGTACCAAAAGCACCTATGTCAATAGTAGTCGATGTCAGCCAAGATGCGTTGGGAGCCGCACTGCACCAGAAAGTAAACGACTTTGGGTATTTTCTCACGAAAACTTACAGACCCGCAAAGGAAATGGAGCGCATACGACAGAGAACTATTAGCGATATATGAAGCTATCCAGTACTTTCACCCTATGTAGAGGCAAGAGCATTTACTGTATGTATGTGAAATGAAGTCCCATGCTTCTTTTACAGAGCGTAGGGGAACGATGCGGCAGACCCGCACCGCCTTACTAGGCAAGGTCCTAATGGAGGTGGTTTGCCGTTGCCTCCGACCGTAATGGGGATGAATGATGATGACGAAGACGACACCACAACACCCAGTCATCTCGAGGCAGGAAAAATCCCTGACCCCACCGGGAATCGAACCCGGGACCCCGTGCTCGGGAAGCGAGAACGCTACCGCGAGACAACGAGGGGCGGACAATTTACTGTATACACCGACCATAAACCAATAACCTTTGCATTCAGTAAGTCGCAGGATAACTGTTCTCCACGTCAATTTCGCCACTTAGAATACATCAGTCAATTTACTACAGATATCAAGCATACCAAGGGAGTCGAAAACATAATCGCCGATTTCCTGCCGCGGGTCCCGGTTATTTCACAAACCACAGACTACGACAAATTAACCGCAGCACAAGCTAATGACGCACAATTCCAACAGTACT
The DNA here is from genome assembly GCF_021461395.2 of Schistocerca americana. NCBI lineage: Eukaryota > Metazoa > Arthropoda > Insecta > Orthoptera > Acrididae > Schistocerca > Schistocerca americana. Next base: position 334,519,961 of record NC_060123.1, on the reverse strand, counting down.
TACAGGATAACAACAGGACTTCAGTTACAATTAATCCAGCCGGCGGGCGCGAATGTGAAGATATGGTGCGACATAGCTACGAACAAACCCTGGCCTTTCATCCCAAGGCAACTACCGAAAGACGTTTCCGACAGCTTACACGGACTCAGCCATCCAGGTAGCAGAGAAACTATCAAGCTACTCACGGAACGTTTTGTCTGGCCGAGTATAAGGAACGATTGCCGCAGTTGGGTAACAACATGCATGCTGTGCCAAAGGAACAATATTGGACGGTATGTACATAAATCAGCTGGAGATTTTCCCTTGGTACCAAAGAAGTTCTCCCACGTTCATTTGGACATTGTGGGCCCTCTACCACCGACGGAAGGCTACAAGTATTTGTTGACATCAGTCGACCGGTGTACAAGGTGGGCAGAAGTTTCTCCACTATCGGACATTTCACCAGAGACGGTAGCTCGAGTATTTTTGGCTTCTTGGATCTCCCGGTTTGGATGTCCACTATACGTGATAACCGATCAAGGACGACAATTTGAATCCACTTTGTTCCAACAATCAGCCAAGCTCTGTGGATTCCGCCATCACCACACCACCGCTTATCACTCAGCAAGCAATGGCATGGTTGAGCGGTGGCACAGGACATTAAATACAGCATTGATGTGGCATAAGGACAGCCTGACTTCAGCGTTGCCATTGGTGCTGCTAGGTCTCCGAACTGCCTGCAAATCAGATCTAGGTGCATCCATGGCTGAAAGGCTTACAGAGAGAACCTCAGGCTGCCGACAGAGATTTTCGTTGAACCGACGGAAGCGACAGTGGGCGACATGCCTTACGTCTTACAACAAGTCCGCAACCACATGGCACAGCTACAACAGTCACCTGGTTCTCGACATGTCACCAACACGCCATTCGTTCGTAAGCAGCTTAGCGATTGCCCATTTATGTGGCTGAGGACAGACGCTGTATGAACACCTCTTCAGCCGCCATATACAGGGCCTAATAAAGTAATCGCGCGAGATGAACATACGCTGCAGATAAATCATGACGGGAAGCGTCAAACAGTTTTCATTGAGAGAGTTAAGCCGGCGCACATGTGGCCACCAGCTGGCGAAGAAAATCAAGACACCAGTGGAGAACCGCCGCCTACACAAAGTGGCGAAAAGGTGTTGCCATTATAAAATACAAGTATCCTTATGTGCCCAGAGCTCCGCTCTGCAAAGGGGGGTGGGGGCTATGTAGGAACCGCCTGGTGACACAACGAAATTGCACAGTGGACTTTGGCATTTATTCTGTGAAGACTGTTATTTATTCTTTGTTTCTGTGTTTATTCTTTGGTTTTGTTCTAGCGCCACCACTTTTTATGTATCTGGGCTTTGTTATTTTTCTGTGTTCAACGACATGCAAAAATAAAGTTCTATTCTTGAACGCATTTCTCTCTCTCGAAAATAATTATTAATTATCCTCAGTGGCTTTAAGTTCAATGTTTATGGTGATACCTTGGTAACAAAACTGGAGTGTTGTGGACATGTGAAAAAGAAAATGGCTCTGAGCACTATGGGACTCAACTGCTGAGGTCATTAGTCCCCTAGAACTTAGAACTAGTTAAATCTAACTAACCTAAGGACATCACAAACATCCATGGCCGAGGCAGGATTCGAACCTGCGACCATAGCGGTCTTGCGCTTCCAGACTGCAGCGCCTTTAACCGCACGGCCACTTCAGCCAGCCATGTGCAAAAGAGGATGGGTGTTAGAATGAGGAAGCTATGAAGAGAAATGAAAGGAAAGTTGCTATATGATGAAACATCTCTGTCTCGCCGAGGCAGATTGACAGGAACTGAAATGGACCTTCTTCAGAGTTATTATGGATTGGCCATTAGACCAACTGCACCTCTGAATGATGTTACAGCAATGAGAAAGCTGTATGGGACACCTGCTTTCATAAGTTGTCCACAGAATGTTTTTGTAGGACTAAATACATTAAAAGTTGATGCACTAGATGCAGTGATATGTTTCAGTGATGGAGTGATAGGAAGGTTGGAAGTTCTGAAAAATTTAGTCACAAAATGTGGCTCTAATATGGAAATCAATTGGTTGCGTTTGAGAGACAAAGGGTGCATGAAGCTGAAAGATTCCCTCTTCGAGTTACCAAAGAAGCAAGAAGTGCTAAAAGAAATGCCAAGAGGAATCTTGAAGATAAAGAAATGCTGCAGGATGAAGACTAGGCTTCAGGATTGTTCTGAGGCACAGTTTAATTGGACTCATATCTTCATTCGCAAGTTGTATTTTTCTGAATTCAGGTACAAATGTTTCCTAAAGTTTATAAAACATTGCTATAATTTTTTTCTGTAACTTGCCATTTTCCGTACTTATGTAGTAGACCTAAGCTTCATTGCAGAAGCAACTAAATTATAGAAAAAAATAACATTTTTATCAGAAAAAAATTATAAAAATTAAAATGTAAGATGTGATATTTTTTATCCTTGTAATATACATAATATATGGAATTAAATAGGCTTAGTACCTCATCCATCATGTCATGCACATCTGGTAAAAATTTGGTCTCCTTCAAACGTTTAACATTGGATTAAATAGTACCCCAATTTGCAGAAACATTTTGGAAAATAATTGCATCAATTTCTATGTAATTTTTTAATAACCCTAAGCACATTCAAAAATATTCAAAATACTTCTAATCTGTTTAGAAAGTCTGCTGCATTACCTGATATCAACAAAGAATCTGTAAAACATATACATTATAAACAGTGCCCGAAAGAAATAGTTGTTGATTTTTACATAATATTGAGTCAGAAAAGTACCCTGTATCCTTAAGGATGCACAGGAAAGAAAGGTTAGATTAGCTCATCAAAATATTAGAGGATTGAGTAATAAGGCAGATGAACTTCTTGTCTGTTTGGTAAAATTAGAGAGTTTTGAAAAGACAGACACTCCATGCCTTTCTGAGCACCAAATAACTGCAGGACTCAATAAGTTAGATATAGAAGTTCTCGTTCTAGCAGCTAACACATGCAGAACTAATGTGGATAAAGGTGGAGTTGTTACATATATTAATACAACACAAGTTCCAAAATAGCGAGACAACTAAATATTATAGCAATCAGTACGCAGAAGTGTGAGCTTGTGAATTAATACTCAAAAATTGTTTAGTTTTAGTTGTCACTGTATACACTGCTGGCCATTAAAATTGCTACACCACGAAGATGACGTGCTACAGTCGCGAAATTTAACCGACAGGAAGAAGCTGCTGTGATATGCAAATGATTAGCTTTTCAGAGCATTCACACAAGGTTGGCGCCAGTGGCGACACCTACAACGTGCTGACATAAGGAAAGTTTCCAACCGATTTCTCACACACAAACAGCAGTTGACCGGCGTTTACTGGTGAAACGTTGTTGTGATGTCTCGTGTAAGGAGGGGAAATGCGTACCATCACGTTCACGACTTTATAAAGGTCGGATTGTAGCCTATCGCGATTGCAGTTTATCGTATCGCGACATTGCTGCTAGCGTTCGTCGAGATCCAATGACTGTTAGCAGATTTGGAATCGGTGGGTTCAAGAGGGTAATACGGAACGCCGTGCTGGATCCCAAAGGCCTCGTATCACTAGCTGTCGAGATGACAGGCATCTTATCCGCATGGCTGTAACGGATCGCGCAGCCACGTCTCGATCCCTAAGTCAACAGATGGGGACGTTTCCAAGACAACAACCATCTGCACGAACAGTTCGGCGAGGTTTGCGGCAGTATGGGCTATCAGCTCGGAGACCATAGCTGCGGTTACCCTAGACGCTGCATCACAGACAGGAGCACCTGCGATGGTGTACTCAACGACGAATCTGTGTGCACGAATGGCAAAACGTCATTTTCTCGGATGAATCCAGGTTGTGTTTACAGCATCATGATGGTCGCATCCGTGTTTGGCGACATAGCGGTGAACGCACATTGGAAGCGTGTATTCATCATCGCCATACTGGTGAATCACCCGGCGTGATGGTATGGGGTGCCATTGGTTATACGTCTCGGTCACCTCTTGTTCGCATTGACGGCACTTTGAGCAGTGGACGTCACATTTCAGATGTGTTACGACCCGTGGCTCTACCCTTCATTCGATTCCTTTCGAAATCCTACATTTCAGAAGGATAATGCACGACCGTATGTTGCAGGTCCTGTACAGGCCTTTCTGGATACAGAAAATTTCGACTGCTGCCCTGGCCAGCATATTCTCCAGATCTCTCACCAACTGAAATCGTCTGCTCAATGGTGGCCAAGCAACTGGATCATTACAATACGCCAGTCACTACTCTTGATGAACTGTGGTATTGTGTTGAAGCTGCATGGGCAGCTGTACCTGTTCACGCCATCCAAGCTTTGTTTGACTCAATGCCCAGGCGTATCGAGGCCGTTATTAAGGCGAGAGATGGTTGTTCTGGGTACTGATTTCTCAGGATCTATGCACCCAAATTGTGTGAAAATGTAATCAGATATCAGTTCTAGTATAATATATTTGTCCAATGAATACCCATTTAGCATCTGCATTTCTTCTTGATGTATACATTTTAATGGCCAATAGTGTATATTGGGCTGGTGCATAAGTTCGTAGCGTTTTTCCGTGACGTTAATAAATGCAACAAATACACATAACAGAGACTTTAGTCATCAATAATATTTTCTCCTTCACTATTTACAACTGTCTCACAATTCTGAGGTAACTTTTGATTCTATGACTGTAGAAATCACATGGTTTTGAGGTGAAGAACTCAATGAACCATGTTCAGAGCACATTTTCATCCAGAAAGGTAGTTTCTTAAAGGTTTAGTGATAGCGTGTGGAAAAAGTAAAAATCTGAGGGCACAAGGTCAGCTGAATAAGGTCGGTGTGGAAAGAATGCGGGCAGCTTTTACATGGCATAGCATTACTTTACACTGTCTTCCTGGTCATTGGCTGTGCATTGTATCTGCAAGACATCTCAGTTGTTGACAATAAATGTCAGCAATGATGGTTACACCTTAGGGAGGCAATCTGTAGTACACCACAGTGTCACTGTTCCACCAGATGGATACCTTTATCTTTTACCAGAGGGCGCAGGTCTTTATATGTGGAGTTGCTGCTTTGTTTAGGTCCAACCACAGCTTTCTCGTCCTTATGTTAGCATAAAGCATAAAAACACCATTTCATGTTACCAATAATGATACATGATAGGAATGGTTGGTGTTGTTCACATGTCATTTGAGGATAAGCAAGCACAGATGTACATATGACCACCAGCTAAATTTTGTGATTGTGGCTTAGAGCGTGTGGTAACCATAAACCTAATTTTAGAACTTTCCCCACTGTATGTAAATGTCACATGATGATGGAATGATCACAGTTCTTAACACTTGCCAGCTCTCGAGTATACCGATATGGATCATTGTTGATTAATACGTTTTAATGACCTTCACCAAACCTCAAAGATCTTCCTGAATGTGGTAAGTCACTTCCTGTCATACTTCGTCAAATGTCACCATCCCCACACTTACCTCAAATGTGTCTGGCTGCCTCAGCTGCTGTCAAACAGAAGAATATGTCGAAAATATTCCTATTTCTTCACTTGGCAATCCATTTTATAGCCTCCTCAGCTCTACTCACTAGCTCCAAATGACTAAATGAGAATATCTAAAGTCAGATAGTAACAGTGAACTACAAATAGCAACTGGAATACGAATGTACAAAACAAAAACACTACGATCTGGTGAACCAACATATTAGATCACCACTGGGAAAACTTGAAATGTTTATGAGGAATCTGGATTCTTTTTGTGATGTGACTTCAGTGTAGATTCTCTAACGGATTCTGATATTTGGATCCTACACTTTGATCTCAATAATCAACTTTTTAATGCAAATGGATCAAGACATTAGGATCCAATAGATAAGGTTTTTCTTGTTGAAGCTCAAAGCAACAAACTAACTGTTGACCCAGCAAGAAATGCTCTCTCTGATAGTAATGCACAGTTAGTTACGATAAATAGGCCTACCATAGTGTGTTGCAGTATGAATACTCTTCAGTGAAAATCATTTACAATAATTAATGTCTCTAGGACATGTGTTTTTAACAATAGTTTACAAGAGTGACCTGAGATGAAATTTATACTAAACCAAATGCTAACATGAAATTTAATTTATTCCATGATAAATTCGTATCATTATTTGAAATAGCTTTCCACATAAGCTTATCAGAAAGGAGATTAATCTGCCAAGTAAAAAACCACAGATCACTAAAGCAATTAAAGTATCTTGTAAAAGGAAAAGGAAAATGTGTCTGTAGGCAATATCAAATAGAGATCTTGGAGTAGTTGTACACTATGAAGAGCAATCAGAATTAAAAAGAAAGATTATTAAAAACTTAAGGAACTTACACATAATGGCAGAAATCAGTAATTCTGATAACAGACGTAAGGCTATATGAAATGTAGTGAAATAAAAGAGAGGACAACCAGCCACAGGACAGGATAACAGCAATACTGAACTGAATGGAAGGGTTTTAAATAAATAATCACAAGTAGCAAATATATTTAATAATCGTTTCTTATATAAAGTAGAAACTGTAGGGACAAACAGTTCCAGAGAAAAATCACAGCATGTGTTGAAAAATAGCTCTCATAAAGTTCAGTCACATGAATGTATTACCAATTTCTCCTTCTGAAATTAAGAAAATTGTACATTCTCTCAAAAATAAAAGCCCATCTAGCTTTGATGGTGTTTCCAATAGAGAACTGCCCTTTTGCCCCTGTATAATAAGCCCAGTCATATCTGAAATGTGTAATGTGTCACTAACTCAAGGTATTTTTCCAGAGAGACTGAAATAAGCTGTTGTTAAACTCCTCTTTAAGAAAGATGATAAGAGATATGTCAATAACTACAGACCTGTTTCACTGCTGACATTCTTTTCCAAAATCTCTGAAAAGGTGATGTATTCTAGAACAGTATCTCACCTTAGCAACAATAATATCCTCAGCAAACCACAGTTTGGGTTTCAGAAAAATTGTTCTACTGAGAATGCCATTTACATGTTCACTCAACAAATTTCATATGCATTAAATAATAAAACAGCAGCAGTTGGTAATGTCTGCAACATATCCAAGGCATTGGAGTGTGTGGATCACAGTATTCTCCTAGATAAATTGAAGTTTTGTGGGATCAATGGTATAGCCAGCCAATGGATAATATCATATGTAACCATATGTAGCTAACAGAATGCAGTATGTTGTGCTTAGTAATTCAATGATGTAATTACGACTAAGGAGAAATCACGTGTCGATTTCCAAAAGGCTCAGTCTTAGGTCCATTATTGTTTGTCATATAAATGATCTTCTGTCAAATATAAAACTAGCAGAAATTGTCTTTCATGCAGGTAGCATTAATATTGTAATTAGTCAAAACATACCTACAGGAACAGAAGGAATGTTAAACAGTGTTCTTAAAAGTGTCATTGGCTGGTTTTCTGCGAATGATCTCATGGTGTTTTATTTTTTTTAAAGGAAGAAAGAAACACCCGCAACATACTCAATTTTGTGTGTCTGGGAGTACTACACCAATGATAAGTGTAACATTTAGTGAGTAAACAATAAATATGGTGGAAACTGAAACTTCTTTGTTGTCTATATTGATGAGAATTTACACTGTAAAAACCACATTTCGAAACTCCTAAAAGAAGTTAGATTAGCCACATTCACACTTATCATTGCTGCAATCTTAGGGAGTGCCAAATCAGTAAACTGACACATTTTGCATATTTTTATTCAATAATGTCATTTAGAATAATATTCTGTGGTAACTCATCTTTAAGAAAGAAAATCATCAGTGTTCAGAAACATGATGTAAGACATCAGATTAAGGAGTTGGGCATTCTGACTGCTGCTTCACAGTATATTCATTCTCTCATTAAGTTTGTTGTAAATGCACTACACTTCAAAAGGAATGACACCAGCAGGAAAAATGATATTCATTACTTCATATTAAGATTATCTTGAGCACAGAAAGAGACACACAGTGCAGCTACAAAAATTTTTGCTCACTTACCTAGTCACATAACGTATCTGACAGACAGCAAAGTAGCAAAGTAAGATTTGAAAGCAAACTTAAAAAGTTTTTCGTTGACCAATCTTTCCATTCTGTAGAAGAATTTCTGTTACTGCAGTGTGTAAAAGGTGGTGGGTAGGAATTACTAACTCACATTATAAATGTTCAGCATGTAGACATATTTGCAAATTAATTTGCAACATGAATGTAAAATGACTCATTCCATATGAAAATGATCCATGGGACATGAAAGTAACTTAACTAACTAATAGAAGCAGGTAATAATTTTTCACCAGTAGTCTCATAGCAATAGAAAGTGCATTACTGTTTGCATTTGTTATGTAGACAGTAAATTATCAGTAAACACAGTCCAAGAAAAATTGTAAGTAGTGCTTGGTGATATTATACTTCTACTAGAATCTAAGCCTGATAAAATATTGGGAGATCGTAAAGTCTCAGTAATAGCAGTAGATGGTGGTAGCTAGTATTAGCTGATGATGATGAAACCTCAATAGGGACTAGACCTGCTATTGCCTCAGTAATAACAGAAGGTATTTAGACTTTAGTAGTAATCTATGACAGTAAATTATCTAATGGAACAGATTTTAGCCATTTTTAATCACTGAAATCATTTTGAAATGTTACAAAACATTTACTGTAGCCCCTTTTTTAGAACTGGATTTAGCACTGCTGTACAGTTTTCTTGGATGTCTTCAACTGCATGATAATGGTGTCCTTTTAGGAGTAACCAGAAGTCAGCTGGTGCCAAATCCAGTGAATATGGCAGATAATCCAGGACTGTTAGTAGTAATTAATGATTGTAACATATTGGCATTGATGGATGGAATTGGATTATTATCTGAAAATTGTTATTATAATCAGTTCAAGTGTAATACAAGATACCTTTATAGACTGTAGATCTAGCAACTGTGGTTGCCTGTCATTTGTAATCACTGTAATAGTTTTTGCTTTCTTAACTGTAATATATTCTAAAGTATTTTCTGTATCTATTATTTGTTCTTCAATTGTTGGAACTTTCTGTACTGAAACAATAGTATCAGAATGTTCAACAATTTAGTCAGTTTTTCTTCCATTAAACCTAAATAATCACCAAACATTCGTACCCTGTTTTTGCTAATACACAGTCTGTCAAAACTGTGCTAGGGCTGGATATGAAAAATGAAAATCATGGATTATGTTCACAAAACCACTGTATTGATTAAGAATAGTCTCCCCTGAATCAATACACAACTGAAATCATTTTAAAAGTGTTGTGAAACATTTACTGTAGCCTCTTTCTTAGAACTGCATTTAGCACTGGAGTGCAATTTTCATGGATGTTTTCAACTGCATGATAATGGTGTCCATCGAGGAGAAACTAGAAGTCAGCTGGTGCCAAATCCAGTGAATATGGCAGATGGTCCAGGTCTGTGATGCATTTGCTGGTCACACACTCGCGCATAATCTGTGATTTGTGGACTGGGGAATTGTCAAGGAAAGTGAAAAGGTAACTGCATCATGGTACTCGTGTCAAATTTGACAAATTCTCGGCCACAAACATGAAACTTGATGTTGCCTCAGTGCTCCACTGCTATTTTTCCGATTGGTGTCACACATACCAGGATAACTGCTGCTGTGATGCTAGTGCTTTGATATTTTACATGGGTGTTGCTGAAATTTCGAAGATCATAATGCTGCAAATTGCGACAAGGTAGCATAGCAGTTTGGAATTTCACACAGGCAGTCCTAAAGGAACTGGGACACACTGTGTATATATTGCCTTATCAAGTCTATTCATCCTTTCATTCAATTAAGGACTTATTTCAACTAGCATTTTGTTCGTTTTTGAAAATCTGTTAGCTAATTTAATAAATTTGTCATCTATTTGAGAAACCTCTGGTTTATGGCTGTTGACTGCTTGTGAAAGTGCCTATGTTGAATTTGTTGATTGCTGTGAAGGTGCCTGCGTTAAGGGGAGTTAGTACAGAAATCTTTTTTCACATTTTCAGATTTTTATCTTATTAAAAAATCTGCAATTTTCCGAATGAAATGATATATATATCACTTATAAACTCACATTGGAAGTATTTTATTTTATTATTTTAAGCATAATCTACACTGGTTGAAAATGCTAAAAGTTTTACGTGTATTACTTCAAAATCTAATAAAATCGGTAACTTTTTATATCGAAGGCTGTGGATTGCTGTGTTATAATGGTTAAATTACGTGTTTATATTGGTAGGACTGTCAAAAACAGTATCATATCGTTTCATAGTATAACCGTGCGTTGTATGTCGAAGTGCTAACGCTTTTCTGAGGAAAAGTAACGAATAGATTGGTAAATCTCTCAAAAAGTAAAGTATGACTCCAAAACGAAGTTGTTTTAAGAAACGTGCGTGTCATGGTAATAGATTTTGAATAACAACATATGGCGTGTGAAGCTACAGACAATGGAATACAGGCAAACTCGCCAGTATGTAGAGAGACACCTATTAGTCCTTTGAAGATTAAAATAAAACGTTGTGATGCACTGTTTTCTCAAAACGAGATTGATGTAAATGGTAGATTTACACATCCTAACGAGGATGTTAGGTGAATGTGTGTGTTGTAAAATATGTGGAGGGCCAGTTAGTTTACATGAAGACAGTGAGGTATCAAATTGACTGGCCAGGAAACTTATAATTAATTGTGCCAGCAGTAAATATACTCTTCCATTTTGGAATTCTGATAGGTGTAAATAATTATTTTTAAGTAAATGTTAGGTGGTTTTATGGACTGAGAGCTACTGGCAAGGGACACACTGCAGCAGAAACCATGTGTGCCATGATGAATATACAATGCCCACCTTGTAAAATCGACAAGTATGCAGGATATATTAGGGCTGCTCTCGAATCTGTTGCATGTGAGTCAATGGACGGTGCTGCAAACGAGGCTGTTGAAATAAATAATGGTATGACTGACATCCTAGAAGGTTTTGATGGTACTTGGCAGAAGTGCAGCTACAGTTCTAAGAATTCTTTTGCTACGGTGACCATTGTGGATACTGGAAAGGTAACAGATTTCCAGATCTTAACCAACCATTGTTATAAGCGTAAATCAGGGAATGAAGAAGGGCATATCTGTGTCAGAAATTATGAAGGAATAAGTGGTGGTATGGAGGCCTCTGTAGCTATTAAAATTTTTTGTCGATCTGTGAACGAAAGGGGAGTGTGTTGAACCAAGTTGTTGGGTCATGGAGACTCAAAAGCATATAATAGCATAGTAGCCACTCATCCTTATGGTGATCATGTCCAGAAGAGGATGGGCACCAGGTTGAGGAGGTTGAAACAAAGTTTGAGAGACAAGTAAGTTTCTGATGGTAGAACCATAAGACGCAGGATGACAGACAAAATGATTGATGAACTACAGCAGTATTATGGGATGGCCATTAGAAATAATACTGAGGATTTATTGAAAGCGAAGTGGGCAGTATGGGTTACCTTCTTCCACAGACTGTCAACTGTTGAAAAACCAGTACACCAGCTTTGCCCTCGTGGGCCTGATTCATGGTGCAATTACCGCAATGCTCAATACTCAAACAGTTCATGCAGGCATAAGCACTCCATCCCAGCAGCAGTCATAGATATCATGAAACCTATTTACAGAGGCCTGACAAATCCTGAATTACTGAAGGAATGTGTACATGGTCACACTCAAAATCCCAATGAGCCATTCAATAATCTTATATAGACCCACTGACCAAAAAATGTTTTTGTTGGAATGAAGACACTAAAGTGGAAGGGGGGGCAGTGATGCTGTTATTGTTTTTAATGATAGCAGCATTGGTAGGGTGAAAGTGCTACACTGTATGGGAATTAATTCTGGAGCAAACAGCCTCAGAGAACTTGAATGGATGGACAAGATTTGCATTAATAAAGCAGAGTGTACAGCGCAGTTGTCCACTAAGGAGTCCAGAAAGAAGAAAACAAGAAACAACTTGGAAAAAGATCAAGAGGATGATATACAGTATAGTGCAGGGTGCTTCTAAGTGACTAAAAATAAAATATTAAGCATATATCAAGTGAGCTACAGTCTTTTGGAACTTTAGAAGCCGTTCCTGGCAAATTTATAGTTTCGATTGCATTTTTCCCTAAATCTCAGAAAGCACTTCGAGTAGAGTATTCAAATTTTCAGGAAGTACTAACATACATATCCTGAGTCTACTGAACTAAAAGGACAACATAATGTTATATATAATTAAAATCATTTAGGATGTTGTTGTTGTTGTGGTCTTCAATCATGAGACTGGTTTGATGCAGCTCTCCTTGCTACTCTATCCTGTGCAAGCTTCTTCATCTCCCATTACTTACTGCAACCTACATCCTTCTGAATCTGCGTAGTGTATTCATCTCTTGGTCTCCCTCTACGATTTTTACCCTCCACACTGCCCTCCAAGGCTAAATTTGTGATCCCTTTATGCATCAGAATATGTCCTACCAACTGGTCCCTTCTTCTTGTCAAGTTGTGCCACAAACTCCTCTTCTCCCCAATTCTATTCAATACCTCCTCATTAGTTATGTGATCTACCCATCTAATCTTCAGCATTCTTCTGCAGCACCACATTTCGGAAGCTCCTATTCTCTTCTTGTCCAAACTATTTATTGTCCATGTTTCACTTCCATACAAGACTACACTCCACACAAATACTTTCAGAAACGACTCTCTGACACTTAAATCTATACCCAATGTTAACAAATTTATTTCTTCAGAAACGCTTTCCTTGCCATTGCCAGTCTACATTTGATATCTTCTGCACTTCGACCATCATCATTTGTTTTGCTCCCCAAATAGGAAAACTCCCTTACTACTTTAAGTGTCTCATTTCCTAATCTAATTCCCTCAGATAACATACAAAAAAGTACACAAAATTTTAACTGTGTAATTAAAAAATTGTATTTCCGAAAGCATTGGCTGAAATTGTAGTTCAGTAGACTCAGAACATACAGTTTAATGTCCTGTAAAAGCTACATGTCAGTGGCTACAGTGGTTCCTGAAATACAGGGAAGCCTGGTCACTAAACTTGACATTGTTGGGATAGGGCGCTCCAACTCCCCTTAAATCTGTCGATTGCTGTGCAGTCGTTTGCATTAGTCAGATCGAATTTTCACTCTGCAGCAGAGTCTGCAATGATGTGAAACTTCCTGGCAGATTAAAATTGTGTGCTGGATCAGGGCTTAAACCCAGGACATCTGTCTTTCATAGACAATTGCTCCACACACAGAGCTACCCAAACACAACTCTTGACTTGTCCTCACAGCCTTTCTTCCACCAGTACCTCATTTTCTACCTTCCAACACTTGCCTACAAATGGCAAAGGCCTTGGTTTGTGTCCCAATCTGACACACCGTTTTATTCTGGCAGGAAGTTTCAAACTTGCATTATTGTTTCTAAAGTCGTAGTTTACTCTATGAGAGCTGTTGCCAATCTTCTAACAACTGGTAAAGTAAAAGTCACAAAGAATTTTATTGTAAAGTAAGTAATAGAAATTATTTATTTTCCTCTCTCTTTTATCTTTCAATAGAGAATTAAATTTGGTCAACTAGTTTTATTTTTAAATTGAATTTGATTTTGTAATTAAATATTCTCCTAGATACTTCACTTGAGGACCTGATAAACTCAGTTCTAATTATCTGATCACTTCACAATATTAAATACATAAAATACAAAACTCAGCAGATTTTAACATAGGGCTGTAAACAGACAGAAATTGAATGAATTGCATTTGGCTGTCAAGAGAGCAAACGTGAAGTGACTACTGTAGCAGGATATTGTTGACTGATCTGTTACAGATCCAAAAGAATTTCTGGTTGTATGTAAAGGCTGTTAGTGGCACCAAAGTTAGTGTCCAGTCACTAGTGAATGAGACAGGAACTGAAGTTGGGGGCAGAAAAGCAAAATCTGAAACGCATAACTCCATTTTGAAATGTTTCTTTACAAGGGAAAACCCAGGAGAATTCTCCCAATTTCATCGCTGTACCACTGAAAAGATGAGTGAAATAAGTATTAGCGTCAGTGGTGTCGAGAAGCAGCTGAAATAATTAAAATTGAACAATGCTTTAAGGCCTGATCGAATCCCATCCGATTCCATACTGAATTTGTGGCTGAGTTATCCCCTCTTTTAACTATGATCTATTGTAGATCACTCGAACAGGAAACCATGCCCAGTTCTTCGAAAAAAGAACAGGTCACACCCATCACACAAAGGGTAGTAGAAGTGACCCAAAAACTACCATTCAATATATTTGACAACAATTTGTTATAGAATCTCAGAATTATTCTGAGCCTAAACATAATGAGGTATCGAAAATAGAATGACATCCTCAATGCCAATCAACACGAATTCCAAAAACTTTGATCATGTGTAACCAAACTTGCACTTTTGTCACATGACATTTGGAAAGCTTTGAATCAAGCAAGTCAGGTAGATGCAGTATTTCTTGATTTCTGAAAAGCATTTCGACACAATGTCAGTGGTGCATTGACCATTATTGTCAAAAGTATGATCGTATGGGGTAAAAAGTGAAATTTGTGACTGGATTTTGGACTTTTTGGTGGGGGGACACAGTATGTAATCTTGGATGGAGAGTCATCATCAGATGTAGAATGCCCCAGGTAAGTGTCTTGGGATCCTTGCTGTTCATATTTTATGTTAATGGTCTTGCACCAATATTAATGATAACATCAGGCTTTTTGCAGATGAAGTAGTTATCTACAATGAAGTAATATCTGAAAGGAAATGTATATTTAGTCAGATCTCGATAACATTTCAAAGTGGTGTAAAGACTAGCAAACTGCTTTCAATGTTCAGAAGCATAAAATTGTTCACTTTACAAAATGAAAAAACACATGGTATCCTATGACTATAATATCAATGAGTCACTGTTGGAGTCAGCCAACTCATACAAATACCTGGGCGTAACACTTTGTGGGGATATGAAATGGAATCATCACATAGGTTCAGTTGTGGGTAAGTTAGGCGATAGATGTCGGTCTATTGATAGAAAATTGAGGAAGTGGAATCAGTCTGCAAAGGAGATTGCTTACAAATCACTCCTGTGACTGATTCTAGAATATTGCTCAAGTATATGGGACTAACAGGGGATATTTAACATATACAGAGAAGGGCAACACAAATGCTCACATGTTTGTTTAATCTACGAGAGAGTGTCACAGAGGTAAGAAACTGAACTGGAAGACTCTTAAAGATAGACATAAACTATCCCGAGAAAGTCTGTTAGCAAAATTTCACGAATTGGCTCTACATGATAACTCTAGAAATATACTACGATATCCTATGTATCACTCATGTAGGGATCATGAGGATAAGATTAGATTAATTATGCATGCACAAATGCATCCAGACAATTACTCTTCTGGCACTCCATATGTGAATGGAACAGGGAGAAACCCTAATAACTGGTAGAATGGGTCCTATCCTATTCCATGCAACTCACAGTGGTTTGCAGAGTACAGATGTAGATGTAGACCCCGCTGGGGGTCTGTTGTGAAGTGCAAATTGTGTCTGCTGGTGACCACTGATGTCTCTGACCATCATCAAATCTCCTCTGCTCAGAGCACCAACAGCTGATAGCTGCTGATATCTCTGCACACCGTCTGTTTTGCCAACTCATCTCTGGATGCCATTGCTGGTTGCTGAGTGCTTGATGTGTAGATGCTTTGTTGACTGCCAACAGCACCAGCTCATGGTGCTGTGTTACACCAAAGTACTTTGTTATGGACAGCAGGCTGCCAAGTGCTGTTAAATTCGATAGATTGTGGCTGCTGTGTACATTTCTGTTACTTCACAGAATTATTTTTAATTATATTTTATTTTGAAATTCATGCAAACCTTTTTTATTGCTTTTGACATGAAATGTATTATTAAAATTTCCTTGGTAATGATATATCATTGTGTTATTAGAGTTTAAATCTTCTTTGTAGTCATTATACTTTGATAGAAGTCATTTGTTAACACCTAATTGCGAAATGTTCTGCTTTTTTGTTTCTATGATAACAGCTTTTTGATTTGTGTTGTCAAGCAAAATCACCATTTATTTCTTCTTTGCAGGTAATAGGACGTATTTAAAATTTGTTTTCAGTCCAGTTTATCAGATTTGGATAAATATTTGATGTAATGAGTACACTTTTACATCACTTAGCAAAGTTGTTGCTTTTCTGTTGGGTAAATAGCTACACACATAAATCACATGATGTAATCAATTTTTTTCTCTACTAATGTCAATCCAACTCTTGGATCATTGCAGTTAAGGCATAAAGCCCACTATCTGGTAGTATTTTCCACTGAAGTTGTTACAAAGTCTTTAGCTGTTGTTACTGTGTACAGTGGCCTATCGTTGAACACTGTACTAAGGCACTCAGACCAGGTCCACACATTCGGGCCAATCTTGGAACCAACATCGGCCCAAATGTCGGTACAAATCCTTTGATTGTTGTTAGTTTGACCAAACATCAAAGAGTATTGGGACTAATACCTATATTTAGACCACACATTGGCATCACTTTTGTTTGTCTTGGTAAACATTTTGAAATCTGAGATTTTTTATCACATGTATTTCCAGGTTGGACATTTGAAAACATAGCGGCTCAGGAAGAGTTGAGTAACATGCAAGTTCCTGAGTTTTTGGAACTTTACAAGCAAGTAATACATTTCTGGGTTCCTACTGGGAGGAACCATAAAAATTGTAGTATCGCTGTAGATATATAGCAGTCAAAGAGTTACACAACTGCTGAGTCTCTTTTTGTAATTGTACCTGCTCAGGGTAAAAATTTTATACATTGTGCCATTTCCGAGTTATTTAGAATTGAATTTAGCCAACCAGATTGTTGCACATGCAAATTCAAGCAGCCTGCCAGAGGCAGTGTCATCAGACATGTTCCTCATTTATTTTCACCAAACCAAACAAATGTAGCTTTTGCTCTCCTAGCTTAAATATATCACTTCTGAAAAAAAGAAACCTTTTAACTGGTAGTGAGCATTTCAGGAAGTGCTAGCTAATGGACCTAAAGATGTCTGTGCATAACAGCATTTTATTGCTTGTAAATGCTTGAATTTCCAAGTATGGAGACCTTCAGCGCTAAATAATTCCGAAATGGCGCAACATTAAGCGCTAACATTGTGAAAATTTTGTGTTAACGAAGAATCCTGACAAGGGCCTACATTATACTTTAACCCTTTGCAAAATGTCAGCAGGTAAGTTTTCGTGGTCACTGAAAACTTAGTTGCTGGATTGAAGGTATGAATTAAGTCATTTTCTATGAGTATTGTAAAGTAAGCAATTCGGTTTTTGAAAAGCTGCAGTAACTGTTTTTGTTGGTTTCTGGTAAACTAAACAAAGTACATCTTCACATTAGGAAATATGGATTACAAACAGAGAGGCTTGTGTCCTCCTACGAGCAGATAGCTATTTGTTAGATATTGTAACTTCAAATTGTAATAGGAATCACACCACTAGCTCATGGGCGTCGCACTGAAAAACATTGTGGAAACTGTACCATATTTCAACGAGACAGCTACTCATCATCTTCAGATGTTTACTGCCATGTTGCTGCAGAATTCGTATTTCCCCTACCTAAAAGACATTCCATTCCAAAGATATCTGTTCCAGTTCAGTCAGCCAATGAGGTGTAGATAAAATGGAAATGAGCATATGACATTGTTCGCTGGGTGGTCGCAACTAGGGAAGTTCAGCTGCCAGTGCAAGTTTTATTTCAGTCGATGCCACATTGGGGAACTTGTGTGCCAGTAATGAGGATGAAATGGTGAGGACAACACAACACCCAGTCCAGGAGCGGAGAAAATCTCCAACTCAGCCGAGAATAGAACCTAGGCCCACTTCCATGGGAGGCAAACACGTTACCACCCAGCTAAGCAGGCGGACATTGTGTATATTACTTTGGTTCACATGGTTTCAATGTGGATGAAATGTGTAGTGTTCTGGAATGTTTGTGGGAAAATTTATTCCACAGTCATAACTTATGGAAACATATGTGCGTTTGCCACGGCGACAGCAAAACACAGAAAAAACGTCAGATTTGTGGTGGGTCTCAAAACACATGGAAACTCACAGGCATACCAAAGGGAGAGTAAGGAAAGTATTCAATGTAATATAGTGTACTGTAATGTTGTAAGTGTATCTACAACAGTAATGTATTAGTTTCTTTAAGAATATACTTACCAGGCATTCTATTTCTTTGTTAATAATGTGTCAGTTGCTCTGCTGCATGGAAATGCTTCCCACATATCCTATTTGTTTTTGAAAGTGTCGTGCAGAGAGTGTGAAGTTTGTATTTGTTCGAAATGGTGAGAATTAAGGTCCCATTTGGAAAATTTACATGGAAAAGAAATGGTGATGAAACTAGAGTTTGTCTATGGCAGGTAAGGAAACTTATTTACATTATTTTTTGTTGTATTTGTAACGGTTTGTACCTTTGTGGCAGGAAACTTAGGTGTCGGGCTGTCCAATAAATTAGTCTTTTGCTTGAATCATATTCACAAACTTGTAAACAGATTGCCACATATTAACCTAACTTAGATCATTTTGATAACTGTCACCTCAGCCAGTATTCCATGGGATGGTGGTGGGTACTATCAAACTCTATCCATAGTTTACAGAATAAAAGAAAGACAAGAACAGTATTTGTAAATACCAGTAATTAACTGCTTGTACCTTACATGTAGCTTATCTCATTGTTTACAGTCTTTGGTGCTGTTAATTTTTCCCCCATTTGTGAATCAGTGTGATATTGACAGCACACTCCTCCTCCCCTCCTCCACAAAGAAAAAAGATAGTTGTCAGGTTGAAGAATCAAACTTATGTTCTCATTATACCCAGATATGAGATGTAATTACATTGATTTTAGTTCAGGATTAAATGTGTTTTCCTAAGAAAGGCAATTTTGTAAAATTTTTAAGTGATCATTAATTTCTCATAATTGTTGATTATATATATAGAGTTGCAAGCAGAAGTTTGGACATTACAAAAGGCAGGACACATCTCTTGTGATCACTGTGGATGGCAATGCATGCTCTGTGATGTCCTCCCATGTTGGTGACAAGTTTGGTATGTAGTTTTGTGGTAGGGCTTTCAATTGACCAGCACAACTGGTTGTTGGTGCATGTGAATGTGCTGCAGTATGTCTCCCCAGAACACCCATCTCTGCTAGATGGGAATTAAGGCAGGGAAATGGGCAGGCCAGCTCATTTGCCAAATTTCATCTCATTTCGAGATCTCTTGCACCTGTGCTGTTTGATACAGCCATGCATTGTCATCCACAAAACTGAAGTGAAGGCTGAATGCACTCCCTAAAACACAAACATCTGGAAGGAGTAGAGTGTCACAATGATGTTGCAACATTATGGCTCTCTACGCCATAATAAAAAGGCCACAAAAAGATGGATATTCGACATTGTCCCTGGGTGCATTGCGTGTGACCTCAAGGTGGGAGGATATAATGCACCGCAACAACATTGCCTAACATGATAGTTTTGGTGGTCTAGTTGTTATGATGGAGGGAGGCACAATGTTGCAAGAGCATACTGCCTCCAAATATTTTAACACAGTACACTCATCAGTCAAAATCATTGTAACACAGTGCTCCTTTCTGATGTTCAGTTTTTCAGGAGCACATTTGGCCTTGACCTCATTTTTATGACAATGCGAGACCACATCAAACAGTGCAGGTGGAGTTATTGGAACTTGAGGATATTCAGCAAATGGACTCGGCTGCCCATTCCCTTGACTTAAATCTCATTGAGCATATTGGAGAGTGAGGGATGCATCATGCATTGCAGCTTGCCCATGTGCACCAACGACCATCCAGCTGTTATCAAATACGCCGGTGAAGGAATGGGATACTCTACCACAAGAACTCCTTACCAACCTTGTGACAAGCATGGTATCATGTTACAGAGCATGCTTTACCATCCTTAGTGATCACACACCCTGCCTTTTGTAATGTCCAGGGGACCATCATAAATGATAGTGACTTCACAGTTATTGTTATCTTTGACTTAAGCATCATTTCTGTTTATGTCACAGTATATTTCTTTCCATTACCTTCTGTACTACAGTCAAGTAGTCATTTCCATATATAGTTTCATCAAACTGTGTTGCTTGGTAGTGATACATCAAGTGGCAGTTATTTTTGTCCTTATATTTTTTAAGCCAGTGTAGTATGAATATATAGGTCTGTGAATGTTCTGGGACCCTGTTCTTGTTTGCTGTGGCATGAAATTAATATGTGTTGTACACTGTGTTGCTTGTATAACAAGATCACCATCACAAGATCCTGAAGAGTATGTCTATACTGTCAGTGACTTGTTGCTCTTACTGACCTATTGCTTTTATCAACTTGCTGTAATTGTCAACATGTCATAGTTATCAACCTGAGGATGTCTTCTAGATGTTGTCGTAAATTAGGTGCAAGAGAGATGGTAGATGTTGTCGTGTTGTAAGTTTTTTAAAGGTGACATTTTTCCAACAATCTGTTGTTGAATGACAGGCAGAGCAGTGTAAAGGTTTGTCCCTTTCACTCCAACAGAAGCCAACTCAAAAGAAATTACTGACATTTGTAAGTAGGCTGTTTAGGTTTTTTTATTGGTAACGCCACGTAGCGCTCTGTATGAAAATCACTGGCTGTGCTGTGTGCAGTCTGTGGCTAGTTTGCATTGTTGTCTGCCATTGTAGTGTTGGGCAGCTGGATGTTAACAGCACGTAGCACTGCGCAGTTGGAGGTGAGCCGCCAGCAGTGGTGGATGTGAGGAGAGAAATGGCGGAGTTTTGAAATTTGTAAGACTGGATATCATGAACTGCTATACATATTATGACTTTTGATGACTATTAAGGTAAATACATTGTTTGTTCACTATCAAAATCTTTCATTTGCTAACTATGCCAATCAGTAGTTAGTGCCTTCCGTAGTTTGAATCTTTTATTTAGCTGGCAGTAGTGGCGCTCGCTGTATTGCAGTAGTTCGAGTAACGAAGATTTTTGTGAGGTAAGTGATTTGTGAAAGGTATAGGTTAATGTTTGTCAGGGCCATTCTTTTGTAGGGATTATTGAAAGTCAGATTGCGTTGCGCTAAAAAATATTGTGTGTCAGTTTAAGCACAGTCATGTATAATTTTTCTAAGGGGACGTTTCATATGTCGACCCTTAGCCGAGGATAGCTCACTGGAATCTTCTGATTTTTCTTGTAGTTTGTGTAATTAGTGTAGCTTTTGTTCATTTCTAGTGCGTAATTATAGAGAGAATATCCTTTGTAGTTGTAGTTTTTCAGTGTCGTACACAGTTGTGGCATGCATGTAGATTTGCACCAAGTATTTCGCAGCTGCGCTTGCAGTTAACTAGATATTATTTACAATGCTATGTTAATGTGTTTTGTTATTTTGCTCTTCAAATTGTGCTTTTCTGTGTTGTCGTGTGAAATATTGTGACAATAATGGCGTGGGAAAAACGTAATGTTAGGCTTCAAAGTAAACTGAGAAATGACAGTGAAGACGAAAGCAGTGTGTTAGCGCCGCAGAGTAATGAATTAACTAATGTTCAAAGTAGTAATTTGGTAATTGTGCATAGGGAAATGGAGCAGGCTGCAAATAATGGTGTAGGCAGTGAAACAATTAGTGAACAAGGAAGCATTATCGATCGGTCGGTCGGCAACAGCTCGCCTCAGGAATACGAAATGACAGAACACAATATTGCAAATGCTGTAGACTCAGGTTTTGGGTCCTCACCGTTTTCTCAAATGAGTCAAGACACATTTTCTGCTTGTCAAAACGTGAATGTTGCCGGTGAAAATGCACTGCCAAAAAGCATAGAGAAACACATTCCAGCCACTAATACATTATTATTGCAATTAATGCAACAAATGGAACAAAATCAGAGACAAACACACCGAAAGCTTCAAAAGTTAGACACAATAGAACAAAATCAGAGCAAACACAGCAACAGCTAGACACAATGGAACAAAATCAGAGACAAACACAGCAAAAGCTTCAAAAGTTAGACACCATGGAACAAAATCAGAGACAAACACAGCAACAGTTAGACACAATGGAACAAAATCAGAGACAAACACAGCAAAAGCTTCAAAAATTAGACATCACACTTGAACAAACACGTGAAGATTTAACTACTGAATTACATAACATTGAATCGAAATGTCAAAAAGCCTGTAATGACGTAAAAACACAAATTTATGAGCGTTTTCAACCTATTTTTTTGTGGCATGAAAATGCATTACAGAATCACGAAGCAGCCATAAAAGAACTGCAAATTATTGTTGATGAAAATCATGAGACCTTGCAAGCTAAAATTGACTCAGTTGCATCTACCGATTCGGTTACGCTACTTGCAAAAACTCAGGAAAACTTAAAGGACACAGTAGATACGATTTAAACACAAATGAGCACTCTGAAACTTGGTTCAGAAAAACACACAGAGGAAACAATTTCACTATCGGATAAAGTAGCCGAACTTTCAGATCAGTTCACTAACTTATCTGCAAAGGTAGATGATGATCTGAATGACACAAGACCTGTAGCCATCGCTGACATATAAGAATATGAGCAAATTAAGAAATTCAAACAAAATCAGAATCAAATTAATACGCAATACAAAAGAGAAATCCGGGAAGTACAAGATCAGTTGGCACAAGTAATACAAAAATTACATACTGCAGAGGACACTCGCGCTCCAACACGGGAAGAGGCACTTAGAAATACGGAAAAGCCACAAAATAATAACACAGGGCATTTCGGAAATTATGAAAGAAATTGGCAAGGTGCACCGAATTTTGAGATGGAACCGCCGACACGACGTAACAATGACCGATATGCTACTCGCCGACACGATGATTTTGACTATAAGCTGTTCATTACTACACGTAAATTCAAAACATTTAAGAATTCTGGCAATGACATTGATCCACAAGCGTGGCTCCATCAATTCTCTCATTGTTTTCCTCCCAACTGGTCATTAGAGCACAGATTAGAATTTATGTGTGGCTACTTAGAGAATGAACCAGCTGAGAGAATGTGATCACTCATTCACGATTGTCACAGTGAAGGAGAATTTTATCATGCCTTCTTCTCAGCATATTGGTCTCAAGCTACACAAGACTGAGTAAAACATAGCATCATAATGATGAAACATTTCGAACAGTCTGAATTTTCCAGTCTTGTGAAATATTTTGAAGACATGTTGCACAAGAATCAGTATCTTTCAAACCCATACAGCCCCTCAGTACACATCCGCATTTGCTTAATCAAACTACCTGAACATTTACGACATATTATTTTGGCAGGACGTTGCGAAGATGACATTGAAGCTTTTCAGGGACTGTTACAAGAATTGGAAATTGACGCTGACAATCGCGGAACACGAAAACAGGAACACAATTACAGGTCATATCCGTCACAATTCCGTGATGAAAGAAATAATAACTGGACACAACAAGGCTACTCTCACAACACAAATTGTGACCAAAACAGACACCACCCATATGACAACCACTGGCAGAGTAATAGTTACAGAGAAAGATCGCATTTCCGTTGTAATGAATATGACAGAGATAACCATAGAAACAGACAATATGAGAACCAAAATAATTATTATCAAGTCAGACAGAGTAACTTCAGATGCAACGGTCCACCACGAAGCTACGATTCTGGGAGAAATTCTCCACCACGTGACCAACAATCAAGAAACTATGTAAACTACCGACAAAACGACAGACCCGAATTCCATCAGAACTGGCGGGATTCAAACAGAGCAGGGCACTCTCGACAAGGTGAATTTGTAGAAGTTAGGTCTCCTAATTCCAATAACGACGCACGCCAACAAAGAGACAGACAATGACTCGCACCGCAGGCAGCCACAAGCGCCGGCTGGGTCTGGGAAAAATTACATAGACGCTAACCTTGAGAAAAATTTTAGCATTCTTTACCGGTGTACCATATACCACATGATAATTCCACTGAAGCTGAAACCCTGCGTACTGGGAAGAGTAAAGGTTTACACCACATTTCACATGTAAAACCGTTTATTGAAAGATAATCTGCTTTTTAACTTTGTCTTGGCCGTATAACTTTTCACTTTACATTACTAGTATGCTTTGTCAGACTTAGAATCTGTTAAGTTAAATATCCAGTCACGAACCAAGAGAACTTATTTAAACAGAAATTACGAATGCATTGCTATTGTGAACAGACGACACAGTGTTATTGTGTGTGTACATTCTTGCTTGTTAGTTGCACGATTACATAATGACTATAAGGTTCACATACTTAGAACATTTATCAGTACTGCTAATGAGATTTTAATGCAACATTTTGGTTTACATGAAAATACATTCTGGATTGAAAGTACTTTCTGTGAGATACCAGATGACACAGTGGTTAGTTTATGTGACAGCTACAAGATTTTATCACAACACTACTAATGAGTGACAATTTACAATGTTGCTTTTTCAGTGTTTCTGTTTTATATCTGCACAGTTTTTCTGTATTATTCTGGAAAGTAAAACATGTTTTAGTAGTAAATTTTGTGGTATAGCTACAATGAGACAGCCTTTTCCATAGCACAACAATACGTTACATTATAGTACTTTCTTGATCACGGTAAGGTACGTAATAACTACGATATCTATACGCAAAGAATTTCGCTTTCGTTTAAGATGAGGTAAATACATTGATTTCTGCAGAACTTAGCTTTCGGAGGACGATAACTACGACGCTTCCGCAGAGATTATCCTACAACAAGACCCACAGTTTAGCGCTACAGTACACGTATTTGAGTGATTAATTTTGTACTTAAAACATTTATTTTTAAAGATATTTGAAGTACAATGATACAAAGTTTTTCCGTGGTACATTTCATTCCATTGCAATCATCTGTAACACCTGAGGGTATAATTACATTAATTAATAATAATCAGGGGGGTACACGCTTACTTTGTGTACCATGTGTGTGGCAAGCACAAGGAGCCCTAGCTAATATGGTTTTTGCTTATACAACTTTACACATCGGTACCATATTTCTCTAATACATAAATTACATAGCAATCTCATCCTTTAACTGAGAGATAAACATTTTTTTTTACTACGCCAGTGACAGATATTTACGCAATTACACAGTTGGATAACTTCACACTTGTGAAATTGTGTTTCGTCTGTAGTTTGAGAACTGTTCATATTTTTTCGGAACCGTTGTGATACTATGAGAGCTCTGAATGATGTATTTGGTATGGGATCATGATTTTAAAGCACGTTTGCGGTAGATAACACTATTGAAATGAGCAGAGAATTTTTTTTTAGGTTTTAAAATTAATGGAGGAGGCTACGACGATTTTGATATTTGGCTGAGGTTTTATGATGTTATGATGATGATGTGTATTACGCTGTTGTGGTATGTTTATGATCAATAAGCTGATGCTACCGTATATGAGAAATTTGATTATGCTACGTATTTATTATGATGAAATATTGAAGAAGTGTCGACGAACATGTATATGAATAATGAGTAGTGGTTAGGGACTCTGATTTGTGGAAAAGGATGTTGCAAACCAAGAATCGTACTTTAAGAATTATGAAATGTGTGTACATGCGTGAATGTATTACAATGCTGTCGAGAATTTTTTGGACACTGTTATATTTATAGGATTTTATTCTCTACACATTTGTAATGCAAATTCTCAACCTGTGAAGAAATTTTTATATAGGACTATCACTGTACCGGAAACTGCGGTCGTAAATATTTCGTTAAGAAAGGTAAGTGATCTTGACGTAATGCGTTTTGGGCGTCCAGCCGAGAGATAGTCGTCTGACAAAAGAAAGCCATTAGGTGGAGAAAAAAAGAGGCCATTATCCTCGCTATTGACATTCCTTTGTAGAAAGCATCGCAAATATGACACGCTCAAACTTGAAAACATATGATAACACTGTGGAGCTCTTAATTTATGATATTCACTGAAATGTCTAATGAAATGACGAGAAATATTTTATGTCTATACACCTGATTATGAGTACTGTCTTTCTAGTTGAGATATTTTTTTACTACTTATGTAATGCCATATGGCTAATGAATGATGTTTCATGCCTTCCTTTGTACATATTTGCTCATTTTCTTTAATATCTAGTTTCTAGCTGCACTGCAGCATTGTTTATTAAAAAATTTAATAGATGTACTAATATCACTATTTTCTGTTTACAGACCCAGTAAAGAATACGTTTTTCATATACTTTCTTAGAAAAGCACAAACAGACATTTCCCTTCACAGGAATTGCATAAATAATTTTTTTAATGACTTTGTAACTTTCTTGCAGAGTAAGTTTTGTGATGCATCACTCTAGTGTTAAGATGTGACATAGGTATTAGACATGGCCATTTTTAGTGTAATATTTTTTCCGCTTGAGCTATGTCATGTTTAGATATAAGTTATTGCATTTGCTGCTGCTGTTTGCCAGGCATAGTGCTACTAAATTTCACTTTGTATTACTCTGTTAAGCTAGTTTTACTACTGGTTTACTTTTCTTGTTGCTGCACATTGGCTCATATTAGTTGTAATGTTGCATTGCTTGGTAATTTAGATTTACTGTAGCTTGCTTTGGCAATTTCCATTTTTTTATTGCTGTTTGTATTAATTGTTTTGTGCTGCTGCATTGCCTTGTCCCTTAGTTTAGCATCTGAGCTCAGTAGATTTAAGTTAGCTTAAGAGAGGTAGATAATGTAAGAGAATGAGTTGCGATGAATAGGAAGAAATGCATTGAGAAGTTTTACGAAAAAAGTACAGAAAGCAGGTATAGATAGCACTTTTTGAAATAATGAAGAACGAAGGGAGATCTCCAAGAAGTAAAGAAAGTTTTGTTTACAAGATACTGCAGTAAAACAAACCCTGTCCTTTCCCTTTCTGTTATTCCGCTATGTGTTTGTGTACTCTTGTATATTTGTGTTCTTCCTGTCGTCATGTGTTTAGCTAATACGATTTATGTTGTAGAATTTTTCTAGTACTAAGGTACATTCACTATGATGAGGAATACTGTTATCCTCAAATATAATTTGCATTAATAATATGTTATTCACTTTGTAAAGATGTTTAGACATTATTAATCCTGTTCTGTTTCTATGCTCAAGTGTGAAATTAATGTTTTGAAAAGTATTCTCATTATTTTATATATTTACTTATGCCATAATTCCTGTAACACTGATGTACATGTTTACTTCTATTCTTTTGTAAAGCCTATTTTACTACAAATGTTATCTGTATTGTTATGTTCTTTAATGATGCATTTTGTACCTTTGTTATTGTATTCTTATGTTATAAAATTGTAATTGACACCAGTTCACCAAATTAAGTAACTTGTAAGTTGCATTTCACTGCACACGTTTCTGTTGGTCATAGTATATGGACAATATGTGGGAAGCAGGGACTGATAGTGTTTGCACGTGTGTTAATAATTCAGCAAGGGACTGGATAACAGCATTGCAGTTCTAAGGACATTTCAAAAAAAAATTTTGTGAGTGCACAAGTGGTGGTTCATGGACTTGCTATATTGTCCACAGGACTCTTCTATGGTGATTGTGCACCTGCACAGTCGCAACGGATGGCTGCTAGCCATCTCTACAAGGACTGAAGTGGGTCTGCACCTTTGATGACCCACCAATACCATTATTTCCACAAGGACTGCACTGGGACTGCACTGGGTTTCTAACAAGGCTACAGTGGTCTGCTCTGTGATGAGCTACCTACCAATATTTTTGAAAGCTTCGACTGACTCTACTGTGGGTTTGCTCTGTTGTGGCCCATTACCTGTTTGCAAGTCAAGAGTCAGCAATGTCTTTCTGATGGAAGGACAACACTACTTCTTCAAGACTGCATGGAAATCCACTACTTCCATGTGCATTATCTTTTACTAATGAGACTTTGTGAAAAAAAAACACTGCAATTTTACTGTGTTGAATGATCAGGACTGTCTTTATGGACAGTGAGAAAATTTTAGCTTTTGACCAACTTTGTATCAATAAGTGTGTGCATTTGATATCTTTGTTATTGTAATTATGAAAAAATTTATCAAATCATTATTGGCCACTGCCCAAAACAATTTGTAAAATTTTTTGTGGGGACCATGGGAGCTATGTAAGTAGGCTGTTTAGGTTTTTTTATTGGTAACGCCACGTAGCGCTCTGTATGAAAATCACTGGCCGTACTGTGTGCAGTCTGTGGCTGGTTTGCATTGTTGTCTGCCATTGTAGTGTTAGGCAGCTGGATGTTAACAGCGCGTAGCATTGCGCAGTTGGAGGTTAGCCGCCAGCAGTGGTGGATGTGAGGAGAGAAATGGCGGAGTTTTGAAATTTGTAAGACTGGATGTCATGAACTGCTATACATATTATGACTTTTGATGACTATTAAGGTAAATACATTGTTTGTTCTCTATCAAAATCTTTCATTTGCTAACTATGCCTATCAGTAGTTAGTGCCTTCAGTAGTTTGAATCTTTTATTTAGCTGGCAGTAGTGGCGCTCGCTGTATTGCAGTAGTTCGAGTAACGAAGATTTTTGTGAGGTAAGTGATTTGTGAAAGGTATAGGTTAATGTTAGTCAGGGCCATTATTTTGTAGGGATTATTGAAAGTCAGATTGCGTTGCGCTAAAAAATATTGTGTGTCAGTTTAAGCACAGTCATATATAATTTTTCTAAGGGGACGTTTCACATTCTCCAAGAAAAACAGGTTGTATCAAAATTTGTGTTAATTCAAAGTATGCAGTACATCTATTGTGTATTGTCTAACCCTATGCTGAGATGCTATTTGATTCACAGTTAACGAAGCCACTCCACCATGACCGAGCGAAGTGGCGCAGTGGTTAGACACTGGACTCGCATTCGGGAGGACGACGGTTTAATCCCGCGTCCGGCCATCCTGATTTAGGTTTTCCATGATTTCCCTAAATCGCTCCAGGCAAATGCCGAGATGGTTCCTTTCGAAGGGCACGGCCGACTTCCTTCCCCGTCCTTCCCTAATCGGATGAGACCGATGACCTCGCTGTCTGGTCTCCTTCCTCAAACCAACCAACCAACCACTCCACCATGAACACTTAATTAATGCTATGAAATATTAATTTTGGTTCTTTTTTTTTAAAAAAAGAACATGAGACTCTTTTATGTTAGAATTGCTCCCTGCTTCAAGGTATTGGTGATTAAGCATCTTAGAAACATCATTAATGCTGAAACAATCATATTTCATGTGACAATAACGCAGCTGGTAGAAGCAAGGCAGCATCTCATGTAGAAATAAAGTAATAATTGTATTTATGAACAATTAAAATGAAAAAAAGTTGATACTTTTGGGCAGAATCTACGTTTCATCAGTCTTCTTGTTAAAATTACCGATTGTAATGCGATTGTTGTATGTAAAATTATTGGTACAATAATCAAACACATGCACACAAACACAACTCACACACACACACACACACACACGACTGCAGTCGCTGGCAACTGAAACTCCACTCTGAGCAGCAGCACCAATGCATGATGGGAGTGGCTATTGAGTGGGGTTAAGGAGGAGTCTAGGATGGGGAGGGGGAGGGACAGTGAAGTGCTGCTGGGGAGTGCATAGGGTCGAGGTAGAGGGGGAGGGGTTAGTGGAAAAGGAGGGAAGCAAAAAGACTGGGTGTGGGGGCAGAATGAGTTCTTTAGTGCTGGAATGGGAACAGGGAAGGGACTGGATGGGTGCAGACAATGACTAACGAAGGTTGAGGCCAGGAGGGTTATGAGAATGTAGGATATTTTGGAGGGAAAGCTCCCACCTGCACAATTCAGAAAAGCTGGTGTTGCAGAAAGGATCCATACGACACAGGCTGTGAAGCAGTCATTCAAATGAAGGATGTTGTGTTGGGCAGTGTGCTCAGCAACAGGGTGGTCCACTTATTTCTTGGCCACAGTTTGTCAGTGGCCATCCATGCAGACAGGCAGCTTGTTGGTTGTCATGCCCACATAGAATGCAGCACAGTAGTTGCAGCTTAGCTTGTAGATCACATGACTAGATTCAGATACCCCTGTCTTTGCTACGATACGTGATGTTTCTGACCAGACTGGAGTAGGTGGTGGTGGAAGGATGTGGGACAAGTCTTGCATCTAGGTCTATTAGAGGGATATGAGCCATGAGGTAAGGGGTTGGGACCAGGGGTTGTGCAGGGAGGGACCAGTGTATTGTGTAGGTTCGGTGGATGGTGGACTACCACTGTGGGAAGGGTGGGAAAGATAGTGGGCAGGATATTTCTCATTTCAGAGCACAACGAGAGGTAATCAAAACCTTGGCAGAGAATGTAATTCAGTTGCTCCAGTCCTGGGTGGTTCTGAGTTATGAGGGGAATGCTCCTCTGTGGCCAGAGTGGGGGTGGGGGGTGGGCGGTGGGGGCTTTGAGAGGTGGTGGGAGACTGGAAAGATAAGGCACGGGAGAATTCTTTTTGTACAAGTTTGAGAGGATAATTATGGTCTGTGAAGGTTTCGCTGAGATCCTTGGTATATTTCGATGGGGACCACTCATCACTGCAGATGCGATGACCACAGTTGGCTAGGCTGTATGGAAAGGACTTCTTGGTATGGTAGGGGTGGCAGCTGTTGAGGTATGCTGGTGGTTAGTAGGTCTGACATGGATGGAGATACTGATGTAGCCATCTTCGAGGTGGAGGTCAGCTCCTAGGAAAGCGGCTTGTTGGGTTGAGTAGGACTAGGTGAAGCAAATGGTGAAGAAGCTATTGAGATTCTGGAGGAATGTGGATAGGGTGTCCTCACTCTCGACCCAAATGGCAAAAATGTCATCAGCGAATGTGAACCAGGTGAAGTTTAGGAAGGCCTAGATGGCCCATGAATAGGTTGGCACAGGATGGTTCCATGCAGGTGCCCGTAGCTGTACCCAATATTTGTTTGTAGGAAAAGCCTTCAAAGAAGAAGTAATTGTGCGTGAGGATTATAGTTGGTCATGGCGACTAGGAAGGAGGTTGTCAGTTTGGAATCCGTCAGGGGGAGGGAAAGACAGTGTTCAATGGAACATTAGGGATGTTAGTGTAAAGGGAGGTTGCCACAATGGCGTATCCTGGCTAGTTGGGTTTATTGACCTAAGGAAACATATAGAAGTTTGGGGATGGTAGGGGTGAGCAGAGGGATGGACTCAGGGGAGAGCTTGTGGGATGGGGATAAGGATTTGAGGACTGACTGGAGATCCTGCTGGATTTCTGGAATGCAGTCATTTGGCAAGGGGAGGGAAAGTGGCAGAGGGGGAATAGTGAGGGTGGTGACATCAACAATGCGACATTGCCACATCTATACTCGACCCTGCGGGAGGGGGAGGGGACCACACAAGAAGAGCTGCCATCTTGAATAAATTTGGCAACAATGCAGACTGGCATCAGATGAACTTCGTTCGTCTACTAATATCGATCGGATTTAAAAATTTTGAATGGTCGTAATCTACTCAATAATAGACATAAGCTTATGTTGAAGCCTTAACACAGTAAGACTAGTATTGAAGTTAGAAACTGTGTATGTGTCCTGAGGCAGCGTCACTCACGCCTTTCAGTTCATCCAGTATTTGAGACTCGGAATGCTTAGCGACTTGCGACAAACTTCGAACATAATTTCAAAACTTTTCTAAACTTTTCTTCGCGTACATGCTTAGTGTCAAATATTTAACACATTAATTCATTTGTTAAGTAATCGGAAGTTGGGAGCTGTTTTATGAAAGTGGCCATCAAATGAAGATGTGAAAGTAAGTAAAGCGTTTATTATTTCAAGGGTAATTGTCATAATTGTTAATACACGTATCCCAGTGTGAGACAAGAGAGTCATTGCTTTCATGAAAAAATATTTGCGGTTTCCTGCGAAACCGTGATTGTGCCTAGGCATGCATCTCTTTATCTGCAGCAAATCGAAGGCTACAAATGTCTTTCTTTGGTGCTCCAAAAATATGGAAATCACGTGAGAAAAGACCGAGACTGTTCAGAGGATGCATATGGCTTCCCAGCGAAACTTCTGCAGTGTACTTTAAACAGCCTTGGCAGTATGTGGCGATTACTTTTGGAATAATAAACCATTTGCTTTATTTTTTCCATCTGCCTCGTTTTCTTTTGGCTACCCTTTATACATGGGAGTTCGATATGTTAAAGGACTGTGGGTTACTGATAGGCACTAAAACACAATCCTTGTGTGTTATATAGAAAGGGGCCATTGCACTCATTGAAAGAAAACCGTTTGTCATTGGACAGTTGTTCAACCCATTCCAGTCTACTGTCATATGAGAATTTCTCTCTCATTAATTGAATCGAAATGAGGGGTATGTCTGACTCAATGAGGACGTCATTCTGGCGCATCCACTTGCAGCTCATTACACCGGCTTGCAGCCGCAGCAGCTTGGCGGAACTCTACCGATCCTCCAGAGGATGCACTGTGGCCGCACCAAGAAAACGTCCAGCTGTGCAGCTATCTTGTATGGCGAGGAGATGTTGTGTACTATTGTTCTCAGGCCAAAGACCTGCTGCTGATCCTGTGGGAACCAGGCGTCGCCTGTAGCTACTTAGGTGTATTCAACATCAGGTGTCCACCTTGATAGCTGAGTGGTCAGCGGAATGGAATGTTGTGTAAAGGGGCCCGGGTTCGATCCCCGTGGGGTCGGAGTTTTTATCCGCTCATGGACTGGGTGTTGTGTTGCCTTCGTCATCCGCTCATCCTCATCGACGCTCAAGTCGCCGAAGTGGCGTCAACTAAAAGAACTTGCACCAGGCGACCGATCTACCGGACTATGTGGTATGTTGCTATGTTCGTCATTTGTTGCACTGAGGGGGAAAAAAGCTATGTGATGTCCTTTCACTTGAGAGAGAAACGCATTCAGGATGGTCTACGTCATGGAAACGTATATGAGTAAAATAAGGAGGTGTATTTTGTCAAAGGCTTGGAAGGCTATTTCTTGAAAGGGTAAACAAGGCTTGAATTGAACAGGTACCTAAGAATAGATAGACTTCAGGATGCTTGTCAAAAGTGGAAACAATAATTGATGACAGATTGGTGAGAAAATGGGAAAATTATAAAGCCCATAGAAAAATCCCATTTGATTAATGTCAGAAGAGGCTTTTAGTGTGGCTATTGAAGTGAACATGAAAGTATTTCTATTGAGCAGCATAACCAGGCAGTCATAAC
Source organism: Schistocerca americana (assembly GCF_021461395.2). Lineage (NCBI taxonomy): Eukaryota > Metazoa > Arthropoda > Insecta > Orthoptera > Acrididae > Schistocerca > Schistocerca americana. The sequence continues at coordinate 334,486,637 of NC_060123.1, read as the reverse complement.
CACCCAGACAGTGTATTAATGCCCAGGTTTTTAACATGCACTGAGACTTGTTTACACGGAGGATTCCAATGAAAAGGTTTCTCGGTACACCTTAGCTCCCAGTAAGCCTTTACTTTCATTTCTGGCGCTCTGAAGATTATGAATGCATGGTACAAGGGACCCCTATCTCCTTCATTTATAATCTTTCTGTCTAGTCACGAGCCTTCTAGAATGAGAAGAATATTATTCATGGATTCGGCAAGTAGATTTCAAATTTCTGTTTACTGTGTCAATCCTACAAAGTGTGTATTATTCCTGTCTGAATTATTTCACAACGCACAGGTGGTACAGTGTTTAACTTCGTTTGAGCTGATTATGACATATGTCTGTGCTTGTTATGATTTATTAAATGGGTATGCGATCCTCAGCATGAACATTCTTTATGCTTGAGAATGATTCTTAATTGAATCAAAACAGACTGCTATAGCAAGACTTGTGGAGTTTAATTTCAGGAAACATTCCAACTAATAGCTATGGAAAAACGCCTGTGCTTCGACGAGTGACGACCGACCAGTCTTCTTGGTGCATTCCGTCAAATATGTCTGTAATTTTCAGGTATCGTTTGCACACAGTGAATAATCGAAAGTGATTCTTTGAGTGATTGAAAACATGCTCTTTCCATCTGTGATTAGTTTGAAATCACTTATGGAAAACAGATTTTCTAAACGCAAATTAGATGCGATTAATTTTTTGTAATTTTTACGAAAATTAAGCTGGAATTGATTTTGTAGAAATTTCGAAAGCAGCACGTGAATGATATTTCATACTGGAAACCTTATGTTACTAAGTTGCTATGTCCAAAGTTTCATGAATATGGCTAGTATAATTTTTCTCGTTATTTTTTCATTATTATTCTTAAGAGAACACTTACAGTTGCACAAATTTGTCAATTTCCATTTCTTTCAGTAAAATATTGCCAAGATATAACGGCTCAAAATCGCCAGAAATTTACGCTCGCTCTGCGCAAAGTCGCACATGGAATCAAACAAGTGACTGTATCTCGGTCAGTACTGCTTCGACAAACGTTAAGCTATACCAACGTTGATATAAAATTTCATCGAACTCCGTGATCTCCAGGCAGAAAAATGTACCGAAATCAGGCTATTTACTCGTAAAATGGAATGACCCATTTAGGAATGTTTTGGTGCAATGGAACACATCACACCTTTTAATGGAATGTGCGTAGCAGTATTTAATTGTTTAGACGTTAACAGACTCACATGAGGTCACCTAGTCTCTTTATCTTAACATTTAGGAACGTTCGTTATTACAGTGTTTTATGCAGTCATACAATACTGTAACAATTGTGCGTCTATTGTCTGGAGATACTTGACGTGACTGCGGTGGCTTTGGAGGAGCAGGAGCAGTGTCTTAGATTGTCGAGCACAGATGGGTAATAGGAGCAGCATACGCCCCTCACACCTAGCGGTTCCGCCAGCTCTGAACTCACGCCCCAGGCATCTGCTGTGATCGTCTACTAAACTTCCAGTAGGGACGTCATTTAAACCCCCATGTGCAAGGCAACTGGAAGCATGTGCACATACATCTTGCCCCTCCACTCCATCCTCAGTGGCAACACCTAAGACATGGCTAAACAAGCAGGACCACCACAGTATTAATCTGAATATTTACCACGAAACTTTCGTGCAGTGATACTAGCTCTGAAGAGGGGGACAAAGGTCACACATGTCCTCATCTCGAATCTGACATTTCAAATAATTAATGAAGAACCTTTCATCTTTGTTTTTCTGTGTGTGGTTGTGTATAGATATGATCTAATAAATTTTTTCATGTTACAGAAGACAATTATAGCACACACCATAGCCTCCCTACACCATAACATCCCCACTCATGGATGGTAGAGGGTCCAGACGGGGAGGGGGGTTGGGGACAGAGGAATTCATGCCACTATGCAGTGACGATTGTGCTCATAAGTACCATTCCAAGTATATGTGTTGAAACAATAATTCACACTTGCATAGGATGATTATCCTAATGCCTGTTTCTTTTTGTTTCCCAGGACATTTGAATGATGTCTGGTGGGTGCCACTGCTACTACAAGCTCCCAGAAGTGGGATTCAATTCCAAACGAAAACACTACACCCTTCCCAGTGCTGCTGAATGGTGTGATGAGCTCACAAAGCCAACAGGCTACAGATGATGATCCTGTGTTGATTGGCGTGTGTTTTCATATGTTTACACTTGATGTCGATATTGAAACAATCTTCTCTAGTGTCACAAGGCTGGCAATACGTAACAGGACAGCACATGAGGGCTAGCCATGTCTCTGTTGCTGTTGCTGTTGATACCTGCAGTATCAAAAACTCTGAGCACTATGGGACTTAACATCTGAGGTCATCAGTCCCCTAGAACTTAGAACTACTTAAACGTAACTAACCTAAGAACATCACACACATCCATGCCCGTGGCAGGATTCGAACCTGTGACCGTAGCAGTCGCGCGGTTCCGAACTGAAGACCTGCAGTATCGATTCCAGTGTAAACCATGAGTTTCTGGACGCCAACTTTGGTGACAATGACAGCTACGTTTTAGTAGTGACGCTTAAGTCATGTGAGGGATGTCTGGACTTGTAGCAGGACAGGCCATGCTGCTGCAGTTGTTGGTCGCCCTGGTGCTGGCGTGTGCCACCTTGCTCCTGTACGCCTACTTCTCCTACACTTATTGGACTCGACGCGGCATCCCGCAGCTTCCGAATGCACGGTTCCCCTTGGGCCACGTGTGGCGGGCCATAACGTTCCAGCGTTCCTTCGGCCAGGTCTGCTGCGACCTCTATTCGGGAGTGCCAACTACGAAGCCTCTAGCCGGCGCCTACTTCTTCACGAAACCCCCCGCCGTCGTGAGGGATCCGGATCTTATCAAGAAAATGCTCGTCAAGGACTTCCAGCACTTCCACGACCGTGGCCTCTATATCAACGAGGACGTCGACCCGCTGACTGGCCACCTGTTCCTGCTGCCGGGGGAGCGCTGGCGTCTGCTCAGGAACAAACTCTCCCCTACGTTCACCTCAGGAAGCATGAAGATGATGTTTCCGGTAAGGCACTAACACATACTAGTGAACAGACATATCCTCAAAGTTTTCTGACTGATGATGATGATGATGATGTTTGGTTTGTGAGGCGCTTAACTGCGCGGACCAAAGTCCCAATATTTTAGACAGTCCAATTTTTACACAGTACAATCTAACCACTGTCACGAATGATGATGATGACGATGATGATGAAATGACGAGGATAACATAAATATACAGTAACCGAGCAGAGAAAATCCTCATCACAGCTGGGAATCGAATCAGGGACCCCGTGATCCAGAGTCAGCAACGCTAACCACTAGACAACCAGCTGCGGACTTTTCTGACTGGTGACTGCCTGCTAGATATATTGCATATCGTATGTATTGTTTACAGGGTAATGGCTCATCCACGTGGATTGATTTGAAGTGTTGTGTACATAATGCTATAATTCTATTTAATAAAATGGCTCTGAGCACTATGTAACTTAACATCTGAGGTCATCAGTCCCCTAGAACTTAGAACTACTTAAACCTAACAAACCTAAGGACATCACTCACATCCTTGCCCGAAGCAGGATTCGAACCTGCGACCGTAGCGGTCGCGCGGCTCCAGACTGTAGGGCATAGAACCGCTCGGCCACTCCGACCGGCTCTATTTAATATGATCACATTTATAACGCTGACAAAATTACTTATGTGTCGCTGCAAACTAAAATCGGTTGTAAGTGAGCGGACCACAAAAGAAAATAAATAAGCATCTGGTCAGGAACCAAGCGACAGTGGTGAGATGGATACCAATTGAGACTAATTTTGACTTCTTGGAAGAAGAACTTTATCTGTAGTTGAACCTGGCATTGGTGAGAACATCTCTGAGAAATGGTTATTGAAATGTCTGCAGAAAAAAGATCGGTTGATTGTGATCTTGATCAACTTCCTGACTCACCATTCCAGCAGTACTGTTGGATGTCTGTTCAGGTTTGATTAGGAGTCAAAAGAACAGAAAGTCATCTGCTGACAGTAGCGACTGTTTTATTTTTTTTGTTCAGTTTGGTAAAATGTTAACATTTATCCCTTGAAGGTCTTCTAGGCATATAGTCTACAGAGTATTTTTCTGCAAGTGGTATGTGCCATAGTGAGTAACTCAGCAGGTTACTTGGGATGCTGTTGCAGCAGTCTGTTCTAGAATATTCGTTCCGCTCTCGAACATCACTGAAGAGACATTTTTGATGCTCCTTTTTTCCGAGCAACAGATCGCTCACCCAATACAGGGCTCTAGCTGCTTGAATCAGTTCAGGAGCAGATAGCTCATCTCTATTCCGGTGCCGTGGGAGTCGTACTCGGACCCTGTGATTGACCAAGATTATTCCCTTCACTGGTTTGAATATTAGAAAGGAAAAAAAAATGAGCAATGCACAACACAAAGCAAAGCAAAGAGAAGTACACAAATATTTCGGTGACGGCTACAGCGTCGTTGTCGATGTCGTGAATGAGGTAGTTCTTGCCCGGTGACTGCGGTATGTTACACAAGCATAGTTAAATACCCCTCCATAGCCTCCACTTTGTGGAATGCAACACTGTAGCGGGAAATGTACAGAGGCTGGACGAAAATATTGTAACACCGCGAGACACGCGTGCTTGAACATAAACGCAGATGCTAGCTCAAATGGCTCCGAGCACTATGTGACTTAACATCTGAGGTCATCAGTCCCCGAGAACTTAGAACTACTTAAACCTAACTAACCTAAGGACATCACACACATCCATGCCCGAGGCAGGATTCGAACCTGCGACCGTAGCGGTCGCGCGGTTCCAGACTGAAGCGCCTAGAACCGCCGGCCAACACGAACGGCCAAAGATTTATGTAACCACATTGGCTGATCATTTCTATCCCTTGATACAGTATTTGTTTATTTGTTGTGAGCTCGATGATTATTTGTCGCACCTGCGCTTTGATTAGCCCACAATATAATTGAGACATTGTGGTGTTCTTTGGAGGGAAGGGTTCGTGATCGCTGTCCACCTCCTTTGTCGTCATCTGAAGTTTTCACTGATTTGCACGATGAATGGTATAAGATCTATTATATCCATTTTGGTTAGAGAATAACACAGCGGTTTTCGTAGATTGCACTGAAAGAAACAACAGTGTAAAACTTTGAAAATCATACAGCATCTGTGTTTATTCATTCCGAGACGAATGGAAGCTGTTTTGCTTGCCAACGGTTTTCCCGCATCTTATTGGACATGGAAATACACTGAAGAGCCAAAGAAACTGGTGCCGGCCGCGGTGGCCGAGCGGTTCTAGCCCCTTTAGTCCGGAACCGCGCGACTGCTACAGTCGCAGGTTCGAATCCTGCCTCGGGCATGGATATGTGTGATGTCCTTAGGTTAGTTAGGTTTAAGTAGTTCTAAGTTATAGGGGACTGATGACCTCAGATGTTAAGTCCCGTAGTGCTCAGAGCCATTTGAACCAAAGAAACTGGTACACCTGCCTTATAACGTGTAGTGCTCCCGCGTGCAAGCAGAAGTGCCGCAACAAGACTTGGCATGGACTTGACTAATGTCTGAAGTAGTGCTGGAGGGAATTGACTCCATGAATCCTGCAGGGCTGTCCCTAAATCCGTAAGAGTACGAGGGGGTGGAGATCTCTTCTCAACATCACGTTGCAAGGCATCCCAGATACGCGCAATAATGTTCATGTCAGGGGAGTTTGATGACCAGCGGAAGCGTTTAAACTCAGAACAGTGTTCCTAGAGCCACTCTGTAGCATTTCTGGACGTGTGGAGTGTCGTATTGTCCTGCTGGAATTGCACAAGTCCGTCGGAATGCACAATGGACATGAATGAATGCAGGTGATCAGACAGGGTGCTTACGTACGTGTCACCTGTCAGAGTCGTATCTAGATGTATCAGGGGTCCGATATCACTCCAATTGCAGACATACCACACCATTACAGAGCCTCCACCAGTTTGAATAAAGCGCTGCTGACATGCAGGATCCATCAATTCATGAGGTTATCTCCATACCTGTACCGGTCTATCTGCTCGATACAATTTGGAACGAGACTCGTCCGTCCAGGCAACATGTTTTCAATCATCAACAGTCCAGTTTCGGTGTTGACTGGCTCAGGCGGAGCGTAAAGCTTTGTGTAGTGCAGTCATCAAGGGTACACGAGTGGGCCTTCGACTTCGAAAGCCCATATCGATGATGTTTCGTTGAATGGTTCACACGCTGACACATTCTGATGGTCCAGTATTGAAATCTGCAGCAATCTGCGGAAGGGTTGCACTTCTGTCACATTGAACGATTCTCTTCAGTTGTCGTTGGTCCCGTTCTTGCAGAATCTTTTTCCTACCGCAGCGATGTCGGAGATTTCACGTTTTACCGGTTTTCTGATATTCACGGCTACACTCGTGAAATGGTCGTACGGGAAAATCCCCACTTGATCGCTACCTCAGACATGTTATGTCGCATCTCTGGTTCGCCGACTATAACACCACGTTCAAGCTCACTTAAATCTTGATAACCCGCCATTGTAGCAGTAGTAACTTATCTAACAATTGCTCCATTTTTTTTTCTTTATTAGTAATTTCACACTGATACAAATAGGCCAGCAGCGACTTACTACGCCGCTCTTCGGCCACAGATGAAACTAATGATACAAAGAAGACAATCGCAGAACAGACATGATGGATATACGAACGGAGACATACAAAATTGAAACACACGGAACCGTTCACGGGCGCAGAGTCCAAAATAATAAAAATGTGCAGACACGTGGACACACACAGAGACGACAGATGACACACGCGAACGGTGGAGCACAAACGATTAAACACTGGAACACCTGAGCACGAACACGGCGGAACACACAAACACTAGGCGATGATCTCCGGCGCGCGAAAGTTCACCGTACGTGTACGAGTCCGGGGACCTGACAAAAGGGGAATAAAGGAGGGGGAGGAGGGACAGGAGAGTGTGTAGATGCCAGTGGCAGAGAAAATGGGAGGGGGAGGAAAGAAGGTAGGGGGGATAGGGGAAGCCCGGGGGAGGAGGGAGGGAGGAAGGGAGGAGGGAGAGAAGGGAGAGAGGGTGCCCCCGGGAAAAAAACACAGGTTGCAGTAGAGGCGGTAGAGGAGGATCAAAGTTGGTAGAAGGAGTATATGGAGGGGATGAGGGCATCATCAGGGAGGGGGAGTTGGTGGGGTCCGCCTTGGGCGAGGGTATGGAGAGTGGAGAGATGGAATGCAGGTGGGATGTAAGAATGCAGGCGCGGCAGAGGACGGGGGTGGGAGAGGATGGGAGAGACAAGTGAGTGAGGGGGATCAAGTTTGCGGGAGGTGTAGAGGATCCGAATCCGTTTGAGGAAGAGGAGGAGGTGAAGGAATGGAATAAGGTCATATAGAATCCGAATGGGGGGGCGGGGGGAGACGGATGCGATAGGCGAGGCGGAGCACATGACGTTCTAGGACTTGAAGGGATTTGTAAAAAAAGGGGGGGTGGATTCAGGTGGGATGAGCGTAGCAGAGGATAGGGCGGATATGGGATTCATAGGTGTGGAGGATGGTGGAGGGGTCCAGATCCCATGTGCGGCCAGAAGGAAGCTTTGAGGTGGGAGCGTGCCTTGGCTTGGATTGTCCGGAGATGGGGGGGTCCAGGAGAGGCGACGGTCAAGGGTGACAACTGCGCCAGACACTTGTTGTCTTATATAGGCGTTGCCGACCGCAGCACCGTATTCTGCCTATTTACATACACTCCTGGAAATGGAAAAAAGAACACATTGACACCGGTGTGTCAGACCCACCATACTTGCTCCGGACACTGCGAGAGGGCTGTACAAGCAATGATCACACGCACGGCACAGCGGACACACCAGGAACCGCGGTGTTGGCCGTCGAATGGCGCTAGCTGCGCAGCATTTGTGCACCGCCGCCGTCAGTGTCAGCCAGTTTGCCGTGGCATACGGAGCTCCATCGCAGTCTTTAACACTGGTAGCATGCCGCGACAGTGTGGACGTGAACCGTGTGTGCAGTTGACGGACTTTGAGCGAGGGCGTATAGTGGGCATGCGGGAGGCCGGGTGGACGTACCGCCGAATTGCTCAACACGTGGGGCGTGAGGTCTCCACAGTACATCGACGTTGTCGCCAGTGGTCGGCGGAAGGTGCACGTGCCCGTCGACCTGGGACCGGACCGCAGCGACGCACGGATGCACGCCAAGACCGTAGGATCCTACGCAGTGCCGTAGGGGACCGCACCGCCACTTCCCAGCAAATTAGGGACACTGTTGCTCCTGGGGTATCGGCGAGGACCATTCGCAACCGTCTCCATGAAGCTGGGCTACGGTCCCGCACACCGTTAGGCCGTCTTCCGCTCACGCCCCAACATCGTGCAGCCCGCCTCCAGTGGTGTCGCGACAGGCGTGAATGGAGGGACGAATGGAGACGTGTCGTCTTCAGCGATGAGAGTCGCTTCTGCCTTGGTGCCAATGATGGTCGTATGCGTGTTTGGCGCCGTGCAGGTGAGCGCCACAATCAGGACTGCATACGACCGAGGCACACAGGGCCAACACCCAGCATCATGGTGTGGGGAGCGATCTCCTACACTGGCCGTACACCACTGGTGATCGTCGAGGGGACACTGAATAGTGCACGGTACATCCAAACCGTCATCGAACCCATCGTTCTACCATTCCTAGACCGGCAAGGGAACTTGCTGTTCCAACAGGACAATGCACGTCCGCATGTATCCCGTGCCACCCAACGTGGTCTAGAAGGTGTAAGTCAATTACCCTGGCCAGCAAGATCTCCGGATCTGTCCCCCATTGAGCATGTTTGGGACTGGATGAAGCGTCGTCTCACGTGGTCTGCACGTCCAGCACGAACGCTGGTCCAACTGAGGCGCCAGGTGGAAATGGCATGGCAAGCCGTTCCACAGGACTACATCCAGCATCTCTACGATCGTCTCCATGGGAGAATAGCAGCCTGCATTGCTGCGAAAGGTGGATATACACTGTACTAGTGCCGACATTGTGCATGCTCTGTTGCCTGTGTCTATGTGCCTGTGGTTCTGTCAGTGTGATCATGTGATGTATCTGACACCAGGAATGTGTCAATAAAGTTTCCCCTTCCTGTGACAATGAATTCACGGTGTTCTTATTTCAATTTCCAGGAGTGTATATCTGTACTTGAATACGCGTGCCTATACCAGTTTCTTTGGAGCTTCAATGTATGTTTTGTTTTTGGTGTTTCAAAAATGGTTCAAATGGCTCTGAGCACTATGGGACTTAACATCTGTGGCCATCAGTCCCCTAGAACTTAGAACTACTTAAACCTAACTAACCTAAGGACATCACACACATACATGCCCGAGGCAGGATTCGAACCTGCGACCGTAGCAGTCGCGCTGTTCCGGACTGAGCGCCTAGAACCGCTAGACCACCGCGGCCGGTCTTTGGTGTTTTCATATTTTTGTCCCCCACTGCAGGGAACATTATTATTCTACTGTGTTGTGGTGCTGCAAGGCGTTTTTTTTTTTTTTTTTAAGCGCGAGAGAGGAGACTTTTGCAGTTGGCGCCTGTGCATGCGCAGACTATGGAGAAATGCGGCCGTGAGTTGTTGGAAGTGCTGGGCAGCGCCGGGGAGGTGGAGTTCCGCGACGTGCTGGCTCGCTACTCCACCGACGTCATCGCCAGCTGCGCCTTCGGAGTGGAGGCGCACTGCCTGCAGCACCCCGACGGCGAGTTCCGCTACTGGGGGAAGCGCCTGCTCAACCCCACCACCGGCGAAATGCTCACCAAAACGTTTTGCGACATGTTCCCTGCCATCGCCAACATCTTTCGGGTAAGTGACCGACGTCATCTACATTTCTACCCCGTAGGCTGCATTACAGTGCTTCGCGGAGTCACCCTCCGAGCCGCCTCCTCAAAAATGTTCAAATGTGTGTGAAACCTTATGGGACTTAACTGCTAAGGTCATCAGTCCCTAAGCTTACACACTAGTTAACCTGAATTATCCTAAGGACAAACACATACACACCCATGCCCGAGGGAGGACTAGAACCTCCGCCGGGACCAGCCGCACAGTCCATGACTGCTGCGCCCCAGACCGCTCGCCTAATCCCGTGCGGCGAGCCGCTTCCTCCCTTTTCCTGTTTCAGTGTCTGAAGTTCCATGCGGCTTTTCGCGGATGATGCTGTAGTATACAGAGAAGTTGCAGCATTAGAAAATTGCAGCGAAATGCAGGAAGATCTGCAGCGGATAGGCACTTGGTGCAGGGAGTGGCAACTGACCCTTAACATAGACAAATTTAATGTATTGCGAATACATAGAAAGAAGGATCCTTTATTGTATGATTATATGATAGCGGAACAAACACTGGTAGCAGTTACTTCTGTAAAATATCAGGGCGTATGCGTGCGGAACGATTTGAAGGGGAATGATCATATAAAATTAATTGTTGGTAAGGTGGGTGCCAGGTAGAGATTCATTGGGAGAGTGTGGTGTCACCGCCGGACACCACACTTGCTAGGTGGTAGCCTTTAAATCGGCCGCGGGCCGTTAGTATACGTCGGACCCGCGTGTCGCCACTATCAGTGATTGCAGACCGAACGCCGCCACACGGCAGGTCTAGAGAGACTTGCTAGTACTCGCCCCAGTCGTACAACTGACTTTGCTAGCGATGGTTAACTGACAAAATACGCTCTCATTTGCCGAGACGATAGTTTAGCATAGCCTTCAGCTACGTCATTTGCTACGACCTAGCAAGGCGCCATTATCAGTTACTATTGATATTGCGAATTATGTACCATCCAGACCGACGTTCTCCATTAATGGATTAAAGTTAAGTATTACACCAGCTACGTCCGTTTTTCTAAATTCTAATTTCCTTGTCCTGTTCCAGACCTCACGCCAGCCTGCGTGAGCTAAAACGCGTGCCTTTCGGCCTCCTCTAGTAACACGGTGTTGGCTCTCCCGCCAACCAAAACAAAGAGTCCTTAGAAAATGTAGTCCATCAACAAAGGAGGTGGCTTACAAAACACTCGTTCGATCTATACTTGAGTATTGCTCATCAGTGTGGGATCCGTACCAGATCGGGTTGAAGGAGGGTTATTTGGTAACCGTGATATCGTTACTGAGATGTTTAGCAAACTCTAGTGGCAGATTCTGCAAGAGAGGCGCTCTGCATCGCGGTGTAGCTTGCTGTCCAGGTTTCGAGAGGGTGCGTTTGTGGATGAGGTATCGAATATATTACTTCCCCCTACTTACACCTCCCGGGGAGATCACGAATGTAAAATTAGAGAGATTCGAGCGCGCACGGAGGCTTTCCGGCAGTCGTTCTTCCCGCGAACCATACGCGACTGGAACAGGAAAGGGAGGTAATGACAGTGGCACGTAAAGTGCCCTCCGCCACACACCGTTGGGTGGCTTGCGGAGTATAAATGTAGATGTAGATGTAGATACTGCGCTTGAAGAACGATTTCTGGCAATTCCTCATGTCAGTCTCACTCTCTGTAGCTTTACCTTCATACGTTTTAACGAATATACAGCGTGAACATTAATAAACCCGATAAACTGCAGGTACTGGGTCCTGACTGGAAATGGAGGAAGAAAAGTCCTATGAACATGTGTCCGGAAGTGCATCGTTGCCACGGCAGATGGCACTGACGAATGACAGATCCTCTGACCCCGTTCCGTGTGTTCCTTCTGTGTTGCAGGCCGTGTGATTGACGTAGCGTACTGTAAGCAGCAGAATGCTCCGGTGTTCATGCCAGGAACAAGCCGAGATGGTGTTTGTGTGAGGCCTAGCAGATGGAAACGGTCGAGACGCAGCATGGCTATACCAAAACAAGTACCCTCACAGACACCAACCACGTCACACAACGTTTCAAGTCGCTTTTGGACATTTGTGTGATCATGCGTTCTTTTAGACAGACGAACGTGCAGGGAGGCGGCGAACTGAAAGTACACCGGATTTGAAGACCGGGTCCTGCAGGATATTGAGACGAACCCTAGAACAAGCTCCAGGAAAGTGTCCCGACAACGTGGTGTAAGCCAAAGTATGGTTCAAATGGCTCTGAGCACTATGGGACTTAACAGCTGTGGTCATCAGTCCACTAGAACTTAGAACTACTTAAACCAAACTAACCTAAGGACATCACACACATCCATGCCCGAGGCAGGATTCGAACCTGTGACCGTAGCGGTCGCGCGGTTCCAGACTGTAGCGCCTAGAACCGCTCAGCCACTCCGGCCGGCTAAGTCAAAGTATGATTATGTGTATCCTGCATGGCAGCCGCTACTATCCCTATTACCTTCAATCCTATGGTGGCGGTTTTATTAATGCTGATCCTGTATACAGGTAGTTTCAGATAAGGTGTTTACTTCTGTAGCTTAGAAAATAGGAAGTGAAAGCAATATTTATTTAGACAGGTAATCTTAATACACAGTACTCTTTCTGCGGAGTTATGTACATGGTTAATTCCTCAGCTGTATGTGCTGATCTTGCATTAGCTGTGTTTGCAGATAAAATTACTGGATGTAAGGTCCGCCTGCTATACAAAACACTGTTTTTCTATGTAGACCCAGACATGTTTCAGCGTCCTTGTGCCGTCGTCTGTGGGTTTTCTTTATTCCAGCCTGTGAAACGTGAACATGTTTCAAATGATAATTAATCTGCGAAAATTAGGTCTAAATATGTTTTGTTTGTTGTTGTCATTACCTCAGTTTTACATTACGGGGCTATGAAGGCCTGTACATTATGGAAAACTGGTAGCTTATCGTCTGCAACTCAATTATGTTGATGTAAATTTGTCCCATTCACAAGAAAGGAAACAGAATGGAATATGGTAATTACAAAGGAATCAGTTTGCTGAACATAACATACAAAATCTTGTCAATGACCATTCTGGAGAAACTTAAACCTTACGCAGGAAACATCATTCAAGAGTCCGCAGCTCGTGGTCGTGCGGTAGCGTTCTCGCTTCCCGCGCTCGGGTTCCCGGGTTCGATTCCCGGCGGTGTCAGGGATTTTCTCAGCCACGTGATGACTGGGTGTTGCCGTATGTCCTTAGGTTACTTAGGTTTAAGTAGTTCTAAGTTCTAGGGGACTGGTGACCATAGCTGTTAAGTCCTATTAGTGCTCAGAGCCATTTGAACCAGCCATTATTCAAGATTACCAGGCTGGATTTTGAACAAACCGTTCCACGACTGATAATTTGTTTATTATACGACAAATCTTTGAGAAATACTGGGAATGTAACAAAAACAGCCACTGTCTCTTCATTGACTTCCAGCGAGCCTACGACAGCATTCACAGAAGTAGCCTCTACAAAACATTACGAGAATTTAGTATACCCAGTAAAATCATTAGGATGGTACAACTGTGCATGGATGGTTCCCAGGCAGCAGTGAAGTTCAGAGGATCCATATCCCCCACCTTTCCAATTAAAACAGGCTTACGACAGGGAGGCACTCTTTCATGTGTCCTTGCATTAGAGAAAGTGGTTCGGGAGAGTAATTCACATCTATACAATGGTCTCCGATTCGAACACAGTGAAGTAAAACTCCTGGTTTATGCAGATGATATTGTGTTGCTGAGTGAAACTGAAGAAGAACTGAAAGACATGTACAGATCTCTCAGGCACAGCGCCAGCAAAATCCGGCTTTTGATTAACCAAGCGAAAACTGAATATATGGAAATAGGTCGAGTCATAAACCCAAATCCTTACTTTGAAATTGGCCAACATTATAAATTCAGAAAAGTTCTTCAGTTTAAATACCTTGCATCACGTTTCAACAGTAAAAATATCATAACAATGCATATAAATGAAAGAATAGCCTCAGGGTCAAGATGTCTGTACTCACTAAGGAACCCACTCAAAAGTAAAGCTTTGTCAGTCACCACAAAGATGAAGATATACAACACTATTATCTGCCCCATAATACTATACAGCTCAGATAGCTGGACGCTTACAAAGAATGAAAAAGAAAAACTGAATGTCTTCGAGAGAAAAGTAATGAGAAAAATCTGGAGACCTGTGTTGATGAATGGTGCATGGAGAATTCGAAAGAACAAAGAAATTTATCAGTTAATGAAGCAACCCACTATCATCCAGAAATTAAAAAGTAGGAGACTGCAATGGGCTGGACATGTGGGCAGAATGGGAAACAACAGGATCACCAAGAAAGCATTTGAAGGAACTCTCCAGGCTACAAGACCATTCAAATGGTTCAAATGGCTCTGAGCACTATGGGACTCAACTGCTGAGGTCATTAGTCCCCTAGAACTTAGAACTAGTTAAACCTAACTAACCTAAGGACATCACAAACATCCATGCCCGAGGCAGGATTCGAACCTGCGACCGTAGCGGTCTTGCGGTTCCAGACTGCAGCGCCTTTAACCGCACGGCCACTTCGGCCAGCTTACAAGACCATTGGGCCGACCTCGTACAAGGTGGAAAAATGACATAGCGAAGGATATCGCAGCATTAGGA